>NW_012267342.1:2365161-2429233 GCF_000151885.1 Dipodomys ordii
ACTCATGTAATGAATCAAAATGTAAGTTGGGCTATGCTTTTTCTATCGGGAAACCGAATACTTGAATTCAAATCTATTATTAAAAAACAGATAACATGTGCGCTCTCTGAAATGCCTGTGACTTCACTCTTGATTTTATGTAATTACAAGAGAATGTTCCTGTGCATTTGCTTTTCTGTTGGCACAGTGTTTAAAAACTGAATGTCTTTGGATAAAATGCATATTTTCTTGTGGTTCATGAAATATATCACGGGTTTATATGCGAAAAAGTTTTCTTAATATTTTACAGTACAATACAGTATGGTTTATATATGTGTGTATGTATTACAGATTTCTATGTGTTGTACCACATATATAAGAAAAAATTAACTATTAATTTGGATTCTGAAACTAATAGTTTGTACATAGAGCCTTTGCCTTTCTACTACTGTTGTTATCTTGCGTTTCTCATAATTCTCAATCAAAACTTGGAGCCCAGTATTTCTCCAAATTTTGCAGCTCAAAGTAAATACTTTGCCTTTAAACTAATTTGTTTAGGGTAATAAAATACAGAAAACAGCACTCACTTAAAAACAGTTTAAATTTCATGTACTTTGTCACTGTAAATAAACAAGGTAAACATTGACATGACTTCAAATTAATTCTTGGGCTGAAAAAAATCTGCAGTTCAAAATAAATTCTGCCTTTGGTCAACATTTTGGATGCAATTCAAAGTTTCTCATCAAATAAACATATTATAAAAGAATGTTTTGAATTTCACTGCATAATTTCTAGCCAACAGAAATGGCAGTGGTATCTTTATTACATGTCAGATCAATAGCCATTATGTGGTCATAACACAACCATCTAGAGACAATACCTTTCCTCTACTTAACCCTTCCCATGGTCATGTGCAGAAACTTTCCATAGGTGTCTGTGGGGAAATCTCACAATGCAAAATTTGGGTGCATATTTGCTTAATAATACAATTATACTTTCTTGATACAATGGAAAGAAAGTGTGGTTGAATTTTTAGTACAAAAATCAAAATCTTCATTAAAGGAATCTTCAAGAGTTTTTTTTAACAAAGATTTACATTTTGCATAATAACAAATGGTTTCAAAGCATGAGCTTAAAATGAAATGCCCCGTCACAACAGCTTGTGATTTTTTTTTCTGCTGTTTTTAAAAGTGCCTCAGTCATTTCTATGGCTTCAGTGTTAAAGTTAAGTAATTGCTATTTTATTTAAACATTTTTTAAATGAACATTCTGAATCTTTGCAGCATTATTAGGAAAAGCTGTCCATACTTTACTATGTTGTTACATGTGTTTATCTGCTGATTATAAAATGTGTTAAACAGTATTTTAAAAACACAAAAAAATACAGCGCTGAGCTTTGATTAATTCAGTGAACAAAACATATGCTGTTGGTTCTGTTCTATGAAATTTGTATATGATCAATAAAATCTTTTAAAAGAGCAACTTCTGCTTTTAGGATTGTACTGCCGACCTTCTATTTTGTCCCACTTAACTCTGAGCTCACACTGTTAGCTTAGACAAATAGAACCACTTTCTGTCTATAATGCTAATGGATTTTTAAAAATATGTTTGTATCTTCTTTCTAAAATTTCTCTAGGTTGGAAGCTGTGTACTGTGGTTGTTATCCACTTTGTCCCAAAGATTTGGTTTATCCCGAAATATTTCCAGGTAGCTGCCTTAATGTGCTTTCGTCTTTGTTGTGATTATTTAATACATGATTCATGCTAATTTAGAAAGTTTGAAAATAAACTTAGGCAGGAGCAATTGTTTGTTTGGCAAGTCAACATGTTAGTGTTAAGGAAAATTTTATGTGTTTTAATACATTAGACTAAGCTTATATTTACCATCTGTTCTTTTAAGATAACAAAAAAGCCAGTTTTCAAATAGCATTCTTCATTGTTAGCATACATAATGATAGATTTTTATAAGCAGGTCAGTGTAGCTCCAATTGCTTACAGATTTTTTTAATGATATATACTGAGAAAAATCAAGGACTGAAAGTCACACCAAATTATTTAAACAATTGACTAATTAATAATATGCAACTGTTGTACAGGGTACATACGGCTATAGTACCAGTTCTTTGAAAAGATCCTCATCACTAAATATATCACATATGCATTGTGTTACATTAGAATAATGTATTTTAATCACCCAGAGGAGATGTCTAAACAGCACAACTACACAGTCTTATTTAGCATTAAACATCCTTGTGAGCTGAGGTAACCTTATAAAATCATGCTTAAATAATGTAAAACATGAGGCGGCACAGAGCAATATGCATTTTTAATTAGTAAAGTGACTAATATCGAGTGTGTGCTTTGAGGTTTTTGTTTCATTAAAAATGTATCTGTTTTTCCTGCAGCTGAATATCTGTATTCTACACCTGAACAGCTTTCAAAAAGACTCCAGAATTTCTGCAAGAGACCAGATATTGTAAGGAAACATCTCTATAAGGTAGCTATTGAGAAGAGATTTATGTGGCATAAATACCATATTGAAATACAAAGAAAAAAAATCTTAAAAAAAACATTTAATTAACATACTAATGTTTAAAGGAAACATGCTAGGGAGGGATATTAGTTGTTACACTAACAAGGATTAATTAAACTGGATGCCAGTTGTATTAACCTAGGTCTTATGAAGTACGTGCACTTAATGCACAGTACATGCTTTTTTTAATTTATTGTTTTCTAAGATGACTGTCCTTTACATTTAGCCCCAAGAGGCTTATAAAAATGAACCTGGATTAATGTAACTCATTAGTTTAAAAGGAAGTAAAGAAGAGATTCTACAATTATACTAATGAGGACAAGCCTTTCTTCCCATCATAATGAAATCTTGAGTCCTCAAAAATTCAGGTGAATGACATTAGTGAAATTTGGTTTTGTTTTTTGAACTACTATAAAGATGACTTTCAAAAGTTGAATATTTCTCCAGTCTTGTTTAATAACATTACATAAAAGTCCTCAGTTTGTTTAGAATGAAGATTGTCAGTCTCATCTGTGAGTGGCAAAGGCAAGAGGAAAAATAGAATATATAAATAGCATCATCATTCAGCCCCCTCGTTCATTATCTTGTCCCTTATATGAATAAAAAATTTTACATTGTTGAAGTAGCCACACAAAGAGGCCCTACTGAAGCTCAAGGTAATTGAAGTAGGATAAATCTGGTTTATGAGTTTCAAAGGTGGCTCTAGGGCATAAGTAATATCCTTTTATATTCTTTGAATGTAACATCTTCATTTTGCATACGTTCTATATAGTTTACAATTTAGGAGTTTTATAACATTTAATTTTCCTATGTTACTCATATAACCTTCTACATGAAGTACAGTTCTCTGCCTTTTATTTCTCCTTCATCATGGCCTAAAATACATATTTACATAGTGATATATCAAAACATGACTTTGTTTCTCCAGGAAACAGTTAAACTTCAAGAAAAAGAGAGAGACCAAAAATGCAATTTAACACCCAATTTCAAGCTCATTATCTTTCATTGTCTATTAACTTGGCAATGGTTCAGAAGGTAGCTCATAATAGTTTAAAATGCTGACTGCACAGTTCCAGGCTTCAGGATCACTCTGTGAGTCAATCCCATTGTATCGTCTACACACGAAGCCCCACAGAGAATGTAGGCCTTCAAGGTTTGCCCCAGTGTTTCCTCATTTTTAAAGTTCAATATCAGTTTTGTTTGTATAAAACACACATTGGATAGTTTCCCATGAGATAGTCAAAGTGATTGTGAAATATTAATTGATGCATTTTCTACACATGACATGAACCTATTTTCAAAAAAAAAGTTGATTTTTTTTTGTTTCCATCATCAAAATTTCTATCATCAAAATTTATCAGTTTTGTTTTTTTTAAGTGTTTCTTTAGGCTAGGCCTTGTTAACTCTTTTATTCTACATCTGTGAATTTTTAACCATTTCAAAAGTTATTGCAACAAGTTGTCTCTAGTAAGAAAAGAAAGAAGCTCTATCGTTGAAGTATTTTAATACAGTTACTGCCATAACATAGCTGTAATTGTTTTACAAACAACTTCTGGAAAAATTGTGAGCAAATGTTTACTTAATGATATGATGTTAATATACAAAATTCTTCTTCATATAGCTTAAAATATACCTATGCTTTAAACATTACTTCATTGAGTTATTACATGCTGGTACATGCATATATTTTTAGATTGTACATCACAGAATCCTCAGACTTCAGGTTTTATAAATTAGTAATTCATGCATAAGTGTTTAGAAAAATGTACTCTGTATAATTTAAGTATTTTACCATAGATTTTTAATTATGAATCTGTAAATGCCTTCATGTATGTCCTAATTCAGAGATTTTAGTGGTTTTGTATCTAAAAGTTAATCTCCAAAATCAAAGAAATTAGTCCAAAATTATAAGTGGTTGAGAGCTTTATCAGGCAGTTATTAGGAGAAACTACCATTCTGCAAAGGGTGGAGTTAAAAATTATAGGAAGGAGCAAAATTGGCCTGATTTTTAAAGAAAAGAAGATTTCTATTCAAAACAAAATAATGCCTTCTAAAGATACAATAAATTATGATAAATTTTCACCTTATGTTTGTAAAAGTGCACATATGCATTGTAACATTTGCTTTCCCCACACACAAAAGAATTATTTTCTTCAAAGTAGTTTTTTGCCTCTTTTTTTAATACAACTGAAGAGGATCTTTTGTGTGTTCTGCAAAGAGAATGTGAGACTTTTATAAGATTTATTCCATTGGACAGTGTTGTTTTGCTTTTATATAGCATATGCTTCTAAGATCTAAAAGTATAGAATGTCACTGAATTCTTTAATTTGTTCGCTTTACAATTTTACACCTTATTCTTTTTTGTTGTTAAAAGTTTACATTTAAAATCATTTTAACTCCTTTTCACATAGAGTTCACTTTAGGATAGGCGTTTTCATATGGATTCACACATAGAAATTTAATGACTGGAATAAGGCTACTAACACTTGGCTTTCTTCTCACATGAGACATTATACTTTCAATATGATGAATTTGGGGGGCAGAATTTGAAACAGAATGCTAGTTACTGAAGAGCAGAAACAATTTTTTCTTCTTAAAGTGACTCCTTTTAGTACTGAATTCTGTGTCCATTATTTCTCATCTGAAATTATTTCAGTACTAACGTATCAATTTGTGTGTATTCAACTGTCCTCTCTTGTCTGTGCTTTCTCTGTCTCCCTCTGTCTGTCTGTCTGTCTCTCTCCCTCTCTCTCTGATATACACACGATTTTCTTAAGATCTTTAAAGAAATCCAATGTATGCACAAGTTAAATGTCTGTTAATCTTAGAATGCTAAAATAACTTCTTAAAAACATATTATACTTTCAACTTTTAAGGTATGTTCTTCTCCCTGTTAGATACATGTGTTGACCATCTAATTGCATAGAAACAATTGATTGTACTTCGTCCACTTTTTTAGACTCCTACATCTTCTTTAGAACACAACTTTCACAAGTCATAGATTGACTTCTATACTAACAATAGTTATCCTTTCCACCCCAAGCGAATCTGTCTGTATCATGAAATTGTCAATTTTTGCCCCTTTTTTTACTGTATGATTTTTACCTCTTGAAATTTTTCACCTATTCTTTGAGCTTAGCACTTAATTCTTTCAGATAGTATAGTCTTTAATCATTTTATTTTTAAATGTTAAAAACATTAGTACTCTGTCAGTATTGAAAACAGAACTAGAGTATGTTCAGTGAAGCAGTTCTATGGGATAGACAACACTTGAAGAAACAAAGAATTTATTCTTACCCTGTTTACCCTTTTATCTACAAACTGAACAATATTCTGTGTGGCAAAAAGGAATGAAATAATGTTCTTTCATTTGCATTTTGAGAATGACATAGTTTTCTTTAAAGGTTTTTCAGGTGATAGCTTGATTTTTAGTTTGTCTTCCTCTTCAAGTATTGCAACAGACCAGAGAACTTTATCATCTTCTGTAATTAGGAAGAGAAAATAATTTTCAGATTTCTGCCTAAAACTAATTCCAAACAATTATTAAGCTTATAATTCAGATGAAATGCCCAGAAAAGCCATTTGTGGTTGTCTTAATTATGTCAGGCTACATCTATCCGAACCACAGCCAAGCCACTTTAAGTTTCTTTCAAGAGACGGGTTGCTTTAGAGTCCCTTTTTAATAAAAGCTTACATTCTAGATGTGAACAGAGTATTGTTCAATGGTATCAGCACTCCTCCAAAGTCCATACTTTCTCATTGAAAATGAAAACTTAAGTGCTTGTGACATTTTCAGGACTAAATTCTCTCAATTGTACCAGCAAAATTGAAGGCAAATTATGTCTCAAACATTTCTTCATATTTGTGTGTGTGTGTGTCTGTGTGTGTATATGTATATAGAGAGAGCGTGTATGTGTGTATGTGTATATATTCTTTCTTCCTCTCATTCTCTTTCGTTCTTTCTTTTTCACTTCCTGCCTACATTTTTATTTACTTTGGTTTTTCTTTGCTCTGTCCATATAAAATAAAAGCAAGAAACAGTACAGTAGGTAGGTTGATTTTATGTCAGTTTGTTTGTGTCTTTCTCTGCTCTTCTCTTGCAGCCTGGCTGTAGGTCGTTTCCTGGTTTCTATATGATTGATCTACAAATCTAGAAGAATTTTTTAATAGTTATAGCATTTTCCCCCCTGAGGTAGTGCTATAATGAATATAAACCCATTTGTAAATGTAAAGTACTATATAAATTCCCTGTAATAGAAATGGCATTTATCATGTGTCTTCACTGCTTAAAAGTAAAATTCACATTAGCAAAAACATGCTTTTAGAATATTGTGTACCTCATGTTTATAAAAGTTAAAAGTTGGATGATAAACTTCTAATAGCAATCATCCATAACATAAACTAGGAAACACACACAGAGAAGAATGTATTCATTTGTGAAAAAATGATAGTAGCTTCTCCCTTTAGTTAATAGGGACACTTTAAACCAATCAGAAACAGAGATTTCCTGAGGAGATGGAACTCAAGAACCACTTAGTTGGTGGCTTTTTGAAATATAAGTGATGCAGATTTGCAGTATGAGTTTTCAACTTTCTCTCATGTTTCAGTGGTTCATGCTCCTTCATTGCTTTCTCTTCCCTCCTTCCCCCTTATTACAGGGTGAAATAGCTCCGTTTTCTTGGGCAGCCCTACATGGTAAATTCAGGTCTCTGCTTACAAGAGAACCTAAGGAAGATTTGTGACAGATGGGGCTAAGTCACAAACTTGCAGCCTAAGGCAGAATCTGAAGAACTTTCCAGAGTGTGCCCATATTTACCTGATCAGAGAGAAAAGAAAATCTGCAGAGGAAGCTGAGCCTGGCTGCTTGTCATAGCTGACACAGAGCCATCTGCCACAAACCTGTGGCGGCTTCAGATCTCCAATCCCTGCCACCACCCCAACTCAAATTAAATACAGATTCCTAGAGACGTTATGATGGTTACACATGTCCTCGGCATCACATGTAGGAGACTGTTCAAAAAAAATATGTGGCCTGTTGTATAACCGCACTCATGTATCCCATATGTGGTGCCACATTGAATTTCCGGTTGAATCCGTTTTTATCCTTTGTACTGGATGACATGGTGCCTGAATTCTTTCTTTTTGCCGACACGATGGCAGCCAAACTGCAGCTTCAAACGCTCACACTTGGCTGGGTTTCTACCTGGGTTGCCAGGTTATCATCGGAGTCTTCCTGTGTCCTCAAAGGGCCACAGGGCCTGAATGCAGGCTCCGAATGTGCCCCAACTAATTGGGTAGCCACCTCAAAAATGTGGGCAAAGGGCTGCTTTAGCATTTTTCCTTTAGCAAATTAATGACTCTTTGGCACAGAAATTTTTAAGTGAAGGTATTAATAAGAAGTCTGGCAGGTATTCCCATGATTCACAGAGTTACATTTGCATTTAATTAATCTTAAAGAAAGTTGCAAGATAAACAGCTGTAATTCCAACAAACATGGCAGATACAGTCAGTGGAGCCCTCTCACCCATAAAATGAACACTGAGATACTTGCTTTAATTTTTTCCAGGAGTCAAAATAGAGAAATCAAAATACTTCTAACAAAACTAGCAGCTACAAATATAATCTTTGAAAGATACATCACTCATGATTCTGATAGTCTGATTCTGTATTTGTTGATATAAAAATGTTTTAAATGGTTAGATTGTGAAATAAATTTTTAATAAAGTGCCTACTGCAGTGTTTAATTAGCATATTCATTTACGTAGAAGTATGTGCATCTATCTGTATATTTCTCACTGAACATTTTCTTTGTCAGAGACAACGAATACAATTGTTTCTATTCTGGATGAACATGGATCTGTTTTGCAAATGTTTGTAAGATATTATGACATTTCCAAGATTTTCTTTGCATTCTGGAAAAGCAGGAGGTAAACATTTGTAGTCATTAAGGTAAAGTCTGTTGATAAACCATCTTCTGTTTACTGACAGGTAAATTATAACTTCCCTAGCTTTTGAAATAAATACCTTCTATGCACTGCACAGTGAGGACCCACCAGGGAGAGATAGCCAGATTAGGGCCAGTGCTTGCTCTCTGTCTTCCAGAAGACTGAGAATTCTAGCAAGCATTCAAGATGGAGTAGGCTATGGCATCAAAGCCCAATAGAGTCCATGTACTATGTGGCAAAAGCAAGAAATAGGTGAAAGTCAGGGAACAAGGCATAACTGTCAGGATAGAGGCAGCCTTGCAGACCAATGAAAGTCATTCAGTCCATAAGTCCTGGAATTTCAATAAAGGAAAAAGCAGAAATTACACGCTTAGTCTTTGAACAGATTCCTCTCCACATCCAGTATGACATCCGTAGTATGTGATGGGCCACCACACCACCAGCCTCTTGCAATCTGGCAGAGGTGCTCCATTTCCGAGCCAACTGAAGATACATAAATATGAATAAGAAGTTCATAGATACTTCTCTTGGGTAAGGTTGTACTTTATGCCCTCTAACGAGATGTATCACAGATGACATATTCTAAGATAATATAGATCTTGTAGCCAAGAAACAATGCTTCGTTTCCCTGTGCATTTTTATCCTGAAAATATTATGATAGATAAAGATCCCATATGCACAACTATCCATATGTTTCCTTACCCACTGGTGGAGGAAAATTAAATATTGTTCAGCAAGTACATTCAAAATATGTAAATATAATCCTGGTTTTGGGCAAATATAATAATGAATGTGACCTGTACATAGGGTTTTTTCCCCTGTACCTATTATTCAAGTTGTTTTGTCTTTACCTATGCCCATCATTCCCTTCCCATATACCTTATGATACATGAAAACTATACCTTCAGATTTGGTTCTAATGCATTTAAGCAATAGTTTTATAAATGTAGAATTCTGAACACTGCAAAAGCCATGACTGTATCTGTGTGAGTACCTGTGTACATAGATAATTGTTATTTTGTTAGTCTTGGTGGATCACTAGGATTCCATCTTGACTGATTAATTCCTGCTTCCCTTGGTTTTAGAGAAGAAATCAAATGCCCACATTATTTTTGTTTTTAGTATGTGTTTTTGAAAATTTCTCATGTATCTTTTGTTCTTACTTAATTCAATGACTTTTATTGTTTTAAAGTAAATCATTGTCTTTTAAAGTTTTGTTGTTATCAAAATCTGACTAAGTATCTAGAATGATTATTCAATATTTGTTCTTTGTTTCTATATTAAATAATATTAAATAATAAAAATTTTTGTTCCTAAATTCAGTCCTTAACCTACTTGTTTAGGACAAGTTGATCCGTAGTGCCTCAAAAAATGGGTTTCAGCCTAGGTACTGGTAGCACACTTGTAATATTGGCTACTAAGAACACCGAGGTCTAGAGGACTGTAATTTGAAGCTAGTCAAGCAGAAATGTCTGTGAGACTCCATCTTCAAAAGTAACCAGAAAAACCCAGGCTAGACGCATGGCTCAAGTAGTACAGCATCAGCTGAATAAGCAAGCTGGGCAAGCTCAAAGCCTTGAGATCAAGCACAGTACCAGTGCAGGATGTCAAAGGACCTTTCCCAAGAAGATCCTGGTTTGATAGCTAAGTTTAAATGTCCTCCTTTCATTCTTAATTCTTCAGACAGGTCACACAAAGTTGGTGGTTGCTACCATACATCGATAGAAACGCTTAGTCATACAAAGCAGCATAGATAAATTTCAACACCTTGAAATGCATCTGGAAACAAAGATTTCATTTTATGTAGAAGGTGTTAATTATATTTGATATTTTTAAAAGTAAAATCTGGTTTTGAGAAGCATCTGCTACCCAGAAATATTATGAACCTCAAAAGAAATTTAAGTCTCAAGATACTTTCTGTGGGTGATAGAATGAATTTTCAAGTCATTGTGCCTTAATGCTGACATATTCTGTAATTCTTATTCTTATACAACATATTGACAGGGATCACTTAACTGCCTCTCTGTTTCAGTGGAAAACTGGTCAATATTTGTTATCAGAACTTAACCATGAAGATACTGTATTATAAATCTTCAACTGTGTTTCATCTCCAAATCTGAATTGAGATATAGGGCAACAAATACAATGCCCTTTCTTTCAAAGATATTCATTAAAATATAACTATAAAAGTTTTAAGGCCAACACTCAAGTCTACCTCCTGCTCAAAAATATGTAAAGATGTGATTAAGTCTTATTTGAATAAAATAGGCATCAGCACCTACTTTATAATAATGACTATAGATTTTACAGTAATGGCTACTTCAGAGGCCTTAAGGTAGAAAGAAAAGGATTATCTGTGAGGAGAGTCACATTCACTGTACATTTAACCTGTTTCTTAAGCTAGGTATACAGAGGCTTATTACTACACATTACTCTATGGCTTCTTACATGCCTTGAATGGTATTAATAGTTATAGCTTTTTATAGGAGTTATGAATACTTTGGGAAATTATTTTTTCTAGTATGTCATTCTTAACATGTCTTCACTTGGTAACTATTGATTATATCAGAAAACCATTTCCCTCAAATGGTGACAGAAGCCCGTCTGGACTTTTTGCATGAGAAGACTTCCCTAGTGGGACATCAGTGGCTCACACCTGTAATTCTACTTACCCAGGAGGCTGAGATCTGAGGATCAGGGTTTAAAGCCAGTCCAGACAGGAAAGTCTGTGAGATTCCTGTCTCCAATTAACCACCAAAAAAGCCAGGAGTGGAAATGGAGCCATGGCTCAAGTGGTAGAACACTAGCCTGGAGCAAAAAAAGCTGGGGGACAGGACCCAGGCTCTTAGTTTAAGCCCAGGACCAGCAAAAAAGAAGAAAGAGAGGCAACTTCCCTGTGCTTACCAGGATCCAAGAGTATCACTTCAACACTAAAACAAGTCATAAAACAAGTCATACTCTGGAGAAAGAAAGTCAGACTTCAAAGTCCATGGGTTCTTTGGGGTAGCAGCAGGGGTGGGGTGGTGATTGATCACTATTTCCATTTGATGCCAGTGGCGCTACAAATACAAATTGGGAAACTACATCTATATGAACTCCTTTTTGAAGGTCACTGAGAGGAAGATGAAGGCAGATGTTACACAAGACCACTAACCACATTGCTGGTTTTCGCTGTCTCCTGTCCCTGCCATATCCTAATCCCCACAGGAGAAGGGAATTCACCCCTGATCTTCAGGATGCCCTGGTTGCATGGGAGTCACATCTGGCTTCACAGATCAGATTCTTCATACTGAGTCCATTTTCCCCAACTAGAATTTGGGGTCAGCACATTAAGTATCATTCATTATCTGAGTGATTACATATCCTCTTCCATACCTCTCTGATCATGAGGTTCACCCTAGGAGAAATTCCTAATTATCTTCATGCATTGATAAAAGGAAGTGATGACTTTAGGAGATCATCTAAAATGCTTAAACTACTCTCCTATCAGTTACTATTTGAATAGCAGATGGATATAGAGTGAAGGAGCTATACTCTACCTAGGAATACATACGTATAACCCACCTCTAGCAAAGTTGAGTCCTTTGTATTTGAAAATTTAATGTTTTCTCTGTCACTCACAATGAGAAAATTAAAGCATCATATACTGATATATTTAGAGATCAGAGCATCGTAGTGATTCAGAAGGACTGTGTAGCCTTTGTGCAAAGGAAATCAGAGATGCTGTGGTCCACATTGTTGGTGTCAAAATAGATATAAAAGACCATAAATTGTGGCTAGCGCATTAAGTGTTTTTATAACTACTGTTCTGTTTTTAGGGAAGCATTCACTTCTACATCCTATCACATGCTTCCCATTCCCTGAATGGTAATATATTTGGGTAAGCTCCCTGGACCTCTTGGTATGCATTTTATTTTCATGACTGCTCTATCTTAGGTATGGGAGAATGGAATGCCTATACAAAAGTGATCTGCTTTGGGTCCTATTGTGGTGGAGGTTGATCAGGAACTCAGATTTCCTGGGACTATCTCTTTTGGTTGTAGTCAATTCCACTCATCAAAACTAGGCCTTAGAAAAGAGGGAAACGTTCTCCCTCCTCCCCCCCACACCTGTTTCTTCTTTTCTTCCTTTCAATATCAAAAAAAAAAAAAAATGTACCAGAACATTGCGAATACCTTACTGTAGAACTTTTTACAATTTTATTGTAAAGGTGTTACAGTTACATAATTAAGATAATGAGCACATTTTTTGAACAGTAGTACCCACCTTCCTCATGTTCTGCCACTCCTCCTTCCCCTTCCCCAAGTTGTAAAGTTCACTTCCAACATAGTGTCTAATGACTGTCACTGTTGCATTGGTTCACCCTTTGAGTTATCTCATGTTTCACTTGGACATATATGTATTCTAGTAATGGAAAAGAAATGATTTGGGGTTTGCAAATTTCTGACTTTGTGGCACCTGCAGTGCTTCTGAGAAACTGACTGTCCTCTGTTGCCTTGAAAATGATGAACTGATGAATTTGCTCATCCATATGGATATAAGGCTACAATGGTAGCTCCACTTTCTCACCTGGAGCAAAGGGCTGAGGAGGAGAGGGAGCAGGTGGCAACAGCAGCAGCCGCATCTTCAGTTGTGTGGTATTGGGCCTGCTTCCTCTCAGCCCAGTAGATAACCCAGAAATTACATCCTGAAACTCACTTTCCCAGAAAGAAAAGGAAGGGGAGGGATAACCTAAAAAGAAGATACTTGCAATATGGTATTAGACTGTAATTCATAGGGAAATTTATGCCTGAGATATGAATTTCTGAAAATAGGGTTTTTTAAAGGAAAACAGTGACACGTCCTTAATTATAGAGTAATAAATACCAGTGGTATATTATCTCCTGATATTTCCTTACACAGATATCAAAGCATGCAGCTGTTTTTGAAAACTGATAATCAAGTGCAATATAAGTACATTACATCTTTTACTTAAAACACACCCTCCAACCAAGCAACATCATGGAGCATTTAATGGTGAGAAGCAGAGTTGCTCATAGTAGAAAGCCTAGGTGAACAAATTAGCTTTGAATTGTAATTTAAGACTGTAGTCAAACCAAAATGCCTGTCCTTGCCAGGAAAGGCATTCCAAAGGCAAAGAGCATGCCAAGTAAAAAGCCTTTGGTTCAGGATTATGGAAGCAGTTCTGAAAAGCCAGCATAACTTAATGATCAATCAGGAAAATATAGAGCAGTAACTATACAACTGAAGAATGCATAAAAATTGTACAAAGCATTAATAGCAGAATGGGGAGGTCCAATTGGATTTTACCAGAGAGTATTAAGCTCTTAGAAAGCTCTATTTATTACTTCAATCCAGGAGTAGGGGGAGGAGGAGTAGGAAACATGGTCAAAGAAAAGTATGTGAACGAATGTGGGGGGTAAAAGAGGAAATGAAGGTTAAACAAGGCCAATATGATTCAGAATAAAAGGGAGGGAGGGAAGTGTAAGGAGCCAGCTGCAATTACTAAATGTTACATTAAGAAGAGCTGAAATTGAGAGGGGGAGTTCTGGGTATTTTACTAAGTGGATTAATGGCCTCTTCCTTGGGTGTCTAAAGTTGCAGATTCTAATTTATTTGGTGCAGGGATTTATTGTGAAATTCTTAATGGGAGGAAGGGATAAATAAGGACACTTACAAGCACTTAAACACTGTTTGAATCCATAGGCAACAACAGACAACAAATATTTGAGCCCATGATAATGGTAACTTAAAGAGTAGTAAGAGATCTATTCAAAAAATAAAACCAAACAGGAGACCAAAAAAAAAAATCTAAGATGGATGTGTGAAAGCCAAAACTTTTGAATGACAGGAACTAGTTTTATTGCCATTCCCCTTTCTCCACCCCTTAAAAAAATAAATCATAATGCTGGCATTTAGAAACCTAGTCATGAACATCATTTATTAATATAAACTAAATCCTGTGCTGTTCTTTGGTGGGTGGTAAGAACACGAACGAACAACAACTGGCCTAAATCAGTGGGTACAGGAGGATTCACTCAAACACAGAAACACTCTAAGAAGAAGAAAACTCCTACTTTGTTTTTTTTACCTTATTTATTTTACTGAAGGATAAAGCCAAAAAGTGGAGAGGGTGTGGCTAAATCACAAGACTACATGCCTAAGAGAAGATTGTTTAAAGTTTCTCTAAATATGTATCAGAAAGCAGAGAAGGGATTGAAACCTTGTGAGGTTTGTGTTATTTTGTTAATGTACTAATCTAATTTCTGGAAAGGTGAGAAAGAAGGTTCTCTGCCTTCTACAATTAAAGAAACTTAATTGTCTTCTTGTGCAGTGTGTGCCTGGCATCTGGCTGGCAACCAGTCCACAGACATCTTGGTTCAGGCATTTGCCTGACCAATCATGTCAGGATCATTTAAATTGAAATTATGGATCGGAAAGTATTTTAAGAGTTACTGATATGCAGCTATTAATCTTAAATGCAAATACTATTATTTGGGGTGTGGGCAAATCACTTAACTGGAACCACATGGAAAAGAACTTGGAAAAAAATTTTTTTTACCCCATGTGCTGTGGGGGAAATAGTATTGGTGGAAAAAAAATACAATTGAAAAATGGGAAAACATCTACAAGGAGGAAAATTGGTAAAAATGACTAAGTGCTGTGGCCTTGTTGCCTTCAACCTGGTGCATTCTATCCACTGAAAACAAACAGATTGCTAACAAAGAGACAAGCCCTTTATTTCTAAAGCTGACCTGGCAACAGGGAGAAAATACTAAAGGATGAAATGGGTAGCATGGCTCTGGGTAATCAGCTGAGATCATTGGTTCTCTAGTTTTAGTGTTAAGTGAGGAGGGAGCAGGAGGAAAGGTTTGCATTGTGAACGGCCTTTTAAGGTCTCAGTTTTAACACTTGCTGTGGCATTCAGGACATCATGAAGTCCGACCTGTACGGTATTGCCAAAGACAGGGTGGAAATTGTTTTGAGATCATGATTAATTAAAAGGAAAAGAATCACAGCAGACATCTCTCCTGTTTCCACTTGAGCCACAGAGCCATGAAGAGGAACTTGTGCTCGCTAGTGCTTGCTGCTCTGCTCCCTGGCTTTTAGGGGGTTTGGCTTTTCCCCTGTGTTTCTAATGCTGTGATACCAAGCCAATAAAATGGAATCTACAAAACTCAAAAGCAAAACGCGTGTGTTGTGAGCGTGCGGTGTGTTAGGGTTTTACTAAAGATAATAAATCGCAACACTCTAAGCACCAAATTTTAAAACTTAAAAATGTATGAGTAATGAAGTTTAAAGAAGCAAAATGTACTCGAGCACACTATTTATAATCTTTGTACGAGGTTCCCTAGACCTCAGCAAACTGTCCTCCTACACCATGAAGCTGTACAGCTGCGATTTGGCCCCGGGCACCACCTACCCGGAGTCACTACCTAATGCATTTTACATTTGCACACATTATAAAAGGGGAGGGGTAGGTTAGAAGCCCCCCTCCCCTCCCGCCCCAGCGCTGTGTTTCCTTTTGTCGCAGCCATCAGCTGACACATGGAAATTGTGTCTGGTTTTGTTTGCCTTTAATCTGTAATTAAGGATCCCTTGTCTGGGGCTTGCTACTAACTCTTTTCAGCTTCCCTCCCTACCTCTCGGGTCTTCCGCCTTCGGTGGGGTCTGGCCCCACGCTGCAGTCTGGGGACTCGCAGGTCACCCAGATGGCCGGCAGCACTCGCAGAAGGCAGAAGATGCCCGGGGGGTTCCTCTGCCCGAGAGCGCGCGCGCCCAGGCCCCCGGCCCGGACTGCGAGCTGCCTACCGTGCGCCCACTTTGCCTAACGCGCCCAGTCAACTCTGGAGGCTGCCGCGCGCTGGGCTGTCTGGCCCAACCCCGAACCCCAACCCCAGGCGCCCGGCGGCGGCGCCTCCGTTGCTGAAGCCTGGCGACCTCGTCCCCAGAGCTAGCTCCTTAGCGGCCCAGGAGCCCCAGCTCCGCTCAGCGGGGGTGCCCGCCTCCTGAGTCCGGCGCGGCGGAGTCCCGCGTGGATGGAGGGAGTTGGGCACATTTTCTGGGGGGCGAGCAATTGAGGGAGGGGGCGTAGAGGTCACAGACTTCTTTCTAGACAACCTTTCTTTCTCCGCGGCGTGGGCATTGCAGGAGCGCTGAGCTGAAAACCCGGGCAGAGCGGGAGCCCGAGCGGCAGCTCCCAAGTTTCGGAGCCCAAGAGCTTCGGCAACCGCTGCGCTCACCGAGCTGCGGACTCCCGGGCTAACCCGCGCTGGCACGCACACCCGACACGAGCGCACTGGCGTGCTTGCACACTAGCACGCGCCCTGTCCACGCGCGTGATCGAGCGCGCGCACGCACACACACACACACACACACACACACGGCAGGTGGCCACCGCTAGGCTTGTTGGATTGTGCAAAGCTGAAGATTCCCTGTCAGGCAGTCCTGAAAGGAAGTGCAGCCAGGGCAGGGCCGGGCAGAACTCCTCAGGGTATTTCACTGAACTTCAGAGAGTGGCTGCGACGACGATGTCCCAAGCAAAACCAGAAATAGGGATCTCCATCCCCTGCACACGTCGTTATTTACAAATGTAACTTCAGTAAACTCCGAAGAGGACGTGGAGATGGGCCCTCAAGATTCCATAGGCAAGGATTCCAGCGGCACCATGTTAAACACCTTCCTGTCGGTCTTTGGGGTTCTGATAGATTCCTATTTTGAATTTTAGATCGCGTTTTGTGAGCGTGCTTTCTTTATTCACTTTAGCCCTGAACTTGCTATTGTATACTTTCTTTCTCTTCCTGTCACCAATTGGTTCTGAAGGAAGAATGAGAAAATGATTCAAAAGGCCATCCAGAGAGGAGACTGTTTAGAAGCATGACGTGGATTTGCCCCTTATTTAGTCTTCGATTTACTAAAACTTGAGGAAGATGTTTAATATTTTGAGGCTTTTAGTTGCTAAAAAGGCCTCCCTCGCAATAGTCGTGGTATTTATCATTATGTATTTCAGTGTACACATTTAGACCAGCATACATAAGAGGAAAATGTCCTTCATCCTTGTTTTCACCAGTGATTTTTCCCTCTTCTAACCACATAGATTGTACATCATTTTTGCCTGCTTTTCTATCAATAGCCATTGTGGGCAAAAGTGAGGCTTACTAGTGGCCAAATGTTGACACACTAGCCTGGTGGTCATCTCTGATATTTATCACTTCAGATTGTCAAGTAGGATTTCAAATAGTCCTCAGACTGTAGGCTGAAAGATGAGGGTGAGACAGAATGAGGGAGGGAGTGGCACTGTTTAAAAGGAAATGTACTCTGATTACCTCACTCCTGTAACCTCAATCCCTCTGTACACCACCTTTGCAATAAAAAATTAAATCAAATAATAGAGATAAGTATGAGTGGATCGGTTGAAATAGGAGACAGGTTGAGACAGGGTGGCCTACAGAAAGCCTGCCCTTGGAAGACTGAACAAGAACACATGGGAAGTATACTTAGAAGAGACTGTCTGTAAACAATCATAATCAAGGCTTTCAAAAATCATAAAACAGATCGAAATATCTGATTCATTATTTATTCATCACAGCACAACTTCGCAAATCTTGAGAATAGTGTTTGGAAACCAAGTGCCTTCTACTTTGCATCACATCAGCAGATGGGTCTCCCTTCCAAACTGTGGCTAAAGGGTTAAAGTGATAATTTTAGAAGAAAAAAAAATCTTCAGGAAATGACATTAAGAGCTGGTACATTTCCTCTTCTTTCTGGCAATAATATCCCCCTCAAAGAAAATATATGTACTTATTGATATCATGATAATGTTTCTCATTCTGAGTACAAGTGTCAGACTGATTTCCATTTGTGTAAGTGTTTTTAAAACTGCGAGGACACTTTCACTACGATGAAAGCTGAACAGCCAATGAAGGGGAACTTCTTTTAACTCCATAATAGCAGGTTATGTAGTAAATGAACACTGATGGTCAAATAGCCAATTATGGTATAAATATCCGTTGTTTACAGAGAAGTGTTAAATGAGCCTTTAGAGTACAAAGGATTAGGCCCTTTTGAGCTACAATTTGTTCTTCACCCCATTGTGCCTTCCTTTAAAAAGGCCAGTTCCTTGTAGGTAATATGCACCCAGAACATACTCCTCTGTGTTGATTTTAGTTTGCTTTATTTCAATGCACACTGTTGTTTACTTTTTAAAATTTAAATAAATGTCAGCATTGTATAATTTCTATGTTAACAAAGCAGTGAGCAAAATCCCTTGTATGTTTATAAAATATTATTGTTTAATTCACATAGTTTAGAAATTCCAAATGTTGAGAATAGGAAGGAGGCCAAATACCATCTGTTTATAACTATGATGCATCGTAATATGTGTACTTTTAAAAGGAGTTTGGTCAATCATGCCACTATTTTATCTGCTCAGAATATGTTGAAAATTTAAAATATAATTTACAGGATTACTTTTAGTGTGTTGCATCCAACTGTGAGTTGTAAAGAAATCAGTCTCTTCTGTTTTTCTCAAATTAATCATGTAACAGCCCCCAATTAATGGGGGCTGTTAAACATGTCGCTTTTTGCTTAGCTCTAGAATTCTTCTAACTTTGGCTCAGTCCACCTTCTGATGCTGATAAAAACTCCAAGGACAAATGAAACAAAACACTCCTAGCTGTGTCTTTCTGCCAGCGATAGTCACTTAGAATGGGAGGAGGGGCACGATAGCTAATAATTAACTAACATCAGCACTAAGAAATTACCTGTGAAATACCCTCTCTTAGTGGGTTGAAAAACAACATCTGACACTCCCTGCTTTAAAATAGTACATTCTTGTCCCTGAGACTTCTAATTCAACTTACCTTTTATTCCAAATGCACCTAATTGCATACCATGTAACAAAGGGAGTATACTTACTTGCAATAAACATACTTTCTTTTGGGTTTTTTGTTGTTGTTGTTTTTTTCAGTTACGAACTCAAGTTATTTAGTTAGGACTGTCCCTCTGCAAACTACAGAATCTGGCAGCTGAACCTTCAATTCCAAGCAGCCATAATTTTGAAGTCCAGAAGTGATTTTAGGGTCAAGCCCTTTTTTCTTTCCTTCCTTCCTTCCTTCCTTCCTTCCTTCCTTCTTTCTTTCTTTCTTTCTTTCTTTCTTTCTTTCTTTCTTTCTTTCTTTCTTTCTTCCTTTCTTCCTTCCTTCCTTTCTTTTTCTTTTAGAAGGAGGAACCAAAGATGAACTCAGATGTCCTGAAAAAGAGTTAGAAAATGCAATAAAAATATTTATTAGCAAATGACGGTTGCTTTTAGCTGATTTTTACCAAGGTAGAATCAGTAAAAAGCTACATCTTGAAATGCTTTTTACAGATGAACACATGCAAAAGTATGAAAACAAACTCCCCAATAAACTGTGCAACTTCTACATGTTTTACTTTGTATTAGAATTTCTAATCGGGAAAAACAGTGCTATAAAGTCATCTCCCTGTTCTATTTAACAATATATATTCTCTCACAGTTTTAGAAGTTTCACCTAAAATTATGTCAACCTAGATTAATTATTCATACATAATTAAGAATATTAGAAGTACCTAATCTAAGTAAGCAGAACACATATACTATTTTTTTACATTTTAAAACAGTATTTTAAAAAAAAGTTATTGTGTCTTCTTTCTAGTTTGTTACCCAAAAATAAATAAGATAAAATGCACAGTCTTTATGATAGAGAAATGTGTTATCTTGTTTTCTTTAGAATACAATAAGAAAGTATAGGAAGGAAGGAAAAGACACAAGGGGTAAACAGAGAAGAAAAGAGAATGCAAAATGGGGAGAAAGTATAGGTGAGCCAAGCAGAAAAAAAGAACTAAAACCTTAAAATTTTATATATGTGTATATGTGTCTGAATTATATATAATTGTATGTATAATGAAAGGCTCTAAAACTTACAGATTTATTACAAGCATCATTACTTTAAAACAAAATTAAATTGTTTCCTTAATATATCAAAAAGCTGAGGAATATTATCAAGGATCATTTTTAGTGCAGGTGAACCAGTTTTTTTTAATGAAGTTCAACATTCTTTTGAGAAGCATATACTTCTTGAAAGAGAATATGTCAATATTTCTATTGTGAGGAAAGGAGAGTTAGAGTCCTTCTCTAGTTTTAGGCATTTGCAATTTAGAAATAAACAACACATAAAATGAATATGAACATGTGTAATATAAAATTGTAAGTTACCTACATTTGTGTAAAAATGATGATTTTAAAATAGAGAAATTATTAGAACATACTTTCTTTTTGAATACTTTGGCTAGCAGTTAATTTTTATGCAGGTTAAAAAAGGCTTAAAATGGAGAAAACTTTAGAACTCCCCAAATCTAATCATCACTGTAGCTAATAAGCAAAATTGAAATTGGCAGGTAAATGAATATCAGATTCCTTAAGAGCTGATGTAGAGCCATAGCAATGGCTCACCGTGTGCACCTAAGTAAGGGCACCAATTGTGTTGGATTGACAACTAATTCATCTTATAAAATGTACCTTAGTAAGTTATTATAGAGCCCTGAAATAAAGCTATGTAATTTGACTACTAACAAGTGGGCATGTATAGGTATCATATGTTAAATTGGATAAAAGAAGAAAGAAAGGAATTAAGATTCAGAAAAGTGTATGGGAAACTGTTGGCTTTTTCCAGTTAATCTAAAATAAGTCAGAAACTTTTTTTAAGTCTTTTTTTTTTTAATGAAGAGTAATTGACCCAAAGTCAGTTGAGGACAGAAACTAAAAAAAAAAAAAAAATACAAGGAAACAAAAAACAAAACAATAGAACAACAATAATATTGCCTAAAAGGCAAGAATACAGAATGTAGTAAATTCCCCCATTTTAAAAATTAAGATGAAAAGACATAAAATTTAATACACACAATAAATAATAAATATTCTTAGTTTCATCTGATGGCTAATTAAGGGAAAAGCCCAAGTGGAAAATTCAGAAAGAAATATGAATATAGCATGATAATTAACTCTTTGCTCCCTTAGCCTTAGAGAAGAAAGAATAGAGTAAGATTTCTTTTAAGCTTAGACCTGTAGCAACCTCAGAGATCAAAACTGCCTCTGCAAAAGAAACTAAAGGAATCCTAGTAACTCTCTAACCACGGCCCAGGTCTTGTTCTTGGCCCCATCTGACCTTGGCACCACAAAGTCTGAGTCTCTGGCTTCTCTACTCTTTGATGAAATTCTTGCCTTCTCTCTGAGATAATCAGCAGCTGGATTCTTGACTTGTTCTGTTAAACCTTCTAATATCTGAACCCACTGTCTATATCCAGTCTGTTACACTCGGATAGCATGTTAGGGTTTTAGATGGACTTGTTTCATCTGTCATTAATCTTCAAAAACTCTTATGATCCAGGTAAACCATAGCTTTAGTCAAGACTTCAGATTAAACAACTCAAAACTATTCTGTTTGTAAAGTACAGAACATGGTGCTCAATTCTCTCTTTCCCCTACAATGGAATTCATATTTTATTCTTCATTTGAATTTTGGGCATAGATACTGATTATAATTACAGTCTATAGCTTGTGTGGAAGAATGGATGGGAAAGGAGGAAAAGTACAAGCAGAAAAGGGATAATGAAGAAAATAGAAAAAAATCCTTCATAATTTTCTAGGAAGTCTGTCTTTAAATTTCCCCCCTTTCTGCTTTTAGAAATAACTGAAGATGGAAGTACTTTTAAAATTTGAATCTTGCAAAAAAAATACCATTTCAAAGCTATCATTGTACTTTGTGCTATAAGCAATGGAAATCTGAAGTGAATAACTCATTGATGATATTCCTTTATAATGAGTTCTAGCTACACATAAGTACACCACAAGATAGAAGATGAAGAGCTACTTGGATTATGAAATTACTATGAATTTGAGAGGAAAAAAATTGATAGGGAGACAATGAAAATGATTACAGAATGAAATGGCATTAGCTAGGAATAAGTTAATATATCCAGCAACAAGTTCCCCACAGTGGTATCTAACTGATATTCTATTCTTTGTGTATTCTACATTCCTTTAGACTGTGCTGCAGTATAATCTCCATTTGTAACTCCAACTTCCTATTGAGTCTGTACTACCCCAAACTGGCCAAATTTTGTACCACATTTGGAGAGTGATGTCATGGGAAGGTAGAATAATGTAACACTGCATACACAAGTCAGAGACTTTATGGTACTATGAAATAAGATGACGGATTCCTTAAGGTAACTGGAAACCCTCCGAGAACATATGGTAAGAAACCAGGGAAGCCATGATGAAGCAGGTCTTGGGGGAACGCTCCCAGCTGATTGTGAATGATCTGCACACTTGGTATTTTTGACTATTCAATATCTTCTACCTACCCTTTAACCAGAACCTAAGTTCTATGTAAGGAACTAATTGTTGCTTACTGAATATAATCAGACTCAGAAACTGAATCATACCTGGAATAAAGAAACAAGAATGAAATGTTGGCATTAGAGTTAATCAGACCTAGAGGAACCCAATTGGACTTTTTTCCCCAATTCTAGCTCTTGAGGTCTGCTTCCTGACCTCCTCAGCTACAGAGGTTCCTACCAATCCACCAGCTCATCTGCTCATCTTATACTTTTTTTCTCCATTCATTAGAATTCTGTCACAGATAAAATGTAGAAAACCCACTCTCAACTGATAAACAATTATTTCAGACAGCAAAGAATGAGTATAGAATGCCTACATCTTCCCACTCTAAAAATCCTGAATTGCTAGCTTTTCTTTAGCTGAGTTTTATTATCACAAGAGAGCTGAAGAAATAAAACCTTCACATCCTCATCATAGCCCTCTTTCCATAACTACAAGAACTTTTTTCCCTCCCTGCCTTTCTGCTGTCAAGAAAAGAGTTTGCCAAAAGTCTTTCATAGGAATTGCTCTTTCAGGAGAATTCACCACACAACTTATTGTGTCAGAGATGCATAAACTGTTAGTACCATGGTAATTGCTTCCATCAATGAAAACCTTGTGCTAGCTGGTGTGATAGTACTATAATCTCAGCATTCAGAAGGCTGAGACAGGAATATCACAAGTTCAAAGCCATCCTTGACTACAGGTGAGACCCTACTCCGAATAAAAACAAAACAAATAAGAACAACCCACTCACAATCCTAAGGCATGTGACAAAAGGATAATAGATTACAGATAAATTTAAGATGAGGTTCACAAAGACCAGAAAGAGGAAATAGCTGTTTGACAACAATTGCTACTTCAGCTTCTTACAATAAATACACTTATGTCTCGTTTAGTCAGAGTTGGTCTCTGTTGCTTGCAAACAAAGATTCCTAATTACCATATTTATTAAAATTGTTGCTGGTATTATTTAAACTTTAGATAACTTTAATAGATATAACTTGTTGTGAATGGTGGTTCCTGCCTTAATCCTTGCTACTCAAGATATAGAGATTGGGAGGATCATAATTGAGGTTAACCAGGGCAAAAAGTTAATAAGACCCAATCTTAACCAATAAGGTTGGTGTGGAGTACACAGCTGGCATCCAAGCTATGCAGAAGACATAAATAGAAATATTGGGGTCCAGGTTCATCCAAGCAAAGATACAAGATCTTCCATGAAAATTAACTAAAGCAAAAATTGCGAGGGCAACTCTCAGTGGGAGCATTCAAACCTCAAAAGCATATTCCCCTCAGTTCAAACCCCAGTACCACACAAACATAATTGTATACAATATTCTCTTTCATACAATATTCTATTATAGGGCTGGGGATGTGGCTTAGTAATAGATTGCGTGCCTAGCATGCATGAAGCCATGGGTTCAATTCCTTAGTACCACTTAAACAAAAGAAGGTAGAGGTGTGCTTAAGTGGTAGAATGCTAGCTTTGAGCAAAAGAAGCTCATGGATAGTACTCAGGCCCTAAGTTCAAGCCCCAGGGCTAGCACACAAAAAAAATCTATTACATTTTTGGCCTATTTTACTCTTTTTTTTAACACAATGTAAAAGAATTACATAATATCAGAAGTGTATTTTTTACCTTTGTAAGTGTCAAAACATACATTTCTCAAATATTTTGGTATATTTTTCTTTAGCTGTAATTTAATTTTTGTTCAATCAGTAATTGACTTAATCATGGAAGTCTTGTTTGTTTATTCAAAAATTGTCATTACTTATCTAATGTATTTAAGGAAGATATTTGATTATCAGGAAAAAAAGAGAGGTATTAAAGCAAGTTTATATAAACTCAAGCTAAGGCACCTGTTTACTTTGTAGCACAGGGTTGTTTCCATTTCTCTTTCTTGACTAAGAAGTTTCTAACTTTGCCTGCCTGATTTTTCTCTGTTCCTTGTATCCAAAGTGAGTCTTGCCCTTATAGACAAGTTATTTAGACCTTTTGGGATGGGAATTAGGAGGAAAGGGAAAGAGAACAAAAGTTCAAATGGTTAAACTGGAGGGAGGAAGTTATTTTGATGTGACATTAGTATTTGAAGATAGATATAGATATAAAGGAGCAAAAGCAGCTGCTACGTATGGACTACTGGCTGGGAGAGGCAGATGTGGATGGTTTAATATAGCCATGGATTGTGTGCCCTAATAGTATTCAAGAAAATATATAAAGAATTTGAGCTATTTTGAAATTGGCTGGTCACTTATGCTGTATGTATGTGTGAGTTCTTAATCACAGTTGTTCATGTGAATTATTATTTTTTAACATCCAGAGCTCTACTGATTGCTAGTGACAGAAATTAATACACACTGTTCCAGCATAAAATGTGGCATAAGGTTTGGAAAAAACCCAAAGACATAAGCTGGGCTATTATAAGGACTCAATGATCAAGCTGGCTTCTTGGATGTCTCTCTTCTTCCTTTGTGCCCTGCTTTGCCCCTGCTTTGCTCTCCCTAGAAAGCTACTATTTCGTGGAAAGAGAGGCTTGTATATTTCAGATGCTCCCTACAGTCTCAGAAGAGAGAAGATCTCTTATTCAGCATCTGCATCAGACCCTGACATTTATTCACCCTCCTTTGGTTAGCCTCCTACACTAGCAGAAAGAAGGGAACCAAGAAAGATATCATTACAGATGACCATTCTAGTGTCTGTAACATTAGGACAGACCCTTCAAACCATGTTAAAAGAAACTTTCTAGCTATAAGAGAGAAATATAGTGATATGGCTGACACTGTTTCTCTTGCAAGCAATTCTCTTCTTACATTATTATCTCCCTATGGACTTGACTTTATACTTACATTTAGAATTTTAGTTGTCTTTTTAAATGTCATCCAAAGGATTATACTCCAGATAGCATTGGAATTAAATTTATTGGATATATCAACAATAACAAAGCCAGCAACAGCAATAAATATGGGACTAGAGTCATAACATAACCCAAAGTTACATTAAGTTAAGCAAATATCGCTGGGGAAATGATGGACTCACCTAAATGTCATCAAGAAATATTCAAAAATTTTGAATATCACATGAGAAGAGATAATACCCAACTAGAATATAGACCTTTGTTTCCTTTTGCTATTGAGATTCACTCAAAGAATTGCCTGTCACATCACAGACAGCATAATTACAGGAAAACATTAGCAATAGATTATAGAGCTTCCAAGATAAAAAGATTGACATACCATTTCATGCACTCTGAACTATAATTCAAGTATCTTAAAAATTATTTATTGATTTCAATGGAAAGATTTTCATTTCCAATACTAAGTCATGGAGGCAATAATGAGTTTAACAAAACTAGAAGAATTAACAGAACATTAGTTGTTGTTTTGTTTTGTTTTCCCAATACTATGTGCCTGCTTTGCATATTTGGTCAGCTGACAACCTACTGCTTGAAGCATGTCTCCAACTTTTTGCTGAGTGTTTTGGAAGTAGAGCCTCCTGGACTTTTCTGTCTGGGCTGGACTTGAAACATGATCCTCCAAATCTAAGCCTTCTGAATAACTAGGATTAAGGCATGAAGCACTGTCACCTAGCTGCACTAGTACTTTTTCATGCATAAATATTATACCATTGGTCCTGAAGACATTAAATAGGTTAGGTCATGTGCTCTGGTTATATAAAATATTGGTCATTAGAATGATGTGAATAACTATTGGTGACTAAAAATTACTCAGAAAATACTTTAGGCACCAAATGTAAGGATTTGTTCAGAATGTGGAAGAAAATAATTTGTCTTTATGTAGATAAACACATTTGGGTAATCTATTCTAAGTAAACAATAGTAATGTTAGGTTTAGTAATGGTGGGTTAAATTATGATTTCCAATTCCTCCCTACTATAGTAACTTTTCTGAGTAACTTTCAAGTGTCCCTTACTGAATACTGAATATTTTCCCCAACCCATCAGTGTTGGGCTTTACTACAGACTTGTAATATCAATTAACCAATGGAATTTTGTAGAAATGACTATACGCCTGAACTCAGATAGACTTAATAGATACTCTCTCTGTATATATTTTTCTTATTATTTTTTTTTACCATACATACATTTTACCATGAGACGATCATGGAATGAGGAGCCACTATTCCATGAAGATTTTTGAGCTGGACTGAAAAAGATGTGAATTCAACTTGCAACCCAGAACCCAGGGTACAACTTGCACTTGTGTCCTGTACAAATGAATTGTAGCAAATCACAGATCCACATAAAAGAAATGAATACTTATTTCTTTTTTTTTTTGGTCCAGTCGTGGGTCCTGAACTCTGGACCTGGGTGCTACCCCTCAGCTCTTCAGCTCAAGGCTAGTGCTCTACCACTTGAGCCACAGTGCCACTTCCGGCTTTTTTCATTTTGCTTTCTGTGGTGCTAAGGAATCAAATCCAGGGCCTCAGGCATGCAAGGCAAGTGCTCTACCACTGAGCCATCTTCCCAGCCCCGAATACTTATTTCTTTAAACCACCAAATTTTGAGAATTATTTTCGTGCCACATTGTAACAGTAGCTGACAAATCAAGTAGTGATTCCCTGCCCTACAGTGTTCTGAAATTTGATAATGCATGTAGCAACTCACAACACTGTAGAATCCAGGAATATTTGTGACTGCACAGTGGACCATTTAATTTGATTTAGGGGAAAGGCTACATAGGGACGCATCAAGCCGGAAATACAGTGCCCTACCTGAGGGTCAGGAAATATTCCTCTGAAGAAGTGATCATTGAAGCTGAGATCTAACCTTTGGCTAAACAGAATTGGGGATAGGATGGAGAACAGTTTGCAATGCTACTGAAGCAAGAACGAGCTTACTGTGTCAGAGAAAAGCTTCTGGAAATTAGAGAGGAAGTAGGGGACTTCCAAAAGAAGAGAGGTTCAGTTTACCCAGTGTAACAGGCTACAGTGTAGCTTCTGAGAAACAAACCAGGAACCACAGGGAACCTTCAGAATCCATACCTTGGAAGACATTTCAAGCTATAACTTCTGAAAAGGTAAAATGAGGTCTTAGGATATCCTAATCTAATAAGATGTTCTTTTTTGTTGTTCTTAATATATATTCTTATTGTAAAGATGCTATACAGAGGGATTACAGTTACATGAGCAAGGTGATGAGTCCATTTCCTATCAAGCATTGTTAGCCTAAGAAGAGAAAATTTCAGACTCAAATTCACAGGGGAAAATAGTAGGTGGGAGGCAGCTATCAGACAAGGAGAGAGCCCTCAAAGGATGCAGATTTTTTACCACCATCAGGCCACATAGCTAGCTGCTATGGGAAAATAAATTTCTGTTGCATACAATACACATAGTGTTATATTTTATTATGGCAGCTCTAGCACACTAATACACAGGGGAAAGTATGTTCCAAGTATAAGCATATTTGTAGTAACTGCTCAGTACCTTTTTGTTGAATTAATGGCTTGATAGAAAAGAATGAGCTGTAGAAAGTGGACCATTTAGAGGCTTTTAAAGCATGCTTATTTCATCTAAAGAGTAACGAAAAGTCACTGTTTTAAATAAGAAGGTGAAGTTATAGGCATAGATGTTACAAAGATATTTCCCTGGCTGCAATGCAAAGAAAGGTTTGAAGATGGAAACATTGGGTCCTATCGCAGTGATCCAAGGGAGGAAAGTTGTGTCTTGGGCTAAGACAGGAACACTGGAGAGGGAAACAGGTAGATTGGTTCAAGACTCGTGCAGTAGAAAAATCATCAGGGCCTGATTATTGGTTGAACAAAGTAGCTGAAGAAGCAAACAGGAAAATCCTCTGGTTTGGAAAAGTGAGATGGAAACATGGATTTGGACCAGACTTGGAAAGAGGCCCAGCCAATATGGTTTGGGGCAAGTTGGCTTTGGTATTCTTATGGGACATCTAATAAGAGACTTCAAGTTAGAGAATTATGATGTTTATATCCTGAAAATTCTTCCACTGCATATTTGAATTGTGCTAGATACAATAAAAATCAACATTCCCAACTGTTGAATTTAGGTGAAAGGAAGAGCAATCACCAAGGCCCCAAAAAGAAGAGAACTGCAAATGGATGGCCATCTCACAAGTTAATATAGCAGCAGAAATGGACAGGGTGGACTAGGGTGGTGGTGATAGACTTGGAAATTCAGAGAATTCCATTATCACACATGGTAGATATAAAGCATGTCTAATTAGGCCTAGGTACAGATGAGAAAATATACCTACTCAAAGAATTTATAATCACAAACATGCATTTTTATAATCTTGGTATTTAAATTGCATGGCCCTAAAAATGGCAGATTCAGGTGGCACATAGTCCTAGCGGAAGCTAAATGAGAACAAATCTGGTGTGATAAAACTTCACCCCAGGCCACACATGATGTCTCCAGATGAAGCTTATTAGAGGTGAGCTCACCATTCAGAATTATAAAACACACAAGGAAACAATCCACCTAGAAAGATGGAGGAACAAGTACAAATCAGTAAAAACAAGTAAAAACAGAACTATACTCAAGAAATTTCAGATAATAGGGAGAGATTATAAAATCCACAAATTTAAAATAACAAAAAGCTAATAAACAAGAAAAAACATTGAAAGCAAGATGCTGCTAGATTGAAACAATAAATTATAATAAGTAAAAAATACAGTCATTAAAATTATATATAAGTGAGTTCAGGAGACATTAATATAGCTTAGAGAGAATGAACTGCACAATTAATCTAAGAGTCTAAGGACAGATCAATGTAGTGTGATATGAACATGTAACATGTATAAACAGTAAGTGTATATAATTTCCTTCTGAATGCATACATGCATATACAAGTATATACACAAGTAGTAAGAATAAAAATTTTCCTTAAAATGGTAATTTCATTAGAATTTGGTAGATAGAAAGGAGAAATATTACCTATTAAAACACATTAGCCCCAGGCGCTGGTGGCTCACGCCTGTATTCCTAGCTACTCAGGAGGCTGAGATCTGAGGATCATGGTTCAAAGCCAGCCCAGGCAGGAAAAACCGTGAGACTCCTATCTCCAATAAACCACTAGAAAACCAGAAGTGGTACTGTGGCTCAAGTGGTAGAGCGCTTGCCTTGAGCTGAAGAGCTGAGGGACAGTGCCCAGGCCCAGAGTTCAAGCTCTGTGACTGACCAAAAAAATAAAAATAAAATAAAAACTAAATGAAACATATTAGCTAAGGAATGGTATTGAGGACAGAGTTTAAATTTAGGGCCTTGTTTTTGGCTTACTTGTTTAGCTTTCTTGCTTGGCTAGCACTCTACCACTTGAGCCATGCCCCCAACCCTGGTTTCTATTTTGAAAATGGAGTCTCTTGGACTTTCTGCCTGAGTTAGTTTTGAATCATATACCTCCAGATTTCCACCTTCTGAGTAGACAGGATAATGGACATAGACCACCAATACCTGATGATAAGAATTTCTAAATAGCAATGTAAGAGATAAAATAGAAATCATCTGCAAGATTTTGAAAGAAATGGCTGTCAATCAATAATTCTATCTATACATATATTTCATATTATATGTGAGCGTGATGCAATATAAAATTTTGAGATAAATAAAAAAATTATAACTTACAAACCTTTGAAAATGGTGGATGTAATGGTGCACAACAGAACTCCAGCACTCAGGTGACTGAATAAAGCTGATAGAACTCAAGCTCAAATCTGGCCTAGAATATGTAGAGAGAATCTGTACCCCTAAAAAAGTACTTCAATAAAAAGCAATTGAATTCATAAGCAATGGTGGCAATATAGAATAGTAAATATGTAGATAAACCTAACTACATATTCTTGAGTTAAAACAAGATGGGATAGTTTTTACTTTATAATAATAAATATGAGGAGAGGATGGTGAATTTATAGAACTCAAGACTGTATTTTATTTCTTGATCTGAATTGTGGCAGAGGCTAAGATTCTATAACTCTGCATTTTTTGTGTATATTAAATATGCTTATTTTAGAAATTAGTGAGTTAAATATTTTTAAAAGCGTGTTGGATATGAAGCTTTCAGATAGTGATAACCTGAGACATATGAGTCAATTCCCTAAATTTCTCCTTATATACTATATCCACATCTATGTTTATTTTGGAATCATTCTATCTATCTATCTATCTACTAGTGGTGGATCTCTCCGAAATATTCTGTTTAATACAACCAGTGATTTTGTGTCAGAGAAACCCTTAGCAAATTTCTGAGTTTATCCAAGTATCATTGATCTTGAAATGTGAAAATAGAGTTCAACTTAGTGTCATTAAATTTGAAATAAAAAAAATCTTTAATACATTTAGAAATGCAAAATGCACATCAATTATTGCATGGTTCCTAGAACTGAAGAATGATGAAATCTTCCACAATAAAACCTAAATGATATTCCTTTTTCTCCATGAAAAAAAATATTCCTAATGGCATTAGATGAGACCAAGCCAGAATAGGAACTGAAGCTGACCAGAAGAGAAAAGCACTGAAGAATGTCCCTCAACCTAACATAAGAAATCAGTCTAAGCAGGTGAGAGGAAGTCCACACAAGTGGTTAAACTGGCATGGGAAATCCAAGTCCAGATAGGGAGAAGGGGAAACAGTGTTGTTGTAAGGATAAGAGATAGGCTATATAACATGGAAATAAGTACATTTCAGAATAATAATGAAAGACAGGATTCTTCACATTACAGAAGGGAACTATAATTATGGAAAGAGAGAAAACTAGATTGCACTTGTGAAATCAGAGATGTCAGCATGTTTTCAATATAGATTGATAGATGATAGATAGATTGACAGATTCATGGATGCATAGATACATAGATAGACACAGAAATAAATGTAGATATAAAATATGGTATACACCTAATACACCTATCATTGGTAGAACCTGGATACAGCAGCACTCCAGTGAGCATGTTATCACTCCCAGATCTTGACTATTTTTTCTAAATACTATTCTTTTCTGGGTAAAAGGAAATAGGACTTAAAAGACTGAGAGTATTAGAGGCAGAAAGCACAAGAAAGTATCGTGCTGATACCAAAGAAGTGTATTAAAAATTATTAAGATTTGATAAAAGCACTTACAAGCCCCCCTGAAAAAGAATCCAACTAGCCAAACTAGCCAAAAAAGAACACTAATAATCAATACAATGATGGTAACAATTATGATACTGTTTATGATATGAAACAAAATACGAAACCAGAAGATATAAGTATAAAATCCAAAGTGTGATGAGAAACAGGATATGTTTATAATGTTGTGGCTTGAATGTGTGCTTCTCCTAATTCCTGTGTTGGAAAACAGAATATGAAAGCCAAGAGCTTAGCTTTGTGTATGTGAGAGGATTCAAAAAGGCAACTCTCACAGACTGCCATGTACAGCACTCAGTGTAGTATGAGAGAAGTATCTATGTGGGTGATTAGGTAAAGTCTGTGAGGGACTCGATTAAAGTTGGGGTTAGACTGTTTAGACTGTTTAGATAATGATACCTCAGACTCAGCTGAGTTGACAGTAGAGTACAAGAATGAGTAACAGGACATTATTGAACATGGGTTGACATTAGAAGATGGTTTCTATCTAAAGCATAATTTCAAAAATAAAAAGGTATCCACATGCCTTATTAGATTGCTGGATGGGTGGATGGGTAGAGAAATGGAAAAGTGAGTTAATAGTAAAATGATTATCAATGAAAAAACTGTAGTGTTACAGGATGCACCTGGGTGAGCCACTTAGAAATAGCCAAACTACCATCGCGCATTTGTGCACCTCCTCCTACTGCTTTTCATGACCAGCAGCAAACCCAGTGTGAAATTAGGTTTGTTTATTTCATTTCCAATTGTAATAGATGTAGCCCCAAAATTAGCAGATAAGCAAGTAGCTTTGCAAATTAGCGAATTGAAAACAATGTCATTGGGAGTTTCAAAACTGAAATTTGATTTAATGATGTGATTTTTAAGTTTGCTTCTTTACTGGAGAAAAAATACAGGATATTTGAATTATTTTCTGCCTTATCTGTAATCTTCTCATTGTCTTGTATTCCTAGGGGGATCTTAGTGGGAGCATTTTTTTTAATTCTAAAGCAGGCTACCAATATATACTCACACAGCATAACCAAACCACAATTTTATGCATATTTTTCCTCTGTCTTAGATTCTGCAGTTCTTAAAGGAAAATGTGGATGCAGTGATGTGTCACAGCTGCTATTAGTGAAGTCCAAGGGAAAAAGAGTACAACAGGATGATCAACCCTGGCAGTCCCCACATACAGCATGGTTATGTTGTAATACTGTTTGATGCAATCGTATGTTTGATCAGTTTCAAGAGATGAATATCACCTCACTTCAAACAATATGATTCCATCTCATTGTATGGAATTATGGCTGCTGTCAATCAGCATATGGCATAACCCTTAAAGTGCCATCTCCGGGGAATGCCATAAAAACGATTGTAACAGTTGCATTAATTAGGAAGTTTTTGCACTAAAATGAACCAAAACCCGTTAAGACAATTTATCTGCTATATCTCTGTTCATTTGTTATCATTGGAACACACATATATATATATATATATAATATATGTATACGAATATGTTCTGCAGATTAGCCTGACTTATTAAAACAGCCATGCTAATAAACATGGCATTGATGGAGAGTGACAGATATGTGTGTGTGTGTGGGGGGAATATTGGTTGGAATATATTGTACAAATATATGGAAATATCACAATGAGATCCTAGCTTTTATGCTAATTTATGCTAAATTATGCTAATAAAATAATATAAACTAGTATCATGCATGTGAGCACCTTTATATGAGTCAATAATCTGTAGTTTATGTTTTGTTTCATGATCCTCCATGAAATTCCCAGGTTGAACCTACAACCTGTCAAAGTGGGAAAGTAAGGGAAAATATTAAATTATCATTAGGTCCATTAACCATAAAAACTCAAACGTTAAGCTAAAGAAATAACAAATGTCATATAGACATATTTAGATCTGACAAATACAAAATCAGAACCTATACAATGTTATCAATTTGTCAATGTTAATAGACTGCACATTTTGAAGGATAACAATAATGCTTTGTTTTTTATATTAGTGATGAAAATTTTCCCCTGTGTTTGAAGTAATACTGTTTGGCTAGTCATTACAGTCTTTGGTTTGCTATCATCAATTAATAAAACATGTGTAATCAATGCCTGCAATGACAGACATACTATAGCATTTCTTCATATATTCTCATTTCATCCAAGTCTTCATATACTTTCTCAAGGTGGCTAATAACCCCAGTTTCAACTGGAAACATAGCTTATCTTGTTTTACTTAAAAAAGTCTTTTTTTGTGTGCTGGTACCTGGGCTTGAACTTAGGGTCTGAGTGCTCTCTCTTTGCTTTATTTTTCACTCAAGGCTGGAAATCTATCACTTGAGCCACATCTCTACTTTGGGCTTTTTGCCTATTAGTTGGAGATAAATGTCTCACAGACTTTCTTGACTGCTGGGCTGGCCTCAAACCAAGATCCTCAAATCTCAGCTTCCCGAGTAGGTAGAATTACAGGTATAAGCACTGGCCTCTGGCCTTGTTTGTTTTTTATATTTAACAGTTTTTTTGGCCTGAAGAATTTCTTTCATGTAATATCTCCTGGAATAGGCTCACTTTTTTTTGGGGGGGGACCGGTTGTGGGGCCTGAACTCTGGGCCTGAGCGCTGTCCCTCAGCTCCTCATCTCAAGGCTAGCACTCTACCACTTGTAGGCTCACTTTTAATACAGACCTCAAATGTCTCCTACCTCCTAGTATTAACACCTTGTTCAATGTCTTCCACTTGAATGTGTGCTGAGTTTCTGTCTTCTGCTAATGTATAGAATATAGTCCAACTTATTAAATATCACTTTCATAGTCAGCTCATAAAATCAATGTGACTTCTGTCTTGCTGGCTCCAGTGAATGAAGTTTCCATGTTAAAGAGCCCCCTGTGGCAAGGAATTGAGTGAAGCCTCTTGTTAACTGCCAGCAAGGAATTGAGACACTCATTCCAATCATCTCTGAGGAATAGACACCAGCAAATGACTGTGCTTAGAAGGGGATCTGCCTCAGGTGAAGCCCCTTTGTTTGTTTGATCTTGTACATGGAGGCAAGCACTGTACCTAGCCCTCAGCTGAAACTGACATCTCAGCTGACATCTGCATTGTAGCCTACTTTACACTTCTGCTTTTATATTTTCCAACAAGTCTCATAGCACTGGTAGGGTTTGTGGAAGGACTGATCAGATCCATGAAAGGGTGTATAAAATCCCTATGAGCATCCCACAAAGATCCTACCATCTTTCATTAGTGATAGATATTGATCACTATTATACTCATTTGGCTAGAATTTTATAGCCTTGAAGTATACTGTCACAATTTTTTAAATTTGAATGCAGATATCAAAACATTGATATAACTGGACTATGGAAATACAAATTTTTAATCCATGTTAACAGTGTTATAGTTTAGATACTTCCATATTATCTTGTAGATGCTCACATCACCATATCATAAGGCAGCTTTTTGAATTTTAGGCTTTGTGGTAAAATTGTTAACATTTCACATAGAGCCTTCCAGAAAGAGTTAGAGATAGATTGTCTTGTTACTGGTACCTTTGATAATTTACCCAATTATCCCTACTAAATGAGGGAAGCCAAAAGCATTTACAAAAGTTGAACAATTACTTTTATATTGAGATTTACTACATATGTTTGATCTTGCCTAGGTGTATATAAAATAAAGTACTTTTATTTCTTGAATTCATATTTGCTGTTGGCATAACTGTAAGAAGACAACCCATTGGGTAGAAGACAGGAGTCAGTTTTGGAGCTGGACCAGTTCTATGGGTGGGCTAGGTGTGGCTTATCAAGAACTAATTTATTTAGAGTGCTCAAGTAATCAAGGATTTAAAATAATAATAGGGGGAAAATGAGACAAATTTCCATTACTATATTACTGAAACCAATTTTAATAACATATCTAGTTTAAGTTATAAGGAAAATGACTTATGCACAGTTGGTGGGAATATAAATTGGCACAACCTGTTGGGGAGAAATTTAACAAAATACTTCAACATTTTATGTCTATTTCATGTTTAGGAACTTATGCCAAGAAAATAAATCTGAACTTGTAAAGATGTTAAAAGATGTTTATTAAAAATCTTTTACAGAAGATGTTTGTTAAAGCTGTTCATATGAATAAAAATTAATACAACCTAATATCTGTCAATAGAATTAACTACTTTTTGAAATAAAATAAAGATCGTTTTAATCAGTTAGAGAGAATTATTATACTCATATCTGTAATACATAATTTATTTTTAAAGTTAGTCAATGTCTACATACACAATGGTTCCAATTTTCTAAAGCATTTGAGGGCATAAACATACACAAATCATTAAAACTGGTGTTCTCTGACAGAAAACTTATTGGGAGATATTTGAATATTTTGCAATGAGCATTGTCAACCCAAAACAGAAATTGAAAGCACAGCAACTGTGAAAACAATGAGTTTTTTTGAGCCAAAGTAAAGATCATCACCTGGGAAAACGTGTATTCTAATTGCCCAGAATAAATGTTCTAAAATGGATGTGATGGCCGAATAGTAGTACAAGTAGTAGATTGCTTATCACTCATGTTATATATCCCAGGTTAGAACTATGACAAGGAATTCAGTTTACTTGTAACTGTATTGGCATCAGTATAGATGAAATAAGTACAGATCAGTTAACCAGATTATGAGACTTTGATCAGAAAGTGACTACTTTTCTGTTTCACAATCCATGTCTGCTGTGCCTGATCAGTGTGCTCACTCATTTCTTTTTCTCTTTCTTTCCTTCTTTCCTTCTTACCTTCTTCCTTCCCCTTCCTTCCCCCCTTCCCCCCTTCCTTCCTTCCCCCTTCCTTCCTTCCCCTCTTCCTTCCTTTCTTTCTTTCTTTTTTTTTTTTTTGACAGTCCTGGGCTTGAACTCAGGACCTGGGCACTGTCCCTTAGATTCTTTTGCTAGAGGCTAGAACTCTACCACTTGAGCCACAGTGCCCCTTCAGTTTTTTCTGCTTCTGTGGTACTGAAGAATCGAATCCAGAGCCTCATGCATGCTAGGCAAGCACTCTACATCTAATCTACATTCCCAGCCCACTCATTTCTTTATTAAAGTTATATTTGCACATATATTATTTTTTTGACAGAAAAGAAATCCTCTCATTTTGAAAAACAGTTCTCAATATTAACTTCATCCTTTCTCTTTTGGACATGGAAAAATTCAACATATATAAGCATATATTTTGTTTCCTAGTGGCTCACACCTTTTTTCACTAATTTTTATTAAAACCTATTATTGTGTGTCTATCACTGTAGGGGTCATTGAAGAAATAAAAAAAATCTGATTCTAATGAAAAGAGATTCCATTTTATGAAATTTACAGTTGCTCTGTTGCAATTGACGTGAGAAGATAGGGAGAAGGCACAGGATGGTCACTTTAAATAATGATGGGCTATCAAGACTGTTATGTGACTTTAGCACTTATTTTATCCACTACAGAATTATAAATATTTTGAGACCGGTTCTATAACCAATAACCACCTCCCTAACATAAACACACACACATATACATATACATATATATATATATACACACACACTAAATCATGAATGGACTAACTTTAGTTAATAAAAGTATCAGTGGTATTAATTATTTAAAAATTACACTATAATCAGTGTATTCACTAATGATATACTGATCAATATCAATTGAAGGTTTATTATTTTAAGGAGAATGAGGTAATCAGTAGTTTGACACCATGAAAAATAGTTCATCAACTGACTGACAGGCCCCCATCCTGTTTAATTTGTTTTAAATGCATCTTCTTTAGTAGTGCATTAAATGACCTCTTTCTCCTTTCAAAAATTGAATTGTTTAAAAACTGTGTTGTTTAAAGCACATCTGAACAACAATGAATTCTGGTATATGTAACAAGAAATGAGTACATTTTCTAAATGGTCTGAGCGCTATGGTAAAGGTTCTATTTCCTTGTGTGATAATATAGCTTTAAATTAAGTGAATTTGTATGTCTGCTTTCTCTTAACAGAATCAGTTTTGATATACTCTTTGTTCTTGCTGTTACCAGCTTCAGTCTAAGGGTTCTTTGTATTAACTTTTTAAAGTTACATTACAAAGAGGTTTTAAGATTTCCCAACAGGCTTTTATTTAACCAAAGCTTTTGATCTCAAACCTGCTGGGGCCTAGTGAAATCCTCACCAATTCTCTAGTAACTCTTCACTATTGGAATTTGAAAAGACCCACCTGAAGGATTTAACTCCCTGTATGGTTTCAGCCATCCTTCAGATCACTCTATTCAGGCAGACAGCAAGGGGTTCTAGTGTACCCTTTGTGATCTCTAAGCAGCCTAAGGTGTCCTTTGCAGATGTTGTACTCCGGGGGAAATAAAAATCAGGAGGACACAGACCTATATACCTTATTTCCTGCTATCTTCAGTTGAAGGGGGATTGCAGGGGGTCTGCTTAACATCCTTTGCTACCTAAATACCTTTTGGACATGGGAACTCAATAAAAGAACTTTCATTACATCCATTACCCTACTGCGGTGCATAGCAAATTAGATTTAAAAGGCTACTTTTCCCCCCTTACAGCCATTTCCATCATTTTCTTTAAAATTTCAATTTAGTGTCTAGTGACAGAACCTTCTAAAATGTACATTAAAACTCTATAATGCCAATTATGCTAACTGAACGTAATGTTCAAAGAATTCAACTTATATTGTTATAGACAAATTACAGTTTAAAAGATGGGGTAGAGAAAGAATAAGATACTTAATTATGCTTAAGAGATATTAAATATAAAGCTATTTAAGGCAAATTCCATTTGAGGATGCATTTCTAAGATTATAAATGTGCATTAATTTTATGTTTATCCTTCCAATTCCTATTTTTAGAAAAAATTTGCATTTAAAGCAAAGACAATGACACAAATTAAATTCCTTTGAGAAAGAAAAAAATAATTCTAAGTAAGTTCTCAATTCCTAAATATTTAAATACTTATATTTATTTTTAACATTGTACCAAGTCTTTAGAACATGAGAAGAACAAGCATGAAAAGTAAATACCACCTCTGCTTGCTGCTGTGTGTGAGAAGCAAGCTACTTTTGAACTATTTCTCACATATAAATATTTATTAACAATGCAACAACCTCTTTATTATTTAAAAATTGATATATAGTGATCAATTTATTGCAATGGTACTGACATTGTATGAGATGCTACTATCCCAGCCAACGCTTCAAATTAGCTTCATTTCAAAGAACTAGAAAGAAATATGTGTCTGCAGAAGCTGTGGAGTATTTGCTGTTTGGCATATATACTTTTGGGAAGAATACATTCTCATTATGCACATAGCTGTATTCTCAGACCTTAGGGGATGGTTGTATATCCTTGGGTTATTACATAATTATAGAAGAATACGTCATTTGCTTTTAAAGTCCATGAGCTACACCTCTCTACTACTCTTCCCAAACATACTAAAAGAATAAGACAGCTTTAGACACCATCAACTGGAAAAGATGTCTAAGAAGTAATAGATATAATGAAGAATGGGATCACAGAAAGGAGATATATAGTATTTTGTCATTTTGGTAGAAATTATATACATATATATTTTTAGAGAATTTCTCTACATGGGGAGAGAAAATTCAGAAGGATTAGTAAACAGGCTGTTTACTGAATGAATATTTTCTATGAATGAGAATCCTCTTTCTTATTTTATACATTTTATAAATATTTTATAATTAATTGTTTTATATTTTTACAAATTTATATGTACATAATTATATATTTATATTTCATTATTTTATTATAATTAAATATTTTATAAATGTTAGATTAAAAGTTATAATAATTCTTTAGAGTATCAACAGATAATCAGAGAATCAATAAAATTGTGGAACTGTTTGCATTGCCATATGTAGCATTAGGTTCAGGATATCAGATATTGCCACTCAAATTGGCCTTTTTAAAAACAAAGCACGAGGAAAGGTAGTGACATTAAGATGCGTTGTACTTAAAACCTGACTCATGGATTGGAACCTCTTTGTAGAACTATTTAGTAATAAAATGAAATAAAAACAGAAAAAAAACAAAGTAGAAAGAAATTATATCACATAGGCTGCATGTGTCATAGAAATTAATTATCACAGTTCCTACTTTGGGGGTGTACAATGGTCAATGAAAAAACACTGAAAGCTTTTCCTTATGCAAGCAAATTTTGTAAGTGATTTTCCTTTTAGCTATTGAACTAAAGCTCGTTTTTTATTAATAATTATATCTGTTTTTATTTCATATTGTCTATATTAGGATACAAATATTTATTCTTTAAAAAAATTTAGAGTAAGATTCTCCCAACATTTCTAAAATATAAAGAAATTTCTCAATATTGCTTTTATAAATTGAAAACACTACACTCTGGAGAGGGGAAAAAAACTTTTCCATTTTATTCTAAAATTACAAATGACATCTGATCCACTACTGGGCTAAATGCTAGATTTGGGCTGGCTCTAGCCCTACTGTTTGCATTTTAGCACTGAAAAAATAATAGTTCAGTAATGGGTCATGCTTTCAAAAATCCTAATCCAGAGCTTTGCTCATGGATATCATATTATTTTAAAAGGTAATGGAGAACATTCCCTGTAACCAAGGGTGAGTCAAGGAAAATGGCACCTATGGGAGGATGTCTGCCAAGTAGAAAACTTGACCCAACACCAAGCTCGTTGTCAGAATCACAGCTGCCACATCAACCAATGAGACTGGCAGGGAGGCAGCCAGGAAGTCAGGTGCTGATACTGGAAAGAATCTGTTCCAGAGCCACTGGCAGTTGGCCCTTCAGCTGCTCTACAATCTCTGTACAGGCCCAGGGGTGTTGGATCTGGTTTTGGACCACAGCAGGGCAGTGAAGTGAAGTACAACCAATATTGTTGACAGCAAGATTGTCAAGTTAGTGCTAATAATATATTCATGGGAAGATATATTGTTCTCTTTGAGGGTTCTGGAGGGAAGGCAGGCTCAGGGAATGCACAGAGCAACTCTGTAAGCATAATCGATCTCTTTCATAGACAGTAGGTAAGGAGATTCCATTTGCCTGTAACCTTTTGATTCATTTGGGAAGTAGGTCTTATTAAGGAAAGACATGCATACACATATGGGGAAAGACACGATATTCAGATTTTAGAAAGAAAGTAGATTTTTGAATTTGGCACTACTAACACAGAGCTGTCATGTTCCTTTCCTTCAGTAAAGGAAATAAATGACCCAAAATAAAAAACAAATGACCCTTTCTGTGATTAGCAACTCACTGGGCTTGTTTCATGTCAAGAATGCAATTAGTAAACTAACAAGAATGGATAAACACAGGTCACCTTCCTCAAGCACAGTGAACAGAAAGAGATGGCATTTTCAGGGCTGGGGCCTGGCATAGGGTCCTGCCTGCTGGGTTCAGGCATTCCATCAATGTTGAGAAGTGAATGTGCCTTGCTGAATATTATTGAGCTTGTCGGTGCAACCTATATCTCTTCCCAGGTAACCAGATTATTATGAGGCTTCCCATTTGGCATTATTATATCCTTACTTAGGTGCTGAGATTTAATATAATAACTCCAGGAAAATTGCCCTTATTGATAATCACATCAGTCACATGCAGTGAACAGCTCTTGACCAATAATGCTGGTTAAGAGTCAGGATAGTCACTAGGAATTATGACTCATTATAGGAAGTATGGACAGACATTGTCAATTCTACATTTATTCACTTATGATTTAGCATTTCTCTTCACTTTTATTCTTTCTGATTTTAGTGAGATATATCTGAAAATAACAATTATGTATATTAAGGTTTAAAATACAGTAGTTTGATATATATACCCACTATGAAATGATTATCATCATCACAATGATTAACATTCCTATCATCTCAGTTATTCTTTTGTTATTGTTTAAGGTAGTAAGAACAGTTTAACTCCATGCTCTTAACAAATTTTAAGTATACAGTGTGTTCTAACTAGAGCTATCATACTGTCCATTAGATTTCTCTATAGTACTTGCTTATCTTACAATAGGAGATTGGTAACTTTTCACCAGTATCTGCCTTTCACCTTCAATTCTTACCTTTTAATGGGAGATGTAGAAGGTTTAGAGAAAAAAAAACAGATAAAAAATAACAGGCATACACTAATGTATACATAACTGTATGTTTATAATACACACTTACACAAAGAGAGTCATTTTCAGTAGCCAGAGGTTAACTTCCCTATTGGGAAGTTCTCTTGGAGGTGGTGAATGGAATTTATGGTAATAGCTAATATTCATTAAAACACTATTGACCAAGACCGATGTTAATAGCTTTAGATGTATTGATTGTCTCATTTAATTTTCATGACAATCTGGAAGTAGGTAAGATTAGAGTTTTCCATTTTACAGGTATGAAAACTAGGGGTTATACTGTCAAAACTTGTCTAAGATTAGTAAGGAAGCCAGACAGGGTCTGCATCCAGGTATCCTGTCTCAGTAGCTCCATGGAAAGGCAGATGCCAATACAGAAAACCAGGGGCCTTCCCATCATAAAGCCAGGAAACCTGGAACACTGTGGTATAACAACAATTGCACACTTAGGACATAGTTGAGAGCTGGGATTTCATTAGGACAAAAGTGTACCTCTAGACCCAATTGCCTTTCTGTTTCCTTGATGGTCAGTGATCTGCGGCCTGCCCTTTTCCTCCGTACATGTTTTTCAGGCTGTAGTGTGAGACTGAAGGCCTGCTTCCTGAGGCCTTCCCTAATATCTCACATTCACATGCTTTGGAGATGGGTGAGAGATCATTGACAGTATGCTGATAGGAGCTTCTTCAGAAAACTGGGCCCTCCCACGAGACCGCAGCTGATCTTGAATTGGTAAAGACTTTTAGTATGTCAACTTGGATAGTCAAAACTACCTTGTTTGGGGTTACACAGTAGGATAGCTGTTGCTTATGAAGAATTTTTAAGATGTGATGAACATTAAGATCAGTAGATTTTGAGTAAAACAAATTACCATCTACAACGTAAGTAGATCTTATTCAATCAGTTGAAGGCCTTAAGAGGAGACGACTAAGGTCCCAGGTAAGAATTCAGTCTTCAGACTGTCTTCAGATTTCCCTTAGTCTTCAGACATGGCTATAAACCAGTAATTTTAAATCTCCCCCTTTATCTTTCTTTCCTCCCCTCCACCCTTCCCTCACATATCTCCCTCCTACCACCTCTCTCTCTCTCTTGCTCTCTCTGTCTGTCTCTCAGTCTCTGTCTCTGTCTGTCTTTCTCTCTCTCTCTCTCCCTCCCCCCTCCCACCCACACAAACATACAATGTTGCTGTTTCTCTGGAGGACACTGACTAGTAAAGTTATGTAGTAGGCTCATGAAGATGGTCATTTCTGATTTAAAAAATAAAGGCATTGTGTTCAAGTTAATGAGAAGCAAAAAGAATGAAGAGTAACAAGTCAATCTGAGAAATGAGTGACAAGACTAAGATTACCTTAAATAAATTAACATGGGATTGCTTTGGGTTGGCACATGGAGTACCAGACAATAATAAGAAAAGTTCAATCGTATTTGGAGCTTGTGCACCCACAGATGAAAATCCCCAACTAGGATAGCTGCGTAGAAATTCAGTTTGTAACGGATGGGAAACAGTTTTGTTCAGCATATAAGCTGTCAAGCATATTTGTGTATCTGATCGCACTTAATTGTCAGAATATTTTGCCTTTTCTGATCCTGAGATGTAAGATCATGTAAGTTGCCCATGATTTTTCAGAAAGAGGTGAAGCATTCTTCACTTTCTGAATTCTCCACTAACTCTTGACTTGCTTGAATGGCCTGAGCTGGACTTGCCTGGGGACTGCTGTGTGTGTTTCCTCTGATGTGGACAGTTGCTCTTGCTTCCTGCTTCCTCACTTTTGGAATTGCGGCCTGAATACTCACCCTTTCTCGGTCTCTATCTCTGTTGTACTCTGCCTCTCTCACTCTGCCTGTCTCTCAATGTCATCCTACTTCGGAGTCTGTCTGTCTCTGGCTTTCTCTGTGTTTCTGTCTCTGTCTCTGTCTCTATTTTATAGAGGGGATTAAACTCAGAAACTGCAGATGCAAAGCCAGCACTTTCCCACTGGAGCTTTGTCCCCAGCTTGAAAGTCTCTTGAGACTCTTTGAATCAGGATAGTTTTTATAGCTCTTTAAACTCTAGGATTTTTTTTTCTCTTCAGAGCAGTCCACAGTCATTTCACTAAATTAAACCTTAAGTTACGTGAAGACAGGAATTGCATCTTCTTTTTATTATTTTACCTCTGGCACATACTATGCTATGTAGAAAATGACAGTCACTCCATAGATTTTACATATACACACACACACACACACACACACACACACACACACACACACACACACACACACACACACATATATATGTGGACTGGGAATAGATATTCATATCTGCAAACCTATCTGCTCAAGAGACTGAGATCTAAGGATTGAAGTACAAAGCTAGCCCAAGTAGGAAAGTTATCTTATCTCCAATTAATCACTAAAAGCCAGAAGTGGGCTTTGGTTCAAAAGGAAGAGCACCAGACTTGAGCTGACAAGATGAAGAGACAGTACTTGGACCCTGAGTTCAATTCCCAGTACTGGCAATTTTCACATGTGTGTGTATATATACATATACACGCACACACATACACACACACATACATGAATATTTTGAATACATTAATTCCAATAAGTTTGAAACTAAGCCTGTCTGAGGCTGAGGCTCATGCTTTCTTTCATCATATCAAATTGCCTTCTGATTGAATTTGTCGTCTAAATGTTAATTTTTTAATTTTTAATTTTTAAAATATATAGGAAAGCACTTGACCCCTTCATCCCAAATTCTTCCCCAGTTAAACACAACTTAATGCCTTATATTTAAGCATACCCGAGTGTTATTATTTTACGATCTTTAGGCACAAAATCTTAGGATAAAATATGGCTTTTTTCTAGTTTTTTAAAATACGTTTTTTATTGTAAAAATACTGCACAGGGGTTGCAGTTACATGAGCGAGGTAATGAGTATTTCCTATGAAACATTGTTGCCTCCTCTTGTGTTTTTCCCTTACCATCCCTTCCCTCCCACCTCCACACCTCCCGCACACCCCTGCCCCCCACCTAAACTGTAAAGTTTGTTTTTTAACGCAGTGTCTTGTACATCTCATTGTTACAATGGGTCAACTATTTAAGCATTTTGTTTTTTCCCTTCCCCTCTCCAAATTAGAGAAGTGTACATACAAGATGCAGGACACAGTCAGCAGGACAAATTTTAAAAGTTTATAGTTGGTTTAAAAATGTTTGAAAATTTGTTTTCCTGACCCATGCAAAAGTTGTAAAAACTCTATAAAAACCTTAAAGCAGGGACATTAAATATATTTCTAAATACAGAGCAATTGGTCTAAGAACAATGGGAAATACATGAAACTACCCTTAATGAATTCAAACAATTGTTGAAAAACTCATGTATTTATGGCATCCTGACCTTATATAAATTCATTCTACCATTTAGGAAACAGAAATTTTTGACTATTTTAACATCAGGTTGCATCTCAGTGGTTTGGTTTTTTTTTTTAATGCCTTAATTCTGCCACCCTGTTGGTTTTCCAGCAGAAAACATTAAAGGCTAAAAGTCAAAGTGCATAAAATCAAAGAAGATCATATTTTCTGCACTTTTTATTTGCCTTCCCATTTGCTAAAGTGCTCGTCAGATCTTGGAAGGTTTAAGCCCCAGCTGTTTCACCGCACTGTAGCATCTGCTTCAAACTTATCAGGTAACCTTGAACAGTATTCATATATTAATGCCTTGACTTTGAGTTTAAAAACCAGTATCTGGTTATCCCAGCATTTGTTTAAACAAATTTCTTGTAACAATTTGAAACACTTTATACTGCATAAAATCCAGATGGGATTTAAAAATTGACTTTACTTATCAAACTTTTCTATTTTTCTGGTCTAATGACCTAAGTAATGTTAAACAAGAACACGGTGAACACACAATTAAACCTTAAAAGAGACTACTTTATCAGGTAGGAATGTGCTTAGCTAGAACTATGGCTTAAACAAAACAGAAGTTTTCTTCTTTCCCCTAACAAAGTAGCTGTATGTAGGTAGCTGTTGGCCTTGGAAATCCAGTGCAGATGTCAATTTTATTGTCTTGGTTCTTTCTTCAGCCATATTGCCTAACTGGAGGATTTAGTCACCGATTAATTTTCTTAGTTACAAGGTATTTGCTAGATTTCTTGACACTGAGAAGGCAAAAAATCTTCCTTGGAAAACTGTATGTACTTGGCTACTTCAACCTGCTGGATAGACCTATGTTATTGGGCTCTCCTAACATCAAAGAAATCAAAAAGAGTATTGAGATGGGAATTTTCAACTTTATTAAATTTGCTATCTTTTGTTGTTGTTAAGGAAGATGCTTTGGAAACAATGGATGTTGGAGACTTAGTGATTCCTCCTTTGATAGCAAACCTTTTTTTTTGTTTTGGGGGGCATACTTTAAGTATTAAAGGGATCTAGCTGCTGGGGATCTGGAGATGTGAGATGATTGGCCCTCTCCCTTAATTTTTTATCATCACCTTAGAGAATTAATGTCTTTGTTGGTCTTGCTGTTTTTGGAAGCAACCTTGACAATCACTCATAGTAAACACATTTTATTCATGATCAGATGGAGAACTAGAGAGGATGAATCTAAGATCACAAAATTAGTAACAGATCTGTCACCAAATTACAAATTTTCTTACTTACCTAAGACCTTTCTGGTGCACTCTGTGGTTTCTTTTTGTCTCTCTCTCCTACCTCATAACTCATCAGGAGTGGATATTTGGAGTAGAGTTTGCACTGATGTCCTTCTCTTCATTTTAGTTGGTCTCCACAGCAAGAATGATTGGTTCTGTAGGTGGAAGTCACCGAAATTATTCTTTCCAAGCCTTCCTTAAAATTAGTATCAGGAGCACACATGTGACCTAATAAGGTTTTGGTAAGTACATGAATCTTAATTCCATATATTATTACATTTGCCATAACCAATATACTTTGACATATTAAGATTTAAATTCAGTTTGTGATTTCTCTTATTCTAAATTTGTGATTCCTATTCACCATGTTTATGTTATATTCCCCAATGGGCTTAAATTAGTTGCTTTCCCTTTTTTTCTTAGTTATTAAATGAAAGCTATCTCTACTGATTTTATTCCTCAGTAATCACTTACAAAATTTTTCATATTCAACTTGTTTTCATTTCCAAACTGTTGTAAGGTAAATCATGCCAGAAGCCACATTTTAAAATATAGAATATTGGAGTCTTTATTATACAGTTAACAGGTTGCAGGCCGCCAGTGGTTACAAAGGCCTGTAATGCCCAAATACACATAACACAGCTAGGAAACATGCTAAAGAGGAAAGAGATAACAATACCAACAAGCCAATTCAAATCCAATGGAGAGCTGAATTGGGATGCCATGATGACTGGAGACAAGCCAGGAGACAGGACACAGGACATGATCACAGAGACACCCGTGGCATAGAGTCCTCGTCACTAGCTGGTCTGGGCCTCAATGGGTCCGAGCAGGGGGCAGATCCTCAGGAAATTCCCAGTCCCAGGCACTGGACTGACAGATTCAGTAACCTATCAGCTAAGTGCCTGCCCTGCCTCCAGGGGTCCGGGCACGCCCTTTACCTGGGAGGCAGGTGATTGGTGGAGGGAAAGTTTCTTCCCCCAGCATGAAGACAAGATGCAGACCAATAAGCCACCAAATGGCCAATATGGCGCTGGCCAAGCCTGACCTCCTTACTTCAAAACATTATACATCCTCTATTACTTCACCTTTGCTTTTTTTCTCTACATTAAGCTGGTATTTTTATCTTGCTAGTTCTGTAGATTTAGTAGGCATTGTAGCAGGAGAGTGGTCCATATGGTGGATGATGGTAAGGTCTGTCATCTTGTCTTCATGCTGGGGGAAGAAAAACTCCCTGCCCATCACCTGGGAGACAGGTGATGAGGTGACAGGTGATGGGCATGCCAAGATCCCTGGAGGGAGGGCCAGGCACTTGGCTGATAGGTTACTGAATCTGTCAGTCCAGTGCCTGAGACTGGGAATTTCCTGTGGACTTGCCCCCTACTCGGACCATATTTAGGCCCAGACCAGCCCATGCCATGTGTGTCTCCATGATCCTGTCCTGTGTCTTGTATCCTGGTTTGTCTCCAGTCATCATGGCGTTCCAATTCATCTCTCCATCAGAGCTGAATTCGTTTCTTGGTATTGCTTATGTTCTTTCTTTCTCTCTAGCCTATTTCCTGTGTTGTGTGTTTGGGGGCTGCAGGCCTTTGTAACAACTGGCTGCCTTCAGTCTGCCAACTGCGTTATGATGACTCCAATATTTCAACCTTCCAAAATGTGGCTTCTGGAATAATTGTACCTTACAACAAAGGGAAGAGCTATGAGACTCATCAAAAAGAAAAACAATAACATACTGACTAGAGGAAGAAAATTTAGAGATTAAAGAGAAAGCAAAAGAATGATATCCTGAGAGACTAGGCATGAAGAATTCATGGTTAATGGAAGAGAAAGAGCTGGAAAGACTGGATAAAAGCTTAAAGCATTGTGGTTGATATGGAGAATGCAGAAACAAGCATCATTTGTGCCTTGTATGAAATCTCAATATATGAACTATAAATTATTCCATTTGATCTGTCTATTAAGTCAAAGAAATTAAATAACTTACTGCAGATATGAAAGATTCCTAAAAAACCAGAGCCCACATTCACACCTCAGTCTGTCTGTTTTAACCAAAACCCAAAGCAGGGTTGGAAAGGTCATTCTCTACCCTCTGGGTAGAGCAGAAGCCAGATGCCTTGTCCTTTCTTCTATTCTTCTCCAGCTAATTACATGTCTGATTAGTACAGGACAAAGGAAGATGCACAGAAGAGAAGACTGACAAGGGCGAGAAGGGAGACAAGGCTTGGAGAAAGAAAGATGATTCATTTGTCAACTCTTTGTCCAGCAGCACTGGGATAGGCCTCCTGGGAGGAAAAGCTGTGTCTATGGAGACAACCTGGGCATCATACAGAAAAAGTGCCCCCACCCAAAAAAAAGCTCTTCAGATTTCCTTCCTCATCTTCATTCACATGATTATATACTATCCAATCCTATTCTGCCCTGTGACACCAAGTTGCCAGCCAGGGTTTCTTGTATGTCTTATTTAAAAACACCTTACAGAGAATTTACTGCATTGTTTACTGAAAAAGATTGGTATTGGACAGAAATTTAGAGAACAGTTTGGTATTATTTTCCTATGATTACATCAAATGCCAAGGCTCAGATATCCCAATGAAGAGTTGAACATTATGCCAGATATACAAGGTGAGAAAAGAGAGACCTTGTCATAAAAAAAGTTTCAGAACTCTTTCCCTTTTAAGAAAACATTTTTTTAACAAATTTTTGCTACTTAAAAAAAATCAGTACCTTTCTGTGATTTTTTTTTCAGAGATAGAAATAAAGGTCATTTTTAATCCCTCAATTCTAGTTTTGTGTTATCTTGAATTGACTCTTGATAAAGCCATTTTCTCTTCTTAGGAACAGGTTAGGGGCTTTTAATCAAGAATGAACACTGAAGAATGACTACTTAGAGCCTGCTAAATATTTCAGTGTGTCAAATCTACAAATGTTAAATTGTCCACACTTTTTTTTTACATTTCCTTTTCCCTTTTAAAGTTCCTAGGTTAAAAATTAAACCCCTACAGTGAAGGGCACCTGTTATTTGTTTGTCCTATTATGCTGCTATACTGAAATGCTTTACCGGCTGTCTAGATTAGCATAATTAAATCCACATCAATTAAAAACCCCAATCACCTTTCTCCCCTTCACATGTAGATGAAGACATTTGTCTAAGGTGGGAAGTAACAAAGGCACTTTTTAACAGTTGAAGACATGGCTGAAAAGGAGGGTAATAAGATTGATCTATTGTCTCAGGTTTACCTTAACACTAAGAAAAGTGGTCAATGAAAGTTATTTGGGCCAAGTCGTGGGCTGTTTGCATTTCAATGCCACTCACCATTAGAGATGTGCATTTTACAACAGGCTTTTCCTCTAGTCACTCTTTATACCAAGGTAATGAAGGTAAACAAAGCCATTCTGACTTTGGTGCTAGTAGTTTTATTTTTAAACTAGGGAATCTTAGTGACTTCAGGATAGTGACAACACTATACTATGTGGTTCTGGCAAAGAACATTCCTGGAGATGAAAACTGACATGAGGTCCAGGGGTTAATTTCTGGAACAGACAAATTTGCATACAAATGAAAAATGATGGGATTTCTGTTCTCCTAAATTTTCAATGTCATCAGCATCAAACAGCAGCTCAAGCTCCCTTGTCGTTTGAAGAATATTTGTTGCTTTAGAAGAAGGGGCACCTTGTTGGGTGCTCAGCTAAGTGCAGGTCAATCACTTAATTTGTGCAACTTCATCTGGAGTGTGAGTTTTTGGTGCATCTTTGTAAGTCTTCCAAATATACTCAAGTGACATTTATTTTATAATTATAAACTTTTCTGAGTAAACATTGAGTGACACATGGTGAATTCTAAGCATTTACCTTTATGGTCCTCATGAATTACTATGCTTTCTATGTTTAGCTGAAATTATCTTTGCACAGAATTGAAGAGAATGCCAAGTTGATTTTTGTGTAAGAATTGCTACATTTGAGAGATAGGAAATCATACTTATGAGTTTTCCCAAAACATATAATTATTTATTCCCTATTCTAACTTTTAGTTATAATTTTCTTTTTTTCTTTTGATAATTTATCCTCACCCTCCAACTATGAATGAGAGAGAAAGGACTCATGCATGAATATTAGAACTAATATAACAAGTATGAGGTTCAACTTTTGGGATCTGAAATAATCAAGGGATCCCTTAAAGAAATTTCAAAGGGACAGCTAATTTGTCATAATATATAAAGCATAAAAGTAAATATAACAAAATACTGGAAAATAATAAAATGTATCTGTGTCATGCTTCCTTCTCCTCCTCCTCCTCCTCCTCCTCCTCCTCCTCCTCCTCCTTCTTTTGTCAGTGTGGGGTTTGCACTCAGGGCCTTTCTGCTCAAGACTAGCCCTCTACCACTTGAGACCCAGTACTACTTCCGGATTTTTGTTTTTGTTTTTTGAGTGATTAATTGGAGATAAGAGTCTCACAAGGACTTTTCTCTCCATGCTGGCTTCGAACTGTGATCCTCAGATCTCAGCATCCTGAGTAGCTACGATTACAGGTGTGAGCCACCAGCACCCAGCTTGTTTCTTCTTTTGATGTAGGGTTTTACCTTATAGCCCAGGCTGGCCTCGAACTCATGATCCTCCTGCTTTAGTGTCCCAAGTGCTGAGATTACAAGTGTAATCTCAAGCCTGACAGAATATATCTTCTTTAACTGGCAATTCCATATGTATATACAGTTTGGTCATCTATCACAATAAAACACCTTTAACACCTATGTAAGAATTTATCACAAATGCCTTAAAGTTTTTCATCAGTTATTTTAACTGAGATTATCCTATGCCAAAGGGGAAATTGGAGCCAGCAAGAAAAAGACTTCATAGTTCAGATGTTCTGTATAGCCAATGAGTTTTGTATTGATTGTGCTGTCTTTTCACCTAGACTCATGTATCCATTATCACAAAGATATAATTAGAAAAATTGGTACAATCTTTAGCCCTGGTTGCCACGTGATGAAATTGTTTGAATGCTGAGTACTGAAGCTTGTTTGCAACCCAGTGTGTTGTGAAGGCAAACTTCAAAGAAAATATTATTATCTCCCAACTCCAGCTCCTGAGTGTCTTGGAAGTATAATATAGCAAGGCTTAAAACTCCCTGCTGAACAAAGGGCAATTTGTCACTGAAACTACTATTAAATCACTATTGAAACACTGGTTTGCGAAAGGGTTCTTATTAGCTAAATAGAACTAAAGCTTTAAAAAGCATAGAGGAAAATACAACCCAAGTCACAGGGGAAAAAATGGGGAGAAAAGTCTTTCAAGTTGGACAGTATGTGTTGACAAAATTTGGAGATTTTAAAACATGTATCTACACATTTATTTTATAAATTGTACATAAGACTGGCTCCCTTTCCAGTGCAAAATCAAATATTTAGATTTGCACAAACCTAAGGAGCCAGATTTTAGACAAAAAGGAATCTTTCTTCTTTTCTTTCTTTTTTTTTTTGTCAGACTGTCAGTCTCTGAATTTCTATCACAATCTGTTCAGCTGTTTCTGTTGCAGGCAGGCGTAAATCATACTGGGATAAGTGTGTATTTGTATTTATTATTAAAATGGAAATGCTAAATCTTGCTTTCTAGTGGTCTTCACATTCGTGGTTATCAGTCACAAAGAAGCAGATGCATGATGTGGGTAGCATGTGGAAAAATGAGTATTTATTGTTTGATCATAAAAGAAAGAAGAGTAGAGAGTCAATACAAATGTCAATGACCAGCAACCCTATAAAATGGATTTTTAAATATAAAATAAAATGATTCTGGTCTTTTGCTCTGATAAGTTTACCTGTGCCAATATGTACTTTTTCCTGCTTTAAAGAGAAATAGGAAAGTGAATTGCTTGTGGAAAACTTTTTATTTAATTTTTATTTAATGCCATGATTTCTTTATCTCATCCTTTGCACTAATCTAAAAATAAGAACTGGGTTGACAGTTCTGATATCATTTAATGCACATGTATGGTTATATGTGAAAACTGCCTAAAGAATATTAAAGATAGAACTTGAACCTGCAGTAATTAGAACATTATCATGAAAAATAGATACCAAATCGTATTTAATGATTTGTTTATGGAGCCAATTATTTCAGTTTGGACTTTTCTATATATGATGCTTGATACATACAGAACTACATTTAACAAAGTTGAATTGAAGCTGACATTGGCCTTCCCTTCATTAATGAAGCTCTTTTATAGAAAAAGGATCAACCAGTTGTTTTCAGTATGTTCAACAGTGAGTACAGAGTTGAAGTCTATTTTCAAAGGTAAAAAAAAAAAAACGGCAGAAAATATACCTTTAATTGGGTGTATTAGTCTGCTTGGTTTACAGTTAAAAAAATCACAACCTAGAAGATGGAAATCAACTTTCCTACAAAATGTAGAAATCTAAGATCAAATCTTCAATCTTGTTCTGGCTTGAAAATAGTGCTTTCTGTGGTGTTTTCTTATTGTCTTACTTTATATGAAAAGAGAAAGTATGTTAGGTGACTCTTTACCTCCATAAAGAACCTGTTTCCAAACACTGTGAAGTTGTGTGCTAAAGCAGCAGTATATGCTTTTGAAAACACTCAACTCAGTTTGCAACATGGAACTAAACTCACAGTTACTGAAACTAGTTTTCTTTGCCTCTGTCTTTAAAGCAATTCAGTTAATCACCATATTCTGGACAGAAGTTCTGATTTGCAATATGTTAATGATTAGTAATAGCATGTGGAAAAATGAGTATTTATTGTTTGATATGTGTGGTTTGGTAGACATTTTTCCCCCTTAGTTGAGAATCTTTAGAGAGAAATATAAACAAAAATTCCTTGGTGAGTAAAAAATTTAGAATCACTTGAGAGAACATTATCTGCCTGAAGAAGTAAACTCAACTAGAGAGTTATTTGGGATCACTTCCAGTTCTCAGATTTGGGGATTTTTGAATTCATTCATAGTTCTAAAAGAAATAACAACAGCAAAAAATAACATGTTATAGAGAACCCATAGAAACCTATCAAAATAGTCATTTGTCCAAAAATGTTTAAAGTGAATATTCCCATTAAATATAAAAGTGTCGTAAACTCCTGAATATACTTGTGGCAGAGACTACTAGTCTGCCCCTTTTTATGAGCATATTCTATTTCCCAGCATCCCTTAGGTTGTCTCATGTGACTGAGCCTCAGTCCCATGAAGTTGTGTGACACTTCAGCTCTAGCCACAAATTATAAGATAATTTTACATGAATCCTTTTCACCTTTGATGGTAACAATGAAGACCATGTTTTGGAAATGTTATGATGATACAAGCCTGAACCCCAAAATTTGAGACAGAAGCATCCAGAAAATTGTTCTGACTTCCCTAGAAACAAGAGATAAAAATGTTATTGTTTGTGTATTGGGTGAGTATAAGCAGATAGTTTTCACTGTCTTTTCTAATATAAATATCAATGAACATAACAATTATCTTGGATAGCAGCCTACTGAAAGATATATCATTCAAGAAATAATAAATAGGGAAAAACAAGCCAGAGAAACACAAGAAAAATGGCAAGTCCAGGTATCTCAACTCCCACTCATGATAATCAGGTGACAGGCAGTTAATGAATAATCCAGAGGAGAGTTCCCAAAAAGCTCTACAAACACTACTGGTGAACATGGTGAATGCAAAGTTTGAAAACCTGCAAAGGACTCAGTGTGAGCATGATAGGGAGCAAGACAAGGCTAACCAAAAATTAATACAGGAACATTGTGAGCGTGAGGAAGCAAATCAAAGATTAATACAGGAATTGGGTGAGCAGGCTGAGAACAGTCAAAGAGTAATACAGGCATTGTGTGTTCAAGCTGAGAACAGTCAAAAAGAAATACAGGATTTGCATGAGCATGAGGAAGCTAATCAAAGAGTAATACAGGAATTGCATGAGTGGGATGAGAATAGACAAAGATCAATTGAGGTATACATGGAATCCATAAACAGACAGCTGAAGGAATCCACAAAGGGAATGCTGAATGGAGCCCATCAGAAGGAAAGGGAGTCCAATGAAACCATAACCAATCAACTAAGGGATGTGAGAATAAACACTGAACACCAAATTAAGGAAGTAAAGAAGTCAATAGAAGATCTAAAACAAAGCTCCAACAAAGAATTTGAAGCCATCAAAGCCGACCAATTAGAAGGAAAGAAAATAAAAAACAAAGTAGCAACTTTTGACAGTAGGTTAGACCATGCAGAAGATTGAATCTCTGGGATTGAAAATAGCCTAGATATTTTAGAGAAAGAATATACAACTATCCAAGACAAATCCAAGAAATATGATAGAACTATTCAACATTTAGTAGACACCATCAGAAGGCCTAATCTGAGGATAATGGGTGTAGAGGAGTTCCTACAGACAGAAGTTAATGGTTTAGGAAATTTATTTAACAGGATCCTAGCAGAGAACTTCCCAAACATGCAAAAAGATATGCCTATTCAGATACAAGGAGATATTAGAACCCCAAACAGACCAAACCAGAACAGCACATCCCACTGTCACATTATCATCCACACAGAATCAATTCAAACCAGGGAAAGGATCCTTAAAGCTGTCAAAGAGAAAAGATCAATCACCTATAAAAGGAAACCAATTAGAATCACCTCAGATTTCTCAGCAGATACAATTAAAGCAAGAAGAGCCTGGAATGATGTATGCCATACCCTAAAGACAAACAACTATCAACCAAGAATACTGTACCCAGGTAAACTCTCCTTCATAATGGAAGGCCAAATAAAAACCTTCTATAGCAAAGAAAAACTAAAACAACAGATCTCCACCAAATCAACCCTACAAAAGATACTTAAAGATGTCCTACACATAGAAAACCAACAAGAGCACAATAAAGGCCAAGAAACTGCACCCATACAAAGAATGCAAGAACCACAGGAAGAACCCACTTGTCACAGCACCCAAGAAGGTGAATAACATGGCAGGAACTACCAAACACCTCTCAGTCCTAACTCTCAATATTAATGGACTTAACTCTCCAATTAAGCCACATGGACAGTCTAGTTAGATTACAAAGCAAGATCCTTTCATTTTCTGCCTTCAAGAGTCACACCTTGCCCATAAAAACAAACATATTCTGAAAATGAAAGCCTGGAATAAAATCTACCAAGAAAATGGTCCTCATAAATAGGCATTACAATCCTAATATCAGATAAAATAGACTTCAAATTAGAATTAGTGAGAAGAGATAAAGAAGGTCACTACATACTAATTAAGGATCTCTCCTTCAGTAGGATATTACAATTCTAAATATCTATTCACCAAACAACGGACCACCCAAATGTATCAAAGAAATACTAGTATCCCTCAAATCTCACATAGATCCAAAGACATTAATTGTTGAGGATTTTAACACACCCCGATCCCCACTAGATAGATCAACCCAACAAAAACTCAACAGAGAAAGAGCACATCTAAACAACTGCATAGATCAGCTAGATTTAACAGACATCTACCGAATATTGCACCCAGCAGCATCAGAATACACATTCTTCTCAGCAGCACATGGAACATTTCCCAAAATAGACCACATTTTAGGTCACAAAGCAAACTGTCCAAATTAAGAAACATTGAAGTTATGCTCTGCATTCTCTCAGATCACAAGGGAATAAAATTAGAACGCAACACCAAAAGCTACCAAAGAAAGTCCTGTAACACATGGAGGCTGAACAACGCACTGTTGAATCACCACTGGGTCATAGAAGAGATTAGAAAGGAAATTCAAAAGTTAATGATATTCAACAAAAATGAACACATGAACTACCAGCTCTTCTGGGACACAGGAAAGGCAGTACTCAGGGGCAAGTTTATAGCTCTGAGTTCCTACACCAACAAATTGGAGAGATCTGAAACCAACAATTTAATGAGACATCTGAACCTTCTTGTAAAAGAGCAGCAAGCTAAACCTCAATCCAGTAGATGGAAAGAAGTAATTAAAATTAAATCAGAATTAAATGAATTAGACTAAAAAAACATAGAAAGAAACAACAAAACAAAGAGTGGGGTCTTTGAAAAAATTAACAAAATTGACAGACCCTTAGCAAATCTTATCAGAAAAAGAACACCCCAAATAAACAAACTCAGAGATGAGAATGGAAACATCACGATGGAAACAACCAAGATTCAGAACATTATAAGGACATACTTCTCAAAACTTTATGCTAATAAGTTTGAGAACTTGGCAGAAATGGACCTTTTCCTAGCAAATATTGACATGCCAAAACTAAACCAAGATTAGTTAAACCATCTTAACAGGCCCATATCAAGCATTGAAATAGAAACAGCAATAAGAGACCTCCCAGATAAGAAAAGCCCAGGACCGGATGGACTTACAGCAGAATTCTACAAGGCCTTCAAAGCAGAACTCATACCAATATGTCTCCAATTCTTCAATGAAATTGAAAGAGAAAGTTCATTACTGAACCCTTTCTATGAAGCCATAGTAACCCTCATCCCAAAACCAGGCAGGGACTCATCAAAGAAAGAGAACTGTAGACCCATTTCTTTGATAAACATTGATGCAAAACTTCTCAACAAAATTTGGCCAATCAACTTCAACAATTCATTAAAAAAGCTATACACTATGATCAAATAAAATGAATTTCAGGGATGCAAAGCTCGTTCAATATATGTAAATCAATTAATATAAGTCATCACACCAACAAGAGCAAGGATAAGAACCACATGGTTATCTCAATAGATGCAGAAAAAGCATTTGACAAGATCCAACACCCCTTTATGATGAAGGCACTGGAAAAACTAGGAATCCATGGAACATTCCTCAATAAATAAAGGCTATAAATAACAAAATTACAGCCAACATTATACTTAATGGTGAAAAACTAAAGCCATTTCCTCTAAATTCAGGAACCAAGATAAGGATGTCTACTCTCTGCACTTCTCTTCAATTTAGTATTAGAATGCCTAGCTACATCAATAAAACGAGATGCAAACATAAAGGGGATCCAAATAGGGAAAGCTGAAATAAAACTCTCCCTCTTTGCAGATGATATAATCTTGTATTGAAAGAATCCCATGGACTCCACTCCCAAATTACTCAAGCTGATTGGAAACTTTGGCAAAGTAGCAAGGTGTAAAATTAACCGTCAAATATCAATGGCTTTTCTGTATGCCAACAATGAGAAAAGCATGGCTGAAATCAGGAAAGCAACCTCTTTTGTAATAGCCCCACAAAAAAAAATACCTAGGAATTAACTAAAGAAGTGAAGGACCTCTAAGAACCTGAAAAAGGAAATCAAAGCAGAATTTAAGTGGAAAAACCTCCCATGTTCCTGGATTGAAAGGATCAACATCCTGAAAAAGGCAATACTTCCCAAGGCTATCTACAAATTCAATGAAATACCTATCAATATTCCAATGAAAAGGAAGAAGCAATCCAAAATTTCATATGGAACAATAAAAGACCCCAAATAGCAAAAATGATCCTTAACATAAAGAATAGTGCTGGAGGAATATCAATACCAAATTTCAATCTCTACTACAAAGCCATAATAATCAATACAGCTTGGTACTGGCACAAGAACAGACCTGAGGACCAATGGAATTGAATCAAAAACCCAGAAATGAACCCACAGATCTATAACCATCTAATTTTCGATAAGAGATTTAAAAAAATAGAATGGGAGAAAGACAGCCTCTTCAATAAATGGTGTTGGCAAAATTGGTTAATCACGTGTAGAAAACTAAAGCTAGATCCTTATATATCACCCTGCACCAGAATCAACTCCAAATGGATCAAAGACCTCCAAGTCAAAGCAGACACCCTGAAAACATTACAGGAAGGAAGAGAAGAAACCCTAGGTCTCCTTGGCACAGGCCAAAATTTTCTCAATAGAGACCCAGAAACATTCAAATCAAAGAAAATTTGGACAAATGTAGAAAGCCCACGTATTGGGAGAAGATCTTCATTAGCCATACAACAGATAAGGGTCTCATATAAAATATACTTGGAACTCAAAAAATTAAATCTCCCAACAACAAATCCTCAAAGAAACAAGAGCCCAATTAATAAGTGGGCCAAAGACTTAAAGAGAGACTTCTCTGAAGAGGAAATAAGAACGTCCAAGAGACTCATGAAGAAATGCTCACCCTCTCTAGCCATAAAAGAAATGCAAATCTAAACAATGTTGAGACTCCACCTCACCCCAGTTAGAATGGCTATAATCAAGCACTCTAACAACAACAGATGCTGGAGGGGATGTGGACAGAAGGGAACCCTACTGCATTGTTGGTAAACTTGATCAACCACTTTGGAAAGCAGTATGGAGGTTCCTCAAAAGATTCCACATAGAGCTCCTCTATGACCCAGCAATCCCACTTTTGGGCATTTACCCAAATGATCACAGACAAGACCATACTAAAGCTACAAGCACAACTATGTTTTTTGAAGCATTATTTACCATAGCTAAGATATGAACAATCCAAATGCCTCTCAGTAGATGAATGGATCAAGAAAATGTGGGATATATATATATATATATATATATATATGAATTCTATGCCTCCATCAGAAAGAATGACATCGCCCCATTTGTTAGGAAATGGAAAGCCTTGGAAAAAATTATACTAAGTGAAGTAAGCCATGACCAAAGAAACATAGCTCCCATGGTTTCCCTTATTTGTAATAACTAATGTATGTCTGGGATAAGCAGAAAATGTCAAAAGCTATGTACATATGAGCAGATAAGGTGATGTTAAGTGAAATGAACCCCGAGATAAGGATATAAGTGGTTTTTTTCTATTGTTTCTAATGTATTTATAATGTACCATGTGATTTTTTTTGTTTCTTTGTATGTTCCTCCTCCACAGTATAACCCCTGCTTTCACTGTATTTGATGTCAGTGCCCTGCATCTTGTATATACACCTTTCTAATTTGAGGAGGGGTAGGGAAAAAACAATATGCTTAAATAGGGATACAGGTTGACCCATTGTAACAATGAGATGCACAAAACACTATGTTGAAAAACAAAGTTTACAATTTAGGCAGGGGGTGGGTGTAGTTGTGGAGGTGGGAGGGAAGGGATAGTAGGAAAAAAAAGAGGAGGTAACAATGCTTGATAGGATATGTATTCATTACCTCGCTCATGTAACTGTAACCTCTCTGTACAATATTTTTACAATAAAAATGTATGAAGAAAAGAAATAATAGATAAATATGAAGAATTTATTTTTTCTAGTCATTTACAAAATGTCAATTGAATAAAGGTACTATCTTTGGATTTCTCCTGTTTTACCAGCCTGATTTTACCAAGAATCCTCTAAACTCAGAATTAAGTAATACTTTTCATGAAGTAAAATTACACATCACCATAGGACTCAGGCTTTAGCTTTTTCCCACCTTTGACAGGAGCAGACACTAAGATTTTAAAGTCCTGATCAGAAGTGACATCACTTTTCCCTTTCCCCTAAAATATACTTAGCTGATTGTTATACCCAGGTCACAGGACCCCCACCAAGAAGACCATTGAGAGTCAGACTCAACAGCTGTTTTAAGGGCCTTGTCCTACACTCTGACACAGTGGAGTCTAGGAGGAGAGCCCCGAGCTAAAGATTTGCAGGGGTTATAAAGGCACACAACCAACCAGGTGTTTGGATTACCACCACGTGTTGCTCTGCTAGAAACAAGCAACAAGTGGTCACTGCTTCAAAACTTTAACCCTTCATTCCCCACCCCCCTTGACTTAGGGTCCTGAGACACAATCTTGTGGCACTGGCCCAAAACTAAACTCCAACAGCTCTTGATCTTGAATGGGTATAGTCCCTCTCTGACCTTTGCCATACTATTAAACAACAATACCAATAACAATCAGTTCATTGTCCTTTTTCTGAGGCATATGCGGAGTGGTTGGGTAGGATGCTTGGAGATTTCCCATGTTTCCCCATGGTCATCCAGGGCAAAAGGGTTAGCCGGTCTGGTGTGGGAGCAGTGGATCCAAGCAGCAATGCTGTCCACCTTAAGGGCAGTGGGTGTAACCAGTAGCACCAAGTAAGGTCCCTTCTACCATGGTTTCAGAGATCTCAAGTTGTGCCTTCGAACAAACACCCAGTCCCCTGGTTTAAATGAATGGGGGGGTAGGGACAAAAGCAGAGTCGTATAATGCTCTACGCTGGGGCCCCATATTTTTGTGGACAAGCTGTAAATAGTCAAGCTTACACAGAAATTCAGTATCATCCAAATCAGCAAGCAATTCAGTCTGAAGGCTAGGGATAATGGGTGGAGGGTATCCATACATTATTTCAAAAGGAGTAAAGCCAAGCCAATAGGGTGAATTTCTTATTCTAAACAAGGCAAAAGGAAGGAGCGATACCCAGTCTGTGCCAGTCTCCAAGGCCAATTTAGTTAAGGTCACTTTTAGAGTCCAATTCATTCTTTCTACCTGCCCTGAACTCTGGGGTCTATAAGCACAGTGTGATTTCCAATCCCTCCCCAGTGCCGCGGCTATTCCCTGACTTACTTTTGATATGGAGGCCTGTCCATTGTCCAACCCCGATGGTGGATGGGAAGCCATACCTGGGTAGGATTTTTTCCAGGATCTTCTTAGCTACGGCGTTCTCAGTCTCATGCTTTGTTGGGTAGGCTTCAACCCATCCTGAAAAGTGTCTACAAAAACTACAAATATTTATATCTGAATTTTCCAGTTTTAAGTTCTGTGAAGTCTACTTCACAGGCGAGCTCCTTTTGTAACCGGTTGATTGGGGGCATTGGTGATCTGACAGGCTTTACAATTTTTAACAATGTCCTCAATGAGTTGATTTCCTTGCCTAATTTTTACTTCTGAGTGTTGGAGCAAGTCCTGCATTCTTCGGGTTCCCATGTGAGAGACCCGATGGATTCTCTTAAGAATCCCCTTACCCAATCTTTGTGGCAAGATAAGTTTCCCCTCACCAGTTTTCCACCAGTCTTTATTTTCTTCTCTGCCCGGGGGTTTATAGGCCATGGGGATTTTCTTGATCCATTCCAAGTCTTCTTGGGAGTACTGAGGCTCAGGAGGCAAAGCTCGTGGCCCTGGGTCTACTAGAGTCAGTATTTCCGCTCTGGGCTGGAGGGCCGCCTCCTTAGCTGCCTGATCAGCCAAGTTATTTCCTTGAATCAGTTCCCTTTTGATGGCCAGGGCAGTGCATAATGGCAATATTTGCTGGTTCCCACAAGGCCCGGATGAGGCTTAAAATGTCTTGTTTGTTTTTAATCGTCTTTCCCTCAGCTATCAGCAGCCCCCTCTCTTGGTAAATGACTCCATGGACATGTACAGTGGCAAAAGCATACCGACTGTCCATGTAAATGTTTAGTCTCTTCCCTTTTCCCATGTGTAGGGCTTTTGTTAGTGCCACTAGTTCTGCTCTTTGTGCAGATGTTCCCTGGGGGAGTGCTTCTGCCCACACTATCTCAGTGTCCGTGGTGACTGCTGTGCCCGCGAACCTTTTCCTTCTCAAATGAAACTGCTGCCGTCTGTGAACCAGGTATGCTCGACATGCGATAGTGGTGAGTCCAACAAGTCTGGCCTCTTTTCCTTGGCCTGGTCTTTCTTTCACGCTCAATTTCACATTCTCTGTCCTTCCTTTCCTGTCTTTGCTCCTCTGTCTCTCTCTTATTGTAAACCTTTTCCGCTGCAGCTACTAGATCCCTAATAGACTTTTCACCAAGTCTGTCTAGAGCCTGCAACTTTCGCTTTATGTCTGGTGCAGCTTGATTTATATAGGCAAACATAATCATCTGAGCCGACTCCTGGGTCTCAAGATCATATGGGGTATATTGACTAAAAGCTTCCATGAGCCACTCAAGATATGCTGCTGGACTTTCACTTCCTCCCTGTCTTACATCATAAACCTTGGCCATATTAGTAGGTTGGCGAGCTGCGGCCTTGAGACCTGCCAACAGAGCGCAGCATTAGAGGAGGAGTCACTCCCTACCTTATTGTCCCATGTTGGTCAGATCTCAGGAAAATTGTCAGTGATCAGGGCAGGATCCCTGACGGATGCTCCTCTGGGGCCAGGGATATGTTTCTGGGCTGCCTCTCAGATACAGTCTCTCTCTTGGGTGGTAAAAAGGACCTGTAAATGCTGACTGCAATCATCCCAAGTGGGCTGATGAGTAAAGAGAATAGTTTCAAGCAAACAAATTAAATCCTGGGGTTTCTCAGAAAAGAAGGCATTTTGGGTGTACCAATTATATAGATCACCGGTAGAAATTGGCCAATATTGGAGTTGTTGTTGACCATCCACATCCACATGACCTACAGCACATAAGGGAAAAACAGCTGCATTAGAAGGGGGGTTGATCCCATGGCGTCGTAGAGTGACTGGACCCTCAGAAACTTTAAGGGCAGGTGCCGAGGGTTTGACTGCTGGTTCTATAGCTCCCTCCTCCTCCTCATTCTCAGGTTCTGCAAAAGGAACCTGAAGGGTATGGGGGAGGAAACATTTCTTCTTCCAAGTTATCTCCCTGAAAAACTAGGGGGACAATTTCTTTTCCTCTTTCTTAGTTTCTTTTTGTAAGTCTAGGGGGCTAGATGGAGTGTTGCCCATGGTTTCCAGTCCTGTCAGTTGTACAGTCCAAAAAACAATTAACAGTACAAACAAAACACACACAGGCTTGACAGTAAAAAAAAAAAAAAGCTTAGGAAGTGGAGATCTCCTGAATTGGTCTGCTGACTCCTGTCTCGGTGGGGTTCCACACCCACACCCCACAGCAGAAGGAGCAGACCCACAGTGGGCTAGTTGGGCCTCAGTTAGGAGGTCCTCTTGGTCAGTTCTGGCCCAACACTGAACTGACCCCTGCCCCACAATTCACACGGCAAGGTTCTAAGGACCCCCGCCCCACATGGCGGGATTCCAAGGATCCCTGCCCCACAAGAGGATCTGGGATGTCTCCCAGTTCCTCTAGGGTTGTCCTGCAAGCGCGTCTGCTTTGACAACCCTTTACGAATCGGAGTGGCTGTCCTCACAAAGGAAAACGAAAGTAAGGCAAATGACAGGACAAGACAAATTAACAAAGACAGCGCTGTTTTACCTTTGGAATCTGAGGTCTCGGGGGTCTTTGGGGGGGTCCCGGATGAGCCCCCACTAATATGTTATACCCAGGTCACAGGACCCCCACCAAGAAGACCACTGAGAGTCAGACTCTACAGCTGTTTTAAGGGTTTTTTTTTTAAAATTTTATTTTATTTGTGAAGATACTGTACAGAGGGGTTACAATTACATGGGCAGGATAATGCGTACATTTCTTACCAAGCATTGCAGCCTCCTCCTTTTGTTTACCCTTCACATCCCT
>NW_012267342.1:2432198-2434009 GCF_000151885.1 Dipodomys ordii
CCCCAGATATCATCTGCCTGAGTAGCTAGGATTACATGTGTGAGCCAAAGTTGTCTGGCTAAAATTCCTTTTTTTTTTTTTTTTTGTTGGTTGTGGGGCTTGAACTCTGGGCCTGGGTGCTGTCCCTCAGCTCTTCAGCTCAAGGCTAGCACTCTGGCTAAATTTCTTAATACAACAATTTAAAATTCCATAAAAGATGAAAAGATTCTTCAAATATAAATAACATGAGCTGAATTTACCTTTATGGAAATAAAATCAACCTAAAGGAAATGAAAAAAAATGATCTCCTCTAGGAGTTCTTCTTTTGGATTCAAATTCTGTGGAAAACTACTATTGCTGTAGAATACTAGATGATGTAATAAATGATAGAAAAATACAATGAATATGACTAAAAAGACCAGTGGGTATAGTAAGCACACAATTACTAATTTTTTTACTTACCTAGAATTCATTCTCTTTTATCCTGGTAAGATAAAATATTACTCTGGAATAGCTGGAGCTTCCTGGGTTGCCAGAAGTCTAGTTTTGTTTGGTTCTATTTGTTTTGTTTTGTGTTTCTTAGTCCTATACATTCATTCATGCAACAAGCTTTTATATATGTCAGGTAGATACTATGTCAATTCAATTGTCTAAAAGATAATGCTAAGTGCATTGTGTTTATAAAGACTGTGCTGTGTACAAACGAGAAAAAAATAAAGGAGGAAAGGAAGATAGATTTACTTGTTGGAGTAGGATTGAAATTTTAAATGGGAATGCAAGAAGGCTTCCCTGAGGAAAGTGATATGTGAAAAGGGGTGTGCAGGAAGGGTGGTATGAATCTCCCAAGATCTTGAGAAAGAACCCCAGGTACAAAGGTATGAGGTAGAATTTTACCCTGAATCTCAAAGGGTGGGTGAGGGGAACAAAGAGAAAGATGGAAAGAGGTGGGCTTAGAATAGTTTAAGGGCTGGAGGTAGATCACCAGGTGCAGGATGGGACAGAATAAAAATGGCAACTTTGCCTCTGAAGAAGAAGGGAGCCTTTGGATGGTTTGGGTATCAGCGTGACCTTATCTGATCTATAGGTATCTTTTCATCATCTGTCTCCATATTAGTTGCAAATAGACAAGGGACAAAGGTGGAATCCAGAGGACAACTTAGGAAGCTCCTGCTTTCATTCAGGTGAGGGATGATGGTGGTGCACTGCAACAGAATGGCAGACCATGAAGTGTTAAGAAATAGTGGGATTCTATAAATGATTGGTTCTAATTTTTCTTTGGCTCTGACAGAAACTCTATATTCTTGCAATAAATTATTCTTCTTTCTAAATTTAGAAACATTGGATTTTTATTCTTGCAACATGAGGACACTGAGGTATTAGGGATGTCCATAAATAATTAGAAATATAATAACCTCTTAGCAACTCCATGACCTTGGGCAAGTTGCTTAACCTCTCCACATCTCATTTCCTCATGTGTGAATTAGGATAGATATAATAGGATGAACCATTTGAAATGGACATTTTTATAGGTCAAACATCAGCTCTTTCATAGGGCTCACTTCTAGACCTAGCAGATTGGTTGTTGTGAAGACTAAATGAGTGAATATATGTAAAACATTTACAATCATGCCTAGCTTTAACAGCTCTTATTATTACTGGTCATTTTCTTTTTTTTTAGATTTTGGGTATTTTTTTAAAATTTATTTTATTTTATTTGTGAACATACTGTACAGAGGGGTTACAATTACATGGGCAGGATAATAGTACATTTCTTACCAAGCATTGCAGCCTCCTCCTTTGTTTATCCTTCACATCCCTTCCCAGCCTCCCCC
>NW_012267342.1:2435724-2443888 GCF_000151885.1 Dipodomys ordii
GTTAAGTTAATTCCTAGGTATTTTATTTTTTGTGGGGCTATTACAAATGGAGTTGCTTTCCTAATTTCAGCCACACTTTTCTCATTGTTGGCATATACTGGTCATTTTCTAACACAGTCCCTGTCACAGCACAGTCAGATACACTGAGCATGCAGGATCATTGTGTGGTCAAAAGAGCTTTCTATAGGCTTTAAAGGGCATCTGCCATCCCAACATGAGCTTGTGGATGAATTCATACATACAAAATCTACCTTGCTTATTTAAATTAACCAATGAAATAATAAAAACTAAATAATGAGTACATGTTTTATTTCCCCCCATAGTTTGGAATAAAATATGTATTATCTTTCTATGAACTTTTTAATTGTTTAAATACATGAAACCTAAGCTTTAAACCTTTATCTTTAAGATCCAGTCTGATGATTATGTCTTCTTCCCCAGAAAGCTTTTTCCTTCTGTTGGCTCATAGAGATGTTTTCTGAACAGCTCATGCAATATTGCCATCTTTCTGTTTATGGGTCTTATCTTCTCAGCTCTGATCCCGTATTTATGTCTGATTTCTCTACTACTAGCGTAATATTGTGGTTGTTTAATAAATAGTAAAGAGACTAAACAGGAACTAAGTGAAGGGATGAATTGTTGATTATTCTCAATGTTTTCTTTCTTAGGAAACCAAGACAACAAATAGTGTATCAGATTGCCCAATTTCAGAAACTACTAAATGAAGAAGCCTATAATCCCAAGTTATAGAATCCATGGTCCAGAATGCCATCAAATGTGACATAAAACTTCAGACCAAAATGAAGCAGTAGGTGTGCTAACACTTGAATGTGCCTACCAGATGAAACCCACCCCAGATGGCATATCCAATTTAATCAACATCACCTGTGAGCCAAACTGAACAGTAAATGTTAAGACAGGATCACTAATAATGGGGACCTGGAATGTAGCCAGAATTAAAACAATGATCTGCTTAACAATCCCTCTGGGCTGGATGCATGTGGAGAACGGATAAATGCTGGATATCGAAACAGCTGTTCTATGGCAAACTGAAATGGGGCAATCATAGATAGCAAAGGGAGAAGAAACACATGAAAGTTGTCTTAAATAAAGGAGTGCTTTAAATAGTGTGTGACCTGGCTGTGGCCTTTTAAGAAACAAATACCACACAGACACCACCCTGCCATGTATCTCTAGAAAGTGAAGGAGCTCTTGGTGAACAGCCTTTGAGATTATCAAAGGTAATGACAACTGGTATTGCTGGTCCCAACATTCACAGATCATGTATGTGAATACTTGGCATTACCTTGGAATAAGAAGGCTAATGATTCCTCTTAAAATTCCACATGTTACCACCTCCCAGACTTTGCTTCCTAAATATGACCACTTTCTGTAAACTCCTTGTAGGCATTCTATGAAGTACCTGTCTCCCATATACTTTCTATCCTTTATTCTAAGATTTTAATTACATGATATATTCTCAATAGGTACACAAACTGTGTTAGAATAGAAACCAATGTTGAAGTTCAGAATATGTAAAAATGACTAGACCAAGCATCCTGGCTTGCCCAGTTATTGTTCTCCCATTTCTTTTGAGTTGATGAGTCTCCAAGATGAAGTACATTAGAATTGTGCATTTTTTATACTTGTCTTTCATCTGGGAACATCCTCTTTTCAAGGGGTAATTTCTCATGAACACAACTGAATTCAAATACGCTTGGCTATTATACACCCAGAAGTAAGGACTAGCAACCACATAGGCAGGCAACTAAGTAAAAATAAAAACAAAAACTTAAAAATATTTAAAGCAAAAATTCCAGAGTCACTTTGGGAGAGATATATACTCTGCCTCACTTTACTTATAGTTGGGGATATCTCAATAAAATGGTATTTTAAGGAGTATATAGATTTCTAGACATACATTTTTTAACCATGGCTATTCTCAACTACATGCCCAAATGTTTGAAGAATAAATTTGATTTTAATCATTCAACAGTTGTAATATCCCTCTAGGTTTGGTAAGGGTGATTTAATTTCATGTACATAAATATTGGATCAATTCCTCCAAATTTCCTGGTACAGAGGTTTACATCACACCTTTCTGGGGCAGAGGCTAGCAGCTTTGCTTTACTGTTCACTGTACTCTAAAAAGAGGCCATTACTCCTAAGAGAAGCTACAAGTATTTGATAGAATGGATTTTTATATTTTAAAAACTCATGGTTTCTAATCTATGACAGTTATGGATTTATTCAATAAACACTCTGTAAACCATTCACTACAAATTTAGATAAACTTTATCTAAAGATCCTAGAGATTTTTAACTTATAAGCAAATAAGTAAAATATGTGTTTTTCTTTCTTTCTTTTTTTTTAGCCATCAAAATTATCAAGTGTAATGTTAACTCAGTTTTTATAGTCCTTGGGTTACGTTTGAAAAAAAATTGTATTCATGCAGCAGAAAATTTTAGGGAAACAAAAGAAAGTTTGATCCATTTCCCCTTGTTCTTATTGAGTTGGATTAGTTAATTCTAGTTGGAAAATCATTTACTAACCAGTTAATTTAGCTTTTAACAAAAATGTACAGCATTTCTTAAACACTCAAACACAGGTGGACATGTCCTACTACTCCAAACATGGAATGGTACTATTCCAGTCGTAAACATAGATCTACATAAATATCATCACAACTATTACAGAATTAATGGCTGAATAAAAATGGCAGAGATGTAAGTAAATAAGAGCAACATGATGCTATACACATGAACGATGAGGCCTGAGCAAGAATCCATGATCACCACACAGAAAGACCTGGCCTGCTCTCTTTTCCATCTACACTGTCCTTCATGAAGATAACAGTGCTGCAGGGATAGAAGAGAGCACTTACAAATGAATATACTTTAACACACTACCAACCATCCCCTCTAGAAGCAATTTTGTTGCTACATTTTGTTTGTAGCTTTCTGGTGGCTACTGTAAGATCATATAAACAGTTCTTGAATAATTATGAGATTTCAGACATTCAATAAGGTCTTGATGGTTGAACAATTGAAAGCCATTTCAAGTACCATTAAGTAGTATCTTACGTGTATCTTCGAGCCTTTCTTATATAACACTATATATTTTTTTATCTATAGAAAGACACCTGGTAAACTGAAGAAAATATGATGGAGAGAAGACAGTGATAACACATGTTTCCCCCTCATACCACAATTCAGAATTTTTTATTTTAAAATGGTCTCTGAGATATTCTTCAGATGACCAAAATAATACTACTGTCTCTATGGAGTGCTTAGTGTTGCTACTAATTAGACTTCAGGCAGCTTTGTAAGAGCACAACAGTGTCACATTACATAGAACAGATGTCAAAATAAAGGTTCACTAACTTAAGCAACTTACGTAAATAGAATATTCAGGTGTATCCATGACTATGAGAAGAGAAAGAGAAATTGTATTCTGTGTCATTGACTGATGTTCTGGATAGGCTCCTTCTTGATATGCCAGCAGAGAGAATTTTGTAGGCACTATTCTGTGAACAAAACACTTAAGAGAATGTATGTATACAATAGTTTTTCTTAAAGGGTTACTGACACAGATGCCAATTTGGTGGGGCATATGGAACATTTACACTTGCCTTTTTCTTGCTTGCTTGCTACAGCTGGTGCTGATTTAGTATGTGAAATTTTACTAGCAGGAGTGCTAATCAAGACAGAGATTCTGTAAGGATTTAGTCATTTATGTAGGGGAAACTATGGGTATCATTAAAAAGTAGAAGATCATCTTATGGAAAAACAATATCATTATCAACCTCATTTTTAAACTAAACAGACACAATGGTACTGTAAGTATCACTTGAGCAGTTGAAAAAGTCAGAATGTTTTCCTGATAATGTTCTATGAGGATTGCATTCACAGTTTAAAGTTTTGATAGAAGCATGTTAAAGTTTGGTTCTATCAGAGTAATGCAGAAGATTAGCAATTGAACTATACTGTAGTGGTTCAACTAAGCTGCTTAAATTTTTTTCTTTGAAGTCACAGCATGTGATTGTAATAGTATAGAAGGTGAATTTTCCTAAATTCATTTGGGGACTTTGGGGGAGGGGCATTGTGAAGGATTTGATTTTGTACATTTGAATATAAAGTCTTGCAGTATGAGGCTCCAATCTATATAGTAAACTATTCAATACAAGAATTCAGAGAAAAAGTTTAAAAATGAATATAGTGCTTAAGTAGGCAACAGAATCGTTGTTGGTACATTAAATATGTGTACAGGTGGCTTGGTGGAGTTGGAGACCTGAGTTGTAGCTACAAGACATCTGCTGCCTGAGGAAACTTGCAACGTGGCAAAGTGGTGTTTGTAGCTTACTGTGGAAGAGTGCCAGCTGCCCATAGCTTTGCTTCCACAGATGAGTGGGAAGTCTTGTGGGTGATTCTGTGGAAGCTCTACCCCATTCCTATTCTCCTCTCCTTGAGAATTTACAGGACAAGGAGGGTCAGGAGTCAAAGCTCAGTGAGATGCACCTGGCCATGGTATAATCCATCTCTATTAAATGCACAAGGGCTTGTCCATAAGTATGAAAGTGAACATCATATGCATGTCCATTTTTAGTCTGTTTTCCATGTTTTGTTTCTATTACCTATTGTAAGTTGTTTAATTTTTTGCAGTCTCATGATTCATATTTTAAAAATCCTCAGATGAAATATTTGAAGAAATTTTGCTAAAATGCAAGCAATAAAACATTTTATTATGGGATAATTAATGGTTATAAATATTTTAGCTAGTTGATTTAATTGTCTTAGAATATTTTGACATAAATATGACACCTTTACAAGCAGTATACACATTATAACTTATAAATAACTTTTGTGACTAACTGATCAATTAAAATTAATTTAGAGAGCACTACCATAGGCCAATCACTTGTTAGGAACAGGAGGGACATAAATTGTATAGCACAGCCCATAGTCTGTTCATAACGTAGAATATTTTTTAAGTCAGTATATATCTGAACTATTTTCTTTTCATTTTTCTTTTGCTTGGCAGTCTGGGATTTGAATTCAGGCCCCTGCTTTTACTAGTTGTATACTCTATCTCTGACTTATGCCTCCAGCACTTATTTTCTTTACTATTTTTTTATGGATTTTTTGCTATAAAAAGCATGATCTCAGCTGTCTGGTTGAAACTATAGGAACTGAATACCTAACCTAATACACAAGGAGAAAAGAATGAGTAGGACTGTAGTTTTAAAAATTCAAAAACAATAAATGGCAATTTTCCTTTTATCCATTTGTCAAAAAATTTGTTTATATTGCCTAAGAAACACACTTTCAAGAAAGAAAAAGAAAGATCAGAAGGAATTGGTGGCTAAAACATATTTGAAAAGATCAAAAAGTAAGTTTTAAAGGCAAAGTTGGAAAATCAAGATTATTTTTAGCTGTATATGTATTTACAGACCACACACACACACACACACACACGTACACATGCACACACATAGGTATGCATACACTCATGCATACCAATTTAATCTGCAGAAATTTCAAAGCAATAGCAGATTCCATTCATAAGTTTTGTTAGGATGTGTTGATAAAAAGTAACTTGTTTCTAAAACTGTACCCAATGAATACTCTTTGAGAATTTTTTTCCATAAGTTGTCAGTTAACTGGAAAACATTTGTAATAAATTTTGGACGAAACTCCATTATGTTCCCTTAAAACGATCTTAAATTGCTTTTAATCATTTATTCTGCTGTCCATACTTACAAGTAATAAGGAGAAATAAAATGCCAACCTTGAATGACAAACAGAGTTCTGTTTTCTTTAAAATGAGGTTAATCAGCCAGGCACTGGTGACTCACACCTGTCATTCTAGCTACTCAGGAGGCTGAGATTTGAGGATCATGGTTCAAAGCCAGCCCAGGCAGGAAAGTCCATGAGACTCTTATCTCCAATAAACCACCAGAAAACCAGAAGTGGCACTGTGGCTTAAGTGGTAAAGCATTAGCCTTGAGCTGAAGAACTGAGAGACAGCGCCCAGGCCAAGAGTTCAAGCCCTACGACTGACTAAGAGGTTAGTCAACCAGAGACTAAATTAGGAGAGTTCATACAGTGTTAGAGTGACTATGAGCATATGGCACATTTGAAATGTCTGCAGATCAACTTCTACTTTTGCTTTCCAAGTGTCTGCCAGTAGGTGTTAGGATTGTGTTAATGGGTGGCTTTCAATGATATGAAATCACTCAACAAATTCATGGAGCAAGTGGTTTTGTTTTTGTCTTTGTCTCCCCTGGACAACTCTCTTTATTTTATTTTATTTTTTTGACAACTCTCTTTATAGCAACGTGGCAAATGTTCCCTGGAAAGAAGTGGTTCTTTGAAGGTGATGTTGCCTTTGTTTTCTTGGGGTAGGTTAGGGAAAGCCATGCATACTTATGCATGTATGTGAAGGTGCATATGTGTACAGTGGTTGGTATCTAAAACCACAAAGGTGCTCAGATTGGTAGTTTGTCACTTTGCTAAGTATTGTGACTCTATTAATGATCCTTTTACTGGGGTAATGAAGAGCTATCTCTTTATTTTTCTCCTTTCATCAAAGTGCTTTTGCTTCTAAAGTCAGTAATGTTTATGTCGCAGGAGTACAATGACAGTGGGACCATAGGAGGATATTTTTCTAAAAATTATAATGATAGGAGAAAACAACTGCAAACGATGAAAATGCAGCAGAAGACAAGAGAGGGAGCAAGAGTTATAGAAAGAGAGATGCAAAAAAGGGAAGAATGATAGAAGGGATGTCCCAAGGGATAAAGACAGTGAATATAGCAAATGTACTCAAATGTGGATGAAAAGACTTGTGCAGTACTGATTATCTCAATTTTGAGATATTCCTTTTTTTTGAGATATTCCTTAAAAACCACTCTAATTTTGTCTCTGAAGAGAAATGGAGTCAAAAGGTTGAAAGTGAGAAATGCTGCTCATTTCTCCAGTGTCAAAAGAATTTTGATAATATGGTCAAAATTTCTTGATAAAACTACAGGGATATATTGTTGTTAAGACTTTTGGGTTGCTGGGATCCTGTAATTTTAGTTATTCAGGGGGCTGAAAACTGATGATCTCAGTTGTTCAAAGCCAGCCTGGGCAGGAACGTCCATGAGATTGCTATTCCAATTAACAAGCAAAGAGTGGGAAGAAGAGATGTGGCAGAAGAGGTAGAATGCCAGCCTTGAGCAAAAATACCCAGATAGAGTACAGGGCCTTGAGTTCAAACCCCAGTACACACACACACACACACACACACACACACAAACACACCATCAAGGCTTTCAAGAATTTCAGTGTTGGAACTTTCTGTAGGGTGGGCCCAATAGAAGGATATATATATTTTTTATTTTTCTTTTTGCCAGTCCTGGGGCTTGAAATTGGGTCCTGGTTGCTGTCCCAGAGCTTCTTTTGCTCAAGATTAGTGTGGCTAGCTACCACATGAGCCACAGAACCATTTTGGGCTTTTTTTGAGTAGTTTATTGGGCATAAAAGTCCCATGGACTTTCCTGCCTGTCTGACTTTGAAGCACAGTCCTCAGATCTTAGCCTCTTGAGTAGCTAGGGTTATAAGTTGGAGACACTAGTGACTGGCTAGTGGGTTTCTGAAAGAGAGTTGAGCTATCTGTCAGCTCTCTGTCATTTTGAAGAGCAGAAGCCAGTTGGCAAAAGCAAGAAGTAATTATCCTGAAGAATGAGAATGGCATCATGGCAGGCAAAGGAGATCAGAGCCTCCCAAGTAGCAATTAGTCTAACGTGAGTTAATGTCTTCTGTTTTGCAGGTGCAATTGACCATCACTCTTTTTTTTTTTTAACATGGAAAGGGCTAGTTTTATCCAGAAGAATACAACAATAACAATAACAATATAATTTTCCTTGTTGACTTATACATGATTATAGAATGTATGTGTTATTTTTCTTTTTTTTTAAATTTTATTTTATTTGTGAAGATACTGTACAGAGAGGTTACAATTACATGGGCAGGATAATGCGTACATTTCTTACCAAGCATTTCAGCCTCTTCCTTTTGTTTACCCTTCACATCCCTTCCCAGTCTCCCCCCTCCCCCCCAATCCCAATCTTTCTCCTTCCCCCCCTTCCCCCCCCTGCACCAACGTTGTAAAGCTCGTTTTG
>NW_012267342.1:2446070-2456535 GCF_000151885.1 Dipodomys ordii
CCTCCTCCTCCTCTGCCTCCTCCTCCTTCTCTTCTCCTCCTTTTGTTCTTCTGACTCCTCCTCCTCTACTTCATTCTCCTTTTATTTCTTCTTCATCAGTCTTCACTATCTTTATTATAGTAAGCCAGGTACACAGTATCAGTACAGCAATTTTGGCCAGTTTTATCAATTACATGATCACAAAGTTTCTCTCTTAAACCTGTATTTTATATTACCTAGGTGAAAAATGTTTCTTCCTTTCTAGATAGTAGTGACCTTCTAGGTCTTTTTTCTTGATCTCTAACAGAGTAATATTAAATTTTTTTAAATTAGCCTCAGAGTTGCACAAGGGAGTTTTGATTTGACATGTCCATGCATGTAATAATATATACTCACTTCCCTCAACCTCTTCTCCCTTCCCAAGTAAACATCAAGAAATATTTTAAGAAATAAGTTAGATATGGTAGTTCATGCCTATAATTATAGTTACTGGGGAAGCTGAAATTGGGAAGGTCAATGTCCAAGGCCAGTCTGGATAAAAAGTTAGTGTGATTCAATTTCAACCAATAAAAAGCCAGATGTGATAGTGCCCAACTATCATCTGAGCTATGCAGGAAACATAGTTTTGCATTCCAGGCTAGCCAACAAAACCCAAGATACTATTTGAAAAGTAACAATACAAAAATGTTAAAGGTTCTATGCAAATGCTAGAGTACCTGAGTATAAACCCCAACACACACACACACACACACACACACACACACAAAGAGCAAGAGAGAGAGAGTGAACAAGTGAGCCAGCAAGAGAGAAAGAGAGAGAGAGAGTATTCCTTAGAATCTCGAAAGTGTTTGGTTTGGTGACTTCCCACCCAATTGCATTTTCTGGCTTTTAATTCACTGTATTCTCTAAAAGAACCACTGTCTGAGTTAAATTCATTCACATATCATTCTTAAGTTTTATCATATATGTTTTTATGGCACAATATATGATGAATACGTATTCATTTACGTAGACATTACACACGTGTATCTTCAAGTAAAAATATTTGAATTTGTGGTTTAACTTTGCCTGCTTTAAAATTCTGTACAACAGAGATTACAACAATGTATTCTGCAACTTAATATTTTCACCCTATTACAATTGTTTTGTGAACCACATGTATGGATGCATATGTCAGCAATTCCTGGGTTTTTCGTATTATGTTGTCTTCCATTTAAATGTATTCCAGTTTATTTTTTCTACTTATTGGGTATTTGAATTGATTTATTATGATAAAGAATGCTACTATAAATGATTTTGTATAAATTTCCTGATATTCAAGCATTCAAGAATTTCTCTAAGACATATATCCTGAAGTGGTGATGTAAATTGACTTCTCAGAGTGATTTCTATTTGTTTCCACTTTTTATCAGCTGAGAGAATTCCCTTTAGCATTCCTTATAAGGATGATCTACTGATACTAAACTCTCTAGTTTATCTGATGCCTCAATTTGAAGGATAATTTTATTAGGTACACTGTTTTTCCATTGGGAATATTTTTTTCTATTTTGGCACTTATCATTGGAAATGTATCATTGGAATATTTTCTGGCTTCTATAACCATAGAGAAATCAGGTTAAAAACTTGTTGAGGATACTTTGTATTTTATGAGTTGCTTCTCTTTTGTAACTTTCAAATCTCTTTTTCTTTTTAAAAAATTAATGTATATTAATTGTAAAAACAGGTTTTATTGTGGCACATGCATATAGTACTTTAGTCACTTCCATACTACTCTTTTATATTTTTTATATCATTTGAGCAACTTCATTATCTGCTGAAAATTTGGCTATAATGTAGATGTCTCTTCATCTTTTAGAAAATTTTTTAGAAAATTTATGAAAATATGTCCTTTATTAAATTTGGGATGTTGGTAGATCTTATTTAATTAAGCTGGCTCTCTATTTTTTTCTCTCCGCTCTCCTTTTGGAATTCCCATGATTCTCCACTATCTTTTGTTGGTAGCCCATGGATTGTTAGCCTGTACTCACTTTCTGCTTTCTTTCTATTTCTCTATTTGGAAAATCTCAGTTGATTTATCTTCAAGTTTACTGATTTTTCTGTCTGTTTAGTTGAGAAGTTTCATTTAGTTACCGTAGTTCAGTCCTAGAATTTCGATTTAATTTCCTTTTGTTATGGAAAATTTCTTTTATTTTCTTTATTGAGATGAAATCCTAATAATGTACTATACTATTTGGTGAGACAAATCTAAACATAGTATAATAAAACCCACCAAAAACTCACTGTTTGAAAAGGTTGACAGCAAAAAGAGGAATGGGATTATAAATTTGTAGAAATAGCACAATGAACCTCCTTTGTAATATGCGTGTCGGTGAAAAGAATATCTACATAATTTTACCAGAACTCAAAGCCTTATCTCATTATAAATTGTATAAAACTTAAAAGTCAATGTGTTGAAAATATGTCTGTATGGATTTTGAGTAATTTTATCCATGAATATATTATATTTTTCATTTATAATTTCCTTCAATAAAGTTTTGAATTTTCTACTCAGATGTCTTTTTTTGTCTTTTCTTTTTTTTTTTGGTACTGGGGATCTAACCCGGGACGTTGCACTTGCTAGGCAAGCACTTTGCCACTGAGCTATATCCCAGCCCTTACATGTCTTATATATATGTATATATATATATATATATATATAGTTATATTTACTTCTTATGTAATTTATATTTTCAGATGCTATCATAAATTGGATTTCAGCATTATAAGACCTTGCCTTTGAATGTAGAGATTTCAGCAAATTTCATATTCTAATTTGAGTTTAGTATATCTTGAACAGGGCCAGATTTCATATAACGTTTTTACTTCATTGAAAGAAACACTTTTGAATGTATCCTTTCAACTTTTATTATAAAAATTACTTAAATGTTATGAGTTTATAGCGTTAAATCAAATTTGCATTCTTGGCTCAACCATCATCTGATAATAATGCATTGTTTTTCCCCTATATCCCTTGAATTACTTTGTATATGTAGTTTACTCATTTTCATCTTTCCATATGTTCCCCCCCTCCTTGGTACTCCTGTATTTATTTATTGTTTTATTTATTTATTGGTTGTTGTAAAAAGAAAGATGAATTGGCTCATAGGTTTTTGTTTCATACTGTGTGGTTTTAACATAATGGGTATGCTACTTATTTATTTTATTTATTTATGTTACAGACGTTTTTTCTTCTGTAATGGTGTGGAATAGTCTGATCCTGCATGGATTAATAAAACATATCCACAAGTGCTTATTTTTGCTGGAAATATTAACCAACATCTTCAAGAGACTTTATAACCTTTTAGGCCTTTTAAGCATTCACAATATATTTTCCTATTTTATCTTTTTATTTTTAAATCATTTTAAGTAATTATACAAAGGATTTGCTAATTCTACTTCTTCCATCAATTTTCTTAATTTTTGTAAGATGTACATTGAAGTTTGTGAGTACACTCTCCCCGGCTTCCTCTCTTCACTGCTCTATCCCCTCTCCCTTGATCCTGGTGTTTATTTTATTGGACTCCAAGTTAGCTTTTCTAAGCTTTTCTAATTTACTGTTTGAGTTCTCTCCTGAATCTATTTATTTCACTTAATACACTTAGGTATATTTATAAGCCAACCAAATTGTTTACTTACATATTTATGAATTAATTCTAGCTTTACATATGAGAAAAAACATACATTCTTTGTTCAATATATTTTTGAAGCAAATTATTCTTCTAGAAATTAGCTCATTCCCCTGAATTATTTAAAGTTACTATTATAAAGTTGATATAGCTTTTTTTCTCATTAAGTCTCCCTTTCATTCTTCATATTATTTATTTTGAATTGTTTTCCCTTAGTTGTTTCTTGTACCTTGTTAATTTTATCATAGGACATCAGCTTTTAGCCACACTGATGCTCTGGAATTTATCTTTCATTTTCATTTAGCTTTTTCTCCTCCAATTTTATGGTTTCTTTCCATTTATTTGTTTGTGTTGATGCCCACATCTACTCTGTCCTCAGGCTTCTGATTTTCACTACAATATGACTCACTGTAGTTCAAGTTGTAAGCCACCAGACATAGTAGGTACCACAGGGCAAAAGACTTTTCCAAATCTCTAACCCATTGGATTCCTTGCAACTGGTTTCTGTGAATTTCTTTGTTATTGTAATGCTGGCACAACAAAAAGTGGTATTTTTTGCATATTCCCACTAATTTTGGTGAATTTTTTATACATGTTACTTAGAAATTATTTTGCTTTATAGTCCACCCTGCTTATAGCTTCTTTTGCCTAGTATCTAATTTCAACTGCCTTTCATAGTTTTTATTCCTGCCAAGTGATGACATTTCAGATGGAAACCACTTCTCAATTTTTTAGACAGTGTTCAATGTAATTTGTTAGAGATACCTTCCTAGTTTCTCAGCTCTTTGAGCATATAAGCCCTCTATTTTGTAGAGTTCAACTGTTCAGTGTATATAATTCATGCTGAAGGCATGGATTTATACTGGCCTCACCTCCATCTTTGAGCTGCTTAAAAGCTGGGATTCTGCCCAATGGACAGAACTATTTCTACAGTTATTGCCTGAGAATCAACAGCTATGATCTGAATCTCTTATTGCTTAAGAAGTATTTTCTGTGTCAGGTGCTTGGCTCATGCTTATAATTTTAGCTACTCAGGAGACTGAGATTTGAAGATCTTGGTTCAAAGCTAGCCTGGGCAGGAAAGTCCGTGAGATTCTTGTCTCCAGTCAACCACCAGAAAGCCAAAAGTAGAGCTGTGGCTCAAAGTGGTAGAACACTATCATGAGCAAAAAGAGCTCAAGGACAGCACCCAGGCCAGGAATTAAAGCCTGCAACAACAACAATAAAAGGATTTCTCCTGAGTTCCCCCTTTGATGCTCTGGCTCTATAAGTAATGAATGAAACAATAAACTCCTAGTTAGTAGCATTTTCTTTTTTGTGGATTCAAGCACCTGTACCCTAGGTCTTAAACTTACTAACCAAATTACACCACACATTTGAATATACCTTTGGGTTCCAGAGTCTAATTTCTTGTAATGAAACACTGGAGTCATAATTTGATGGTCTGTAGGTTTCTTAGCTTTTTTTCTCTATGCGAAAATGTATAAAGGGATATTTTGCACGTGACTCTGTATTTTGTATGCAACACATCAGTGTTTTGTAAATTTTGTGAGCAACTTCTATTATCTCTGAAACCACAGAAGCAACAAACAGTTATAATTATAGTCTGAAGAAGCTATAGTGTTTCAAATATGCCTACAGTAGTATTACAATGAGAATGTTCTTTTTGCCTGCAGCTTTCACTGTGTTCAGTGACATCACAATTATACTAAATTTTAACAGAAACTTCTGTCCTTAAACAGAAACAGCTTGTATGAAAATCCAAGAGTTTTCTTTCTTCTGAATTCTTTGATTTTTCAGTGAATAAAAGTGGTAGAAATGGTAAATATCGTGGCCCAACTACATTCTTTGTTATTTCCCGGCTGGTTTTACTATCATAGAGTAATAGGTATTCTCCTTCACTCCACATGGGAAATGAGTGCACGTTATTTAAAACTTTCTGTGCATCTGCTACTTGTCAACTCATGATCTTCTGATCCTTGAAGACTTGACAACCCTGTGATTTGCTGTAATGGAATTACTGAAAAGTTATCAACAGAGACATTGCAATGTAAGAATGCAAAGTGAGTCCTTAGATGTTTAGAGAGAAATGAACTTCAAAAGGAGAGCAGTGGCCACAAAGAAATACCTGAATCATTCAATTTTTTTTTTGGTGTGTCATTGTGTGTCTTTAATTTTGTTGACTGGGAGAGGATGTTTATATTGCCTTCCCTTTTCCTGAGCTACAACTCATTTTTTCCCCCTGTGGCTTGTTCATCAACACCTCATATGGTACTGCCCACACCTCAGATGGGGAAGCCAAGTCAAAGAACGCTGTATTCTGGTGGTGAATTGTCGTGTCAGTTTTGCTACTGATTCTGGCAGAAATATTGGATTGATTAATTATTAACTTTTCTGAGTCTTATTTTTTAAATCAATAAAACAAGTGAGTGGTGGGTTTGACTGGAGATACTCCCAAGTATGGCCCCTGAACCACTAACATTATCGTGGTCTAGAAACTATTTAAGGACCAATTTCTTTGGCCTTACCCTTGTCATACTGGGTCACAATTTTGAGAGTGGAGCCCACAATCTCTGTTTGAATGAGCCCTTAGGTGTTTCTTAGTACACAGTAAAATTTGAAAACCAGGGGATTGTATAAACTTCAGGAAACTTCTAACTGCAGACTTCCATTTGCCTCTCTGAATGTAAAGTAATTTAGGGCTTGCATGGATGTTAAGTAGGCATATTCCTCTGCTTGTAATTAAATTTAAAATTTGGATTCCAAATGCAGATTTAGAAGCATATGTAAGAGAAAAAGGAAAAGAATATTATAAGTATTGTCCAAAAAAGAAGTAATTACTCTGAAAATGTCTTTGAATACAGGCATTTTCAAAGGCTTCTTCTAGTTGACATTGTAAAATGAAATTGGTATTTCTGTCATACATGTATCTTGATGAATGTTTCCACTGAATGATCATCACTACTTAATGCCTGTGATTTCATAAAAATAATTTAAAATTATTCATATTTATTGTAATTTAGAGCTTATATTTATGGAGGAAAGCAGTTAATAATCTGTTCTACATAAGTGCACATATGGCTAAAACTTTTGTTATTGAATATTTGTGCCATTGGTCTCCAATATAGGAAATGTCCTTGTGCTTAACCACTTCAGTGCCTTGCTAGCATATTCTTTACCTAGCAGTCTGTCTGGCTCCATTTTTATTAGTGTAGGAGAGTTTTAGGTGGTGATTTTGACTTTTGAGGATTGGTGTAATTATATTAGCCAGAGTTTTATGTTTTCCAAAGTCTCTGAAGGAAAAAATGAAAAATCTTTTATTTGCAGTCTAAATGAGCTAATAAATACACATATGTGAAAGACTGTATAAACCTCCCTTTTTCTAAAGTGAAAATTTTGTTTAATAATAAATTTAAGATGTAAAATGAGAACTAGAGAAGTGAATTGAGAGAATGTCTTTATTTTGATGAAAGAGATAAACATCTTAAGACTTCTTCTCAATAGGAGAGATTAGATTTCTGCCTTTTTATGAAAAACTTTGATGTAAGTTTTGATAATCACTTTGAGTGCTGCTAGGGCAATGGAAAGTAAGAGGCAAAAGTGATGTCAAGAAAACAAACAAACAACAGCACTTTTCAGAGACTTTGGTATAAAAGTCCTTGTATGAATAGAACTTAAAATATTAGACATAGTCAGTCACTGGTGTCTCATGCCTTAAATCCTAGCTACTCAGGCGGCTGAGAGCTGAGGATGGTTTCAAAGCCAGCCTGGGCAGGAAAGTCCTCGTGAGACTCTTAACTCCATTTAGCCACCCCAAAACCAGAAGTAGCTCTGTGACTCAAGTGGTAGAGTGCTATCTTGAGCCTTGAGCACAAAGAAATTCAGGGACATTGCCTAGGCCCTGAGTTCAAGTCCTATCACTGAAAATATATATACACATATATATACATATATATATATAAATATATATGTATATATATGTGTGTGTGACTTATGCTTGAAGTACAACAAATGGATAACAAAATTTACATAACTTTTATTCTGTTTTTTCTCATTACATATTAATCATATCAAAATTCAGTAACTAGACAGGTATGGTGACTCAGTCTTATAATCCCAGATTCTCATGCAGTGGAGACTGAGAGGGTTGAAGGCCAGATGGTAAATGTCTGCTCTCCCAGCTGCATGAGAAGTATAGTAGGAAGATCACAGTCCAGGCCAATCTGGACAAAACCATGATATCCTCTCTCAAAAATAACCCAGACATAAATCACTGGGTATGTAGCTTAAGTGGGTGAGTGCCTGTCTAGCAAGCTTGAGGTCCTAAATTCACACACACAAAAAAAGTGGTGGCTAGATACCAATGTATTATGTCCTGTGATTCTTTGAGTTGGATGGACTCACTTGCTGATATCATGTGTAATCTCTCACATGGTTGAAATCATGTAGTAGTGGTTGCTGGAGCCCATCTGAATAATACACAAACTTGGCCTATTTTATACACATGTTGGACACAATACACTTCCACATAGCCATGATTTTAGCATAGTAGCTTGCATTTTTTACATGATTACTCAGAACTCCAAAAAAGGGCAAAACATTTAAAAGAACATTTAAACCACTAGTCCTCTAGATGGATTCTTTATATATTAGTTCATTTAAAAATATTATAAAGGTGTTATACCAAAGGGTAACAGTTACATAAGTCAGGTAGGGTAGTGAGTACATATCTTTTTGAAAAATGTCACTTCTTCCCTTATTTTCTCCCAGTTTTTCCCTTCCAACTGCCCCACCCTCAAGTTTTATAGGTTACTTTCTACATAGTATCTAGTGAATATCACTGCTGCATTTGTTTATCCTTCGTCTCTCTATTTCTGTGTCCCCTTTCACTCTCCCCCGAACAGATAAACTTCCATATGAGACAAAAAGTATGGAAAACAAACACAGTGAAAAAGGAGAAAAACAAGCAAAACAAAAATAAAAGCAAAATAACACAACCTTTTGTTTCCATTTCTTGGAGTTCATTTTAACACACATCATTTTATGTGATCATATGTACATACCTATTGGGCCTTTGTGTTCCTCTCCTAAGAATATCCTCTTTTGGTTTCACTGTGTGAATGTATAAGGGTATTTATCATGTCCAAGTGTATGTTTTTCTTTACAGGCACATTCTAGTTACAGCAACTGAGGGAAACTATGCAACCTATGTTTCTTAATATAATTTTGTCTAATCTCCATTTCCTTATGAATAGTACAATATCATTATTTCTGATGGAAGCAGAGAATTCCATTGTTCTTTCAAAGGATTCTTAAGTCAGAACTGGTAGACCATTTTTTCTGCTGTATTCTATTGGCCCTAATTGTCATAGGTTAATCCAAATTCAAAGTGATCCAAGACCAGACTTGACATTGTGATGGGAGATGACATGAGAAATAAGATGACCGTGATACCCTAAATGGTCTAAGTCTTCTGTTATGCCTTTGTAGAGATCCCTTTCATATTTGATGGGGCTGATCTATATAACCAGTACAAGGGTCTGTGACTTAACAAGTCATTATGGATTTCACCCTGTTTTCTGAGATCACTTTCTTTGGGGGAGATGTAGTTCCTATGCTGAACAGCCTTCTAAGACATCCAATAGAAAAAGAAATGAAGCTTTTTGTCAATAGCCAGCACCAACTTGTTACAGCTATAAGTGAGCCTTAGAAATGGATCATCCAGGCTCAGCCATGTCTCAGATGACTCTAGTCTTACAAGTGTCCCTATGATGCAACCTATTTAAGTTCCTCCTGGGTCTGCCTCATTGAAACACTGTGATATAATAAATTTTCTGAAGGAGCTATATTTGGGGGCAGGCAATTTGTGACATTGCAGCAGAAAGGTAATAGATGATTTTTTGAGAATTGTGTTTGTTTTGCTAATAAAGCTTCTCCCATAGTCTTGGAGTCATAGTTGAATAATATTATGGAGGAAAGAAGGAAAGCTTTCCCATGACTCTTTGGAATGGAAGTAGGAAAAATACTAGGTGTCAGGAGGCATAAATTGATGGAGAAGGAATTTGAGATGCAGAAGAAGCATAGTCTCTATGCATACATAGGCCACTTAGTGCTGGGAAGATGGTCATATCCTCATAGACTGAGTGGGACATTTGACAGCCTGATGGGGATTGTAGAAGTCACAAAGCAAAAGTTTCCTGGAGGCTATAAATATTGTAATAAATATTTTGTTTGTGCACATGTCCTTTTCTCTGTCATCAAATATGTTTAAATTAGTTGGCATAAAAACCAATTTGGCCTTCCAAGAAATCACTGGCTGCTGCTTAGTAGTTGGTGTTCTACTAGGTAGTTATGCATAGATTCCTGGTTGGTTGGGTTTTGTATCTTCTCAGTATTTTATGCCTTCTTCATATAAAAGATTATTCCTGTGTTTAATTCTTCTCCACATTCTCTGTATTTTTGGAGTTTTTGTGAAGATATAAAAGAGAATGAGCCTTAAACATATTGTATTAGTCTGCTTTTGGCAGAATGCTTCTATATATATTTATTTATCTTCTAACAAATAAAAAATCACAGTGGTGAAAAGGTTTTAGTTGGAAAATTTTAGAATGCTTTGTAATTTTAAGCAATATTATAAGTAAGATCCTTGTGTTTGTGTTTATTGTTAAAATAGAAAGCCACGTATAGCCTATTGTAAGAACATGCCGGATAAGAAACAGTATTCCTGGGGAAAAACCAGTTGTTTAAGGATACAGGTGGATCTGATGCAACAATGAGAAGTACAAGTTGTCATGTCCAAAACGAGCTTTACAATGTCGGTG
>NW_012267342.1:2456640-2499211 GCF_000151885.1 Dipodomys ordii
GCAATGCTTGGTAAGAAATGTACGCATTATCCTGCCCATGCAATTGTAACCCCTCTGTACAGTATGTTCACAAATAAAATAAAATAAAATTAAAGAAAAAGAAACAGTATTCCATGAGGATAAAATAATGATATGTTTGGAAAATGGGATGAAATTAGACACATAAAAAGCTAGCAAATAGATTTCCTTGACTGGAGTGAAGAACTGAAGGTAAAGTACACACACCTGTGCTACACGTGTGCTGAAAGTACCTGTTTAGGTACTGTGTCACATCTCAGCTCATCATGTCAAATTCCCTCCCTACAAATAGAGTGAAAGCATTATGCTTCTCGTAATGAAGTAATGAAAACATATCCCGTCCTTAAAAGTATACTGCTTCTTGCTGGGCACCGGTGGCTCACGCCTATAATCCTAGCTACTCAGGAGGCTGAGATCTGAGGATCGTGGTTTAAAGCCAGCCTGGGGAAGGAAAAATCGTGAGACTCCTATCTCCAATAAACCACTAGGAAACAGGAAGTGGCACTGCGGCTCAAATGGTAGAGCTCTCGCCTTGAGCTGAAGAGTGGAGGGACAGCGCCCAGGCCCAGAGTTCAAGCCCCATGACCCCCCCCCCACAAAAGTATACAGCTTCTATACCCCAACAAAAACTTTTTATAGGGTAATAAATACTAAAAAAAAAATAAACCCATTTTGTATCAATGTTGGAAGATAGAATTGGAGAGGTAAATGTGACCTGAATTGAAGTAATTGAAGAGTTGATCAAGACAACACTCTCTGGTCATAGAGAGCTGTACTAGAAATGCCAATTGCTCAGCAGAAGTAGGAAGATTTGAAGTGAAGGTGAAATTACAAATGGTATATAGACACCAAGTTTTAGGTTTGAAATCAAAGAACTACATTCCAATATTCAAAGAGCAAAATTTATGATTTACTTCTATATGGTTCTTTGTAGATGTGTATCTGGTTTAGAATCTTCCAGTAAGGACAACTAAACAACAGGGTTGATTATATATTCTTTATTTAAATAGAAAAATAAAGGTCTGGGAAGCTGGCTCAGTGGTAGAGTACTTGTCTCACATGCATGAGACCCTGGGTTTGATTCCTCAGCACCACATAAGCAGAAAAAAGCCAGAAGTAGTGCTGTGGTTCAAGTGGTGTGGTGCTGTGGCTCAAGTGGTAGGTGCTAGCCTTGAGCTGAAGAGCTGAGGGACAGCGCCCAGTCTGGATTTCAGCCCCCACGACCGACAAAAGAAAAAGAATAATATATTATTTTTCAAGAAAAATTGGGGGAGGAAGAAGAGGAGCACAAAAAAGGGAGGAAGAGAGAAAGAAAGAGAAAAGAGAAGGAAAATATGTTTTAAAGTCTTAGTAGTTATCCATCATTCATTCAGCTCCCAAGCCCTTCGTTGTATTTGTAATATTTTACGTATTGCATGTGTTAATATGTGCACATGCACATGCATACACACATAATGCACTTTTCAATTTGTCCTTTCTTTTTGTTAATTCACATAGGTTTTAAAGTTATTTTCTAGGGTGCAAAAACTAGTAGAAATAGCTAGGTGGTCTTTCATTAAGTATAAAAATATATCACTTGATTATCTAAACCATGTATCTTTTTTTAAACATTTGAAATAGTTCAATATTCACTATCAAAACTAACATTGGAATTACTTCATCCTGCTGTACTAATTTATTTCTGAATTTAATATATTTTAAGATTGGTGTCCATGGCTCACACCTGTACTCATAGCGACTCAGGAATCTGAGGTCTGCAGGATTGTGCTTCAAAGTTAGCCTTGACAGAAAAGTCTATGAGACTCCTCCAAAATTACCAGGAAGAAGCTGGACTAGAGTCATGGCTCAACTTGTAGATCACCACTCCAGCACTCAAGAAAAGAAAGCATGTTTTCCTGAGTTCAACTTCTCCAAAAAGTTCTGAGAGGACAAATATCCAGTAATTTGGTCATTTCATCAAAAGTTAGGAATATCATGTTTGTGTTGTATCACTATGGCTATATGAGCATTGAATTGGCTCTTTCAGGTATATTTCTCCTTGACATTTAGTAAATATAAGCAAAAATCTAAATTATAGAAAGCATGATCCCTTAAGACTTGTGCTTCTCTATACTCTTGTGAACTTAGGGTCACAATCAGGACTGCTCTATATCTGGGTACCCATTTTAATAGTTGCATGATAGTTGATGCTGGGTACACAGAGACATTCCTTTCTTTTCTTTTTTTTTGTGAGATCAGAGTCACATAAGTTTTATTATAGTATGATGCTACAAATACTCTATTTTATAATTAATGACTGTTATTAATCATTTACTTGCCTTATTTATAAATTGAATTTTATGATAGTCTATATATATATATGAATAAAAGGAGTACTCCCTAAGATTCAATATGATCACAGATACCCACCGACGGTCTTCGAACATAGCTAGAGAGACATTCTTTTCTGAATATTATCTCATGAAAGACAGGTATGGAGAGAGTCAACAACTTCAAAGATGATAGTCAAGGCTGCAAATATGGCTTAGTGGTATGTTGCTTGTTCCAGCATGCATGAGGCCCTGGGTTTGGTTCTTTAGTACCACACAAACAAAAAGTAATAATAATAACAATAATAACATTATTTAAAAATGATAGTGCTAGTCAAAATAATCCATCAATGTTCTTTCCCACGAAGATTGAGGATTCAAGGACTCCCACAAACATTTGACATAGAATTTTCTATTTTACTCACTGTATTGAAAATAACTACTTTTTGAATTATATCTTTTTTTAAAAGATGCTACTCAAATTATCTTTATATAGAACACTCAGGTACAATATGAAAATACTTATATGACAGCATAACATTTACCTAGCTTTTATTAGATCACCCTTTGTATAAAAAAAAACAACCCAAAATAGTGTTTTTATTCATTTTGCCATTTTAGAACATTCGCTTTTCAATAAGCTGTTATTACTATGTAAATATTTTTAATACGTTGTTATGAGTGTATCCTCCTATTAGTTTCAAATTCCACAATGTCATAATCACACAAAAGGCTGAAGTACTGATTATGCCTCAGATAATGTAGTTGTTAATGATCAACTTAATGTTAAAAGCCATTACTGCTCATTGACATAATTCTGAGAACATTATACTGTAGAAGTGCACCTTTTGTGTGGAAACAGAATGACAAAATTGAAATGTTAAAAGTTGAGTGTCTGAATAATAGCCTGAGAAATCATTTAGACAAGACTATTGTTGCTCTATTGTTCAAAGACTAGAGAGTGACAGGATGAGACAAAAAGGAGAAACACCACAAGGGCTCCACTTGCAGGTTTGAAGGGAGATGGGAAGTAAAGAGAATCCTTATTTGTGTTTTTTTTTTCCTTCCCCCTCTGGAGGGTCTTCTCCTAACAACAGAGCACCCTCCTCTGGCCACTTGCCAAAAGGGGATGCTACCTCCTTGTAGATTGGCAGTTGAACCAGGTGGTGCTTTGTTGCTAAGTGTCCTGCAAGGATTTTCCCAATATAATGTTGCTTGAGCACTCTCAGACACAATTGGGTCTTCCAGAGACTCTGCAGTGCTGTAGACTCAATAAAAGTTTTAGATTATGGAGCATTTGAAAGCTAAAAAGAGACTTTAGGAGATAATAAATATTTAATCATCTCACATGACCTGTCAAGTCATTGTATTACTTTATTTTATATCTTTTTTTTCATCTTTGGTCAGTTTTGATGTGGACGATGGAGGCCAATCAATGGAGTATAGAGAAACCAGAGATATAAAATATAGTAAGGTAAGGGATAATGAATATATTTGATGAAGCCAGTGGCTAGAGCACTGGGGAATAGCTCAATAGTAGAGCATTTGCCTAGGATAAGAAAAGTTGGGTTGAATCACCAGACTGCAAAGCAAAACAAAGCTCACTAACAATAACAACCACCAACTACATCCACCAACAATAATAGAGACATAGTCTGCTGTTGGATACCTAGCTTTACTCTTCCATTGTCGAAGACCTAATTCCTTACCTTTATTACCCTTTTAATAATATATTTTGTCTACATAGAAGCAAATGAGCAGATATAGACAAAGTACAATTTATTGACCATTGTTACAGAAATATAAGACTTCTATAATCTGTTTATGATCTGAGTGACATACATTTCTATATTCTATATTCTGTGACTATAAATTTTCTATATTTTATGAACCATTCTAAATACACATTTGCTAATTATAATGAATAAAAACACTCTTCTTACTTAAATTTCTCTACTTTTTCCCTGATGTGTTTTCCTGTGAATCATATCCAGGGTAATACACAAAAATTTAGTTATCATCTCTCATCAGGAATAGACTTGGGTTATGGGATAAGTTTAATATAACCAAAAAAGCTTTAAAATTTCTGGTATATTGGCTTTTGGACAAGAGCTTTGAACTTGTAATTAGGGTTAAGGAGTGTGGAAAATTGGATTGTATATATGTATGTCCCAATGTATTTATAGATGTATAAGACAAAATTTTATTAGAATTTATTGTGAAATCATTTATTCCTTTTGAAATTCAATCAATAATCACAGACTACCCAGTGTTTGATAGTCACTGTTCTGAGCACAGGGGATTAACAATCTTTGCTTGCAGAAAGATTCATTTCTTTCTTTTTAATGTTTTTATTGTAAAAATAGTGTGCAGAGGGGTTACAGTTATATGAGTAAGGTAATAGGTACATTTCCTATGGAACATTGTTACCTCCTCCTTTGCTTTCCCCCTACAATCCCTTCCCTCCCACCTCCCCAACTCTTCCTTAGTTTGTTTTCTACATAGTGTCTTCTACATCTCATTGTTACAATGGGTCAACCTGTATCCTTGTTTCAGCATTTTGTTATTTCCCTTCCCTTCCCCAAATTAGAAAAAAAGTATATACAAGATGCAGGGTACCGACATCAAATACAGTGAAAACAAGGGTTATTCTGTGTGTGTGTGGGGATACATACAAAAGAAACAAGAAAATCACATAGTATATGTTAGATACATTAAAAACAATAGCAAGAAAGAAAAAAAACAAGTTGTGTTCCTATCTTGGGGTTCATTTCGCTTAGCTTCTATGGTCATATGGTCATAGCTTTTGACCTTTTCAGCTTGTCCTTGTCCTCAATTTATACCAGTTATTGCAGATAAGGGAAAGTGCTACACAAGGAACATTTCCCATACACTGTTTCCATTATTACTCCCTACAATGAAAACCCACCTCTTAAGAGTTCAGAGAGTAGATCACCTTTAGAATATTTGTCAAGTACTTGTAAGGTCCTGGGTTCAGTTTCTAGCATTGTAGAACAATGGCAACAACAAACCCAACTACTAAATTTTTCTCTTAGTAGAGGTAGAGCTTGATATCAAATATTTACTAAAATCAAAATATTTATTATAACCCAAATCAAAGTAAAAATACATAATGATTAACTACCTGGGAATGTGGTTCAGTTGTAAGTGGCTATGTAGTATGTGTTAGGACCTAGGTTCATTCACCAGTAACAGACAAACAAACAAACCAGCAAATAACAACACATAAGAAAACTATGGACTTTAAAATTCTTGTTCTATGCACTATTTTGTGTGCTTTCTTAATCAGTGCTTTAAAATTTCTCAGGAAATTATTCGTATTACATGTTTCACTCTATTATTTTTTTAGTTTGAAATAATAATTTTAGAATTATGGAAAAATTGCAAAAATAGATACATACAATGACTGTGTTGTCCTGGTTTTTGTTTTATTTTTATATACCCTGTGACAGTGCCTCTGTTTATGTACTCCATGATATTAACATTTTTTTTGTAATGGTTTAATGAGTAGTTGTTGTGTAGAATGTCTAATTTCTTTGGTTAATGCTCTACTGAGGCAATGTGTTTTTGTAAGAATCCCACAGAAGGTGTTAGGTCCCTGGTGCATTGTATAGAGGGTACTTCACTTTGATATGATTAGTTACTGGTGATGCTGACCTTAATCTTTGGGTTAGCCTAGCATTTTTGGGGGGAGATTTTCACTGTAAATATCTTCAACAACACTTTCCGGTGATGTAAGATCCCTGTCTTATTGTTTTGTTCATGCTTTTTGTTAATGTAATTTGGAGAATCCAAAGCAGTATTATATAAAAATCAGTATGAAAAGTTAAGTAGTTCTTTTAAAATAGAAATTTTCTTTGTTAGCCATTGGTCTGGTTGTTATTAAGTAGGCTTATAAAAGATGTTGCTGAAAGGTAAATTATTCCCTAATTTAATCAGACATCATCAAAAAAGTAAGTTGACAGTGGAAACAAAACCTTTTATACATTATACTTGGGATAAGAAACAATGGAAAAACACCTAAGGCCAGAGTAAAATGGACTTATTCTTTAATGGGTCCTGTGCCTGTATATCAGTTTTGGAGAACTTAGACAGATAAACTTGCAGCTCTTTAGTTCATCATAAGCAGGTTTTTGATCAGCTTTCTTTACTTGAATATCTATTCTTCCCCCCCCCCAATTTTATTTTAACGCTATTGGGAAGAATTACTTTAAAACCAAGTTCCTAATGTATCCTAAAACTGCCTGAAATCTTGATTATAAAAGGACAAACTGTTTTGACAAAATGTAGACCTAAATCTTTAGTGATTTCATTTTAGCTATATGTTATTATTTATATATTGATGTTACTCCACATTATTAGTAATGTGGAGTATTATAATAATAATAATTATTTATGTTCTTTCATCACATTCAAATTATTCCCCAAAACAAACATTCAGTTTCTTCATCCAAAATGATTTAATCTGTGTTAGTGTAAAACATAGGCTAAGCTATGTAGAAAATGGGAAGACTAAGAAATCAGATTTCCCATTTGCGAAAACCTTATTCCATTGAAAACAATACTGAGAGAGCATCTTCTCTGAATCTAAACTGGCTTTTGAGTGAGACCTCATATTCAGTGGGAGCCTGAACTATATCTTAGAATATATAAAATATGCCAAAAAGGATTTTAAATGTCTTATCTTCTCATGGAAAAAGAAAATAACATTCTATCAATCATTCCATTTGCTAGGATCTAAACATATATGGGAATGAGGAAATAAAGAAAGGCAGACAGAGAATGGGAGTAAGGGTGAAGGTAGTGTGTGTGTGTGTGTGTGTGTGTGTGTGTGTGTGTGTGTGTGAAGCTGAACTATCAGATCAAAGAAAACACAAGTCATCAGTAGTAAAAGAAATTTGGAAAGGTGAAGAAGGTTCTCTCTGTGAACATGAAATGGACAACTGAAAAAAATACTCGTTCCCTTTGAGGAGAAGGAAAGAAACACTTGCCACTTATTTGTGTGCTTCTGAACATTTGTTTGCCCACCACTCCAAGGCTGTGGGAAATCCAGATGCAGTTGGTGTTGTCACAGAACTACATTAGGAAATGATCCAGCCCCTGCGAAAGTATCAGGAGGCTGTGTTGGCAGTAACCAGATCCCCTCCTAATGTAACTTGGGGGGAAATTTTAATGCCTTTGCTCTGCCATTTGAATTTTTTGTTTGAAAGAGCATATAGATTATTTATAGCCCCCCAAATAAACCTAGGGGTCTTTTAATAAACTCGTAGATTATGTTGCTCAAAGGAGTTTATTGAAATAATATCTGAATTTGCCCGTGACAATGACATTCCATAAGAGTTTATGGCTCGATCCCATGTGGAATAGGATTTCCCACCTTACCCCAGGGTATCTACATATCATTTTAACATTCAGAAGGAAGAAAAGTGACTTTAGGTCACTAGCTTCTTTCACTATTTTTTTTCCATTCAAAACAAAAGGAGATTGAAGGCAATTAGTAAGCTTGGGAAGAACCTTCGAAAACAGGTACATATAGCATTTTGATTAACTATTTTTGGAGAATGTAAAATTTATACAATAGTTATTTTATAATCATTTTTGAAAGTCACTCTAACTTTCCTGGTCAGAATATTAGGGATTTAGGGAGTTTGGTTTGGATTGCATCCAAGGTATAGCAACAAGGATGTAAAAATTCATGTCATTACAGCCAGAAGCTTTGATTTCAGATCCATTTACTTATTTCTGATGTGCCTGAAGAGCTCAGGCATCCAGAAGTGTAGGATTGTTGCTCTCTCTACTCATATTACCTCCACAGTTCACCCCACATTCCCACAGGCACCCATTTTTACCATCTCTTTCAGAATTATGGGTGTTTCCCTTTCCTTAAAATTAAACTATTCCATCATATTGTATTGTCTGAAATTCCAAAACAAATTTTCTAATTTTTTTGCCCATTTTTTCTTTCTGTTGTCTCTCAGCATTGCTTTGACCCCAAACCCCTTCCATTTCTGTCAGAGGCCTTCTTTGCTCCAGCTGTCTCCTTGAATCTCACATCTCACTTGAAATTTCATTTAACATCTCTCGCCTCTCCCTGTATTCTTTACTCACGTCTCCCTTGGCTGCCATTTATTTAACTTTATAGTGACATTTTCTAACTCCATAAAACTTTCTGAGGTAACAGTCTTTATGAAACACACATGATTCTATTGTATTATTCCTTTTTTGTCCAAAGGAGTACAGAGCCAGAAAAGAACAATGGAGAATTGTTTTCTTCCAAAGAAGACAAATTAATAATGAAATCATGGAAAATAAATTTTTAAAAATCATCTTGTCAAAGATCTTCGTGAGAAAACTGAGTCTCAGAGTGTTGGAGTTATTTACCCAAAGTGACAAGTTTCATGCAGCTAATGCCGGGGATGCGGTTTCTAACTTGTTCTTCAGTTTATTCTCATTTTACTTCCCTTCCTGAATGCTGTCATTCCTCATATCTGTTGACAATTGGATCTATGAACCCCTGCAGATACCAGACTACTTGGATGCACAAATCTTCGAATAAAATATATTTTGCATATAATCCATCACTGTCTTCCTGTATACTTCTTATAATCTCTAAGTTCTACTTACAATACCTAATGCAGTGTGAGAACATACAAATACCTAATATACTATGTTATTTAGAGAGCAAGAATCAGACCACGTTTAGAACAGATGTATTTTTTTTCTGAATACTTTTAAATTTTCAATTAGTTGACTTTGAGGATATAGAACCAAGAATATGAAGGGCTGGCTATTTACTTGGAGTAAGGAGTGATACGATCAGTGTAATTCACTTGAAAAAATGATCTCTAGAATTATTTGTTTCATTAATAAAGTATTCAATAGTAGTTTAGTAAAATCCACTATGAGGCTTGTTTGGGTCCATGATTCCCAATTAATCATCTCATATCTCATCTTCATGGAACTTACCTGTAAGTCAAGAAGACGTGTGGAGAAGAAATAGTGAGAAAAAATAATGCCAAGTAGGGATAAGAGAGGTGAGATAAATGTATACAAGTGAATCCTGGGAGATTTGATAGGTGGGGTAGAATGGCCAACGTGAATCTCTCACGAGGTGTTTTGTGAGCAGTGATCTTGATGGAGTGATACCTGAGACCCTCATGGGAAAGAATCATCCAAGCAAAGTTCAAGAGTGCTTGAATGGACAAGAATACATGTAAGTTATATTTTGAGAAGGCAAAGTCTCTTTTAAATTAAGTTGTAGAGTGTTCAGTAGGTATCAATAGCTAAAACAAAGAATATTTGAGTTTTACCAGCCAGCTGTTTTAGGACTGAGTTTCTTTCACATTCACTAGTTATAAGTGTCACTTGTTCTTTGACTCTTATCATAAGAACCCAGGGAATGGGATATATCCTTTTTGCCTCAAAGATACAGAGAAATGTGGAGCTTTCATAACTGAACAGAATCAATGTAAAATGTTATTAATTTGGTTCTGTCAAAGACACAGACTGAAAAACTTGCAAAACCAACTACTTTTTAGAATTTAGTAGTGACTTTGTCCACTGTAACTCAGGAGGAATGCCTGAAGGGATTATAAAGCTATTGTATCTTGTAGAAAGATTCTCTGCCCCAGAGCAGAAGAACCTTGGCCATGAGCTATTGCTAGTTTTTGCAAATGTATGCACTGGGATCCCTAACCTTCTAATAAGGAAAAGGCTAGCCCATTTTGACCTTTATAGCCTGTTACAAAGTCATTGTTGAGCTATTATTTGAGTAGCTTGAGGTAGAATAATGTTCAACTCAGCTTCCTGGAGCTGCATTTGAAATGCAATTAATTGACTGCTGTTAGTTGTCAATTAACATTTATTATCAATTAGTTCATCAAATTGATTAGTTGGCAGGACCTTAAAGTCTAAATGTACTCCTTTCCATTATAAATATGTCTATAAGAGTAAAAGCTGTTCACTAATTGATGTCAAACTGGAATTGCTTATGTCGGACTTGAGTCTTGTCCATATTGCATTTTAAAATCTATATCAAGCAAACTTGGATAATACTTGTGAGGTTCACACTTTCAAAATGTGCATATTGGAGGTTTTTGTCTTGAAGGGGTAATCAGTAAATATGTCAGACTGAAACTTCAAACTGTTATAGGAAATAATATTTAATAGGATTATTTTATGTTCACATCTAGAACGATTTGACTTTGGAAAAACAGCATTGTGTTACTCAGAATTGCAGAGATTTTTGTATAACATTAAATAAATCTTATCTATATAATTTTTATTATTCTGTGAATCAATAATGTGAGGATGTAAGTATTCTGGTACCTAGAAGAAAGTAAAATATGAACATGAATACTTTATAAATACTGTTATTTGAAATAAATATTAATAAATTACTTTCTTTCTCTCTCTTCTCAAAAACTTTTCTGCAATATTCAGCTTTCTAGGTTATTCTGCATTCTATCCATTAACTAAGACTAATTACTAGATTTTAATTCCCCCTTTCACACCCTCCTTTCATTAAGAAAAAACAGATGTATTACTCTTTTGGGGACAGGGGGAATGTAACTTACAGTCAAATGGTTAGCATTCAAACTATGATGTTTTCTCCTTTGTATATCTTGGGATGAAGCATAAAATAACATTATAAAATCTTCCCCTATGTATTTAACAATGCACAAGTTATCTACAGGAGATTATTCATTTTTATTGCCTTTGTATAAAAAGATACCTCCTGCCTCCTCCCACCCCAAATTGTGACCTAAATATGGCTGAAAGACACAACATGTGACCTGCTTAGCGCTGCCTGCCATGGCCTGGAGCCACAGCAGGAACTCTATTAGAGGGAATGGCACAGATGCTACCAGATGGCCAACATATTGTCCAGAGATGACCCATGTATAATTGCAGAAAGTTCAATACATTCAGGTTTTGAATTTAATTGCATTGACCACCTTACCTACTGCTGCTGCATGCTCTAATTTACTTAAGGTGGAAATATAGTTTAAGGGAGAGTGATGGAAATCTTTACACTGTTACTTCTCTGCCTTTTGCCAAGCACCAAAACTGTTTTATAAAGGTGTGACAGTAGGTATTCCCAGAAACCTGAACTATGAACGATATGTGACATATTTGCTTGGACTTCATTAGTTGAGTCAAGGATTGTGCTTTTCAATCCACTTAATGTTACTTTAACACACACACACACAAAGCATTGTCATGATTCAGACTTTTGGGGAAAGGTGGAAATGGATGGAGTGAGATTTTCTCTTTGGCCTTCATTGGGTTCCATTTGAAAAAAGTCAGATGAATTTTAGTGTATCTCATCTTCCAATTCAGTAACTTCAATTTTAACAGTGTGAGCTCCCAGTGGGTGATCTAGTCCCCATGAATTTGTATTTTCAATAATACAGTATTTTGGAGGTGATATTAATTGGACCTTGTTTTACATGGAAATATGTAGTCACTTAAAAACAGAAACCTGGGCTTTAGTTAATGTAGATTTTCAACCTTTTCTTTTCAAAGGAAAATATGGCAATTACGTATTGTGTATGAGTAAAGAACTATTGTTTCAGTTTCCATTGCAGGCTGTTATTTCTTAAAATGTTTCTGCTAAGCAAATGTAATCATGATAGCATGCGTTATTAATTCAAAATAGCTTCTCAAATGGCTCAAGCTCAGGAATGGCAGAATGTCTGTTGCAATGTCATTTGTCATAATTCTTTGCTCTTACATAGTGCCTTTTTCTTCAAGCCATTAATATACTGCATTTGCTTTCTGTTCGTATTCAAGACAAAAGATAAAGCCTCATTTTGTTAGAACTTCCCAATCTATTCCATCTTTTCATATTTACACTGTTGACCATCTCCTGATAGGTCTGATTAGTTTCCCTGATATGTAGGAGGAAGAGAATTCATGAAATTGTATGGAGAATTACAATCCTCTGCCATAATCTGATTTGAGGATAAATTTTATGGTGGAAGCCATTTTACAATACGTTCAGTGATGCTTTTCTGACACTTGTCAGCATTAATTATGCTTTACAAAATCTAACTACTTGCTAAAAATCTGACTCCAACTCATTGGTGTGAAAGAAGTACATTTTAATGCTTCAAATACTTCTAAAGGGGGTCAGTGAGTACATTTTTATGAAAACAGTGAAATGCAGGACATTGTGTTAAACACAAATAATTACAGAATTCAAAAGATAGTCCAAGTTATTGTTTTATGGTTTGACTTGCTGATGAATGTTGTAGGATATCACAAACTTGACTGGGTAGTATCCCTTTAAAAGCAGAATGTCAGCTGTTGTCAAAATGGAATGCACCCCCAAAACTGTTTATTCATATCCCAGTTAAAGCTGAAACAAACAACTGAAACTAATCACGCTTGAAGTTGGGTATCGCCTTTGTGAGCTTTATGAGCCTATTTTTCTGAAATTAGAAATTGCCTGAGTGAAATGTTTCTAGCTAAACTGCTTTCTACTGAAGTCATGATTTTTACAGTCAGATAAATGCCCCTTAAGCTCCATTTATGTAAGCATCAGTGACATCCAGTGGCTAACAGGCTGATCACAAGTGTGTCTCCCCACAGTGTTAGAGGGACCCAAGGTACAGAAATGGCACTGGAATTTATTCTGCATTTGATAATACTGCTTCTACTCAAGGAAGTTGGCTTTTCCAAATGTGGTTCTCTGCATAGGATGACTAAACATTCTACCCTGAACTTTGAAATATCATTGAGTCTTGAAGCCTGGGAATGTAAAAGCACACAGAGACTACATAGGAAAACACCATTGCTTGGAAAACATAATTAGCATCCACACTAAACCGAAGCTTGAAACTCTGCAGGTGTTATTTAGAAATGGTTATCAGGGAGCTTACACAGCTTTCAGTTATACAAAGAGGACTTGTAAATTCTAGTGAGATTGGTTCATTATACTGAGTTGGAAGATGTTACTGTTAATGTTTCAAACACATATGCTTCATAAAATGGTCCACCTTAATTTGAAAAAAGGTATTACTTGCAATTATGTCAGCTACATAAATTTATTTTCAGACAGTCAATTCATATTGATCATAACCCGACCTCACAATGACCTTGAGGAAAGGTACTCTGTGATGGGTATAGATATTGGGATCAATACCAGAGTGCAATCGACTACACCTAGTTACTGATAAATGAAGTAAAAAGGTACACTATTTTCAGAAACAAAGATAATAACAGCTCATTTAGTCAACTGTTTGTAAAGGTTTAATATTGATACATGCAGTTATAATGACATCCTCGGGCATTTTCAAATGGCAGAAAACAATAGGGTGCAAGTCACTGAGCACATTAAATAGAAAGAATCATTACTTTCCAACTCCAATAAGAAATTCCACCCTATTTATGTCAACATTGCTGGGAACCAGGGCATTCAGTAAGCAGTACAGAGAGATCATGATTCCAACGGCTGTTTGCTTCTGTGTTCTCTATGTGCCAGGTCTTGTGAAACGAAGCACCCTATTATGTGGGAACAAAGCCTCCAGGACCACACATTGTACGTTAGTACTACCCTCTCTTGCACATTTGCAGTGGAATTAGCTTGTCTATCCACAGGTATAACCAACTGTAATCATGAGGAAGAGAGCATTTGGTCTCTGCGCATCTGCTCCAAGTTGATGCAGCCCCCTCTGCTATGGAAAGTTAAAAGAAAGGATGCTCACAAAAATTTCCCCCAATTGTTCCTTTTTCTTTGCTGGGAATTCCACCGAGTGAATACTTGGCAAGTTATGCAGAACCTAAGTAAATAGAGTCCATTGGCAAAATGGTAACAGGTTGTGCAGCTTAATTGGAGGAGAGAAGTTCAGGAGCCAGCCCGGTGTCTGCTGCACCCAGTTGGTAAATGGTGCCTGTGGAGAGAACAGAGTGATTTTGCAGTAAGCTCATTTTGGGTAACTAGTCAGCTAGCTACCGTGAGCCAAGAAATATGAGGATTTGGTTTCAGTGTGTTTTTCTTTCTTCTCTTTTTCCCTGTAAAATATATTTCTATATCTTAAGCTTTGTTTATCTTTTGCCAGTATAATTTTAAGAAATCAGTGCCAGCACACTGATATTGTCTTCCTAAGGGAGAGAAATGCTGAGAGACATTTGTGACTATTAAAGCCTGGAAACAGAAGGAAAAGCCACTGTTAGCATAGATTCTACTTGAATGTTTTTCCCGAATGCTTACATTTCTTAGTTGATCTTTGCAGTCAGTCTCCTGGACATATTTCTTAAGTCATGTGTTTTTCTTTCTTTTTTAAAAAATATCCTCTACTATTTTGTGTGGCATTGTGTCATTTGCTACCTCCTTTTGCCTCTTCTGCTCTCAGGAAGCTATTTATTAATAAACCTGTGTTTTCAATACAGTGTTTCATCAATAAGTCCCCGAATGGTTCCGTTAGTCAGCATTCTGGGAAATCCTATGCTATATTGGAGAACTGTAAATCTCCATTATTGCTTCCCATAGCACAAATACAGAATACTCTCTTACCTCCATGACATTCTCTGCCCGTTTTTTAAGGGTGAATGCATACTCTCACGTAGGCACTGAGAGTTGCTGAACTTGTATTTATCTGCAAGTTGAGCCTTGAGCTTCACTGCTGCCACTAAAGGCACTCTGAAACACCTATAATCAAGGAGGACATGCTAATTTAAGGTATTAAAGACCAAATCACTTCAATTCGCTTCAGTCTTTCCCTTTCCTCAAAACTTGAACCAATCTGGTGGGACAGGCAAATTCTGGACTTCAGAGTTTTCTGTTCTGCAGCTGTGTTGTCTGACTTTCAGTGTATTATTAACCCACAAAGAAAATATTAGTAATTATAAAGATAAGAATAGGCTTTTATATACTTTTTTAGTACCAGACAGAAAAAGCAGTCTAATCTTTGTTATTCACACCAACTAAGAAACTTTTGGTATTTACTCCTTAAGACAAAAGTGATAGTACCACTTTCCATACAATTGTAGAAAAAGATTTGGCCAGTGAAAGGTGTGGCTTCTTTGTAATATGTATGTTTCCTGGTGGGAACAGAGTGAAGTTAGAAGGGAAGGTCTATATTGAGATGTGTGGGACCATGGAAGAGCTGGATGAACTTAGCTTTGTCTCTGAGCCTGGAATTTCTTGAGAGGGTCCTGTAAAAGCTATAATTGGTAAACACGTGGCAAGAGGAAATCAATTTTCAACATTTCAACAGGTGTTTGGAAAAGAAGTATAGAAATTCTAAGACAAAGTCTACAGTAGTAGTTCAGAAATCCCTGACCATTGTGGGGTTGTCCTCTTTATGTCTGGCTCCTTGGCTCATTGAATAAGAAGTTTGCTTCTTTAGGGGCTGACATGAACTGCCCAACTCTGAGTGTTTGGTTATTTAACTTTGCCCTTATCTGTTGTCCTGGGTCTGGGTTCTGACCAGGGAGGGACATGCTGAAATACTTGCTAAATATCAGAAGGCAAAATCCTATCAATTTTTTTCATTGCCAACCATTTACTTGTACTCTAATTTCCTGTTTTTCCCCTCCCACCCTCTTTCCCTCCTTCCCTCCCTTCTTCCCTCCCTCCCTCCTTTCCTTCCTTCCTTCCTTTCTATTTTAGGTGGTCAGAATTGCCACGGGGGCTGTCAGCTGTTGCCAGCTCTCCACAGATGCCACCAGGGCTAACCCACCCGGGCTGGTTTCAGACCTGTGGCTGCTCTTGTACCATCCTTGATCAAAAATTTCCTTTGGGATTCCATGCCACTTTTATGTGCATTTTTGCCTACCTCTGATAACTGTTGTGGTCTCTAGGATTCTAGGGACTACCATAATGGAACTTCTTATGGGGCTGCCTATTGGGCAATCCCACACTCCAGATTGTCCAGCATTTTACTCAGTTGGATTGATTCAATGTGTTGCATTGGCTAGTGATAAACTCTGGTGGATAAATGAATTATTTATTGGACCGGTGAGTTACAATAAGGATGGTGAGAAATCCCAAAGATTATTCTCAACACTAGGGGTGGATGGTGGAGAATATTTTTAAACAATGATTACTTTGTTCATAGCAATCTTCGAATGATTTTGTAATCTACATATGTGTAAGCTCAGCCATGTAACCATGATATCCCAATAAGTTTTCCCCTTCCATGGTATAGCTAAGAATACACCAGCAACAACAGAATATGGCAGAAAGCAACAGACAGGTATTCTGGATCCAGGATATTTGATTTAGACATCGAACACTGATGGATTCCCAAATATCCATCAGCATTCAATAATTTTAGCTCGCTAGGAATGTGTCTGAGCTATGCCTCTCTGATATGGGCAAATCATCTTGGCAAGAGACAAAAGATATTGAGAAGTAAATTTCTTAGCCCAGACATATGTTTCAAAATGTTTGCTTTTCTATAAATCTGAATTCTTGAGTCAGAATTCCAAAAGTTTAAAAACATAAAAAAAGAAATAAAGGCAAATTTCTCATTTATTATTCTATGGAACTGTTCTCTGAAGAAAAATGCCTTAAAAGCTTTTTAATTATTTAATAATTAAATTAATTAATTTTTCTACTGAAAAGAAGACCTTAGATACTTTAAGAAATGCAAAAGAACAATAACAACAACACTTTACCATATTAATTAACTCTGAATTACAGCCAAAGTCTTATACAAGTGCATATGATATGCACGGCCAATGCCAAATTAATGCTTTATGATCAGTGCTATTGTGATCAATACTAAATGAATTCATAATGACAAGATACTTAAAATAAAGAGTTACCACAAAAACAATAAAAAGACCATCATCATCTAAGCTAGCACACTAATAAAGTATTAGCTCAATAAGCTGGTACTCTCCATGACAATCAATGACAGATACTTAATTTATTTCTACTTGTCCATGTCTTGCTTTTCCTGTAAGGACTGCATAAAAGCATAGCTCTTTGATTCTACTGTAAAAGGTGTAGAGAGGAAGAAATATAGTACTCCAATTATTAAATAATTTTGCTGTTATATTTACTGTCTTCCAAAGAACCCGAGGCAAATTATACACACCAATTTGCTTTCCAAGTAGATTCATTTTTTTTGTCTGTACTCACTCTGAGTGGGAACAATGTAATCCTTTTATTCTCTTTTTAAAATACGTTTTCTCTGTCTCTGTCTTTTCAGTCTCATTTACAGATATATATATATATATATATATATATATATATATATATACACAATGTATATGGTCTAGTACTAGAAGGTGTTTAAATTAATCTCTGAACTTTTTCATTTCCTTACATTTTTCCTTCCTTGATTCTTTTTCTCTGTCATAAGGACATTTGAGCATCTTTCATATGTTAAGTTTATTCCAACTCGATTGATACAAACAGAAAGAATGGCAGGCTTTGTATAAGATTTAGGTCAAACCTTAGCTCTTTCATTTTGCTTGCTTTTTGATTTTGGGAAGAAACAAATTTCATTCCAAATTCCTCTTTCTTGGGAACATGGAAAGCTATATATTTCCCAGAACACTTGCATTTAAATTGGGATGTATGAGTAGTGCTGGATAATAAGTGATATGTATAGAAATTACATGTGTCACTTTTGTGCCAAGTCTGTGAAGTACTCCTATATAATTCTCCAGGTTTTTTTTTTTCCATTTCACAAGGAGGCCTCATGTTGAAGAATTAAAACCATAGGCAAAAACTTCCTGGATTACTGAGACGGTATGCATTAGTCAGGATTCCCCAGAGAAAGAGAACCACTAAGATCTTTATCTCCATCTCTATACCATCCATCTGCCATCTCTATATGTATCTCTTTCTCTATCTGTCTTACATAATACGGGAATTGACTAATGCAATTATGGAATCCAAGAAGTCCCATGACATGCTGGAGAATCAGGAAAGCCAGTGGTGTAATTCAGTCTTAGTCCCAAGGCCTGAGAAACCAGATGAGGCTGCTCGTGTAAGTTCTAGAGTGAGAAGTACTGAGAACCAGGAGCTTTGATACCTAAGAGCAGAAGATGAAAGTTCCACTTGAAGAAGAGAGAGTATATATACCCTTTCTCTGCTTTCTTGTTTCAATTGGACAGGCCTTCAAAGGATTGGATGATGCCTGCCCACATTGGTAATAGGAGGTTTTCTTTACTTGAATCCAGTGATTCAAATATTCATCTCTTACAAAAACATCTTCATAGGCACACTAAAAACAATGTTTTACCAGCTATCCAAGTATCCTTTAATGTCTTCCAGTTCACATAGGAAATTAGCCATCACACACTATCAGCCCTTATAGGAGCTGCCACGGTAAGGTTCACAACCTGTGGGTTACTTTAACCAACGTTGTGTTCATTTCTTTTGCATTTCTTGTTACTGTAGCATAAGTTTATCCTATCCTAAGTGAAATAGGCAGATGATATGAGTGTCTATTTCTTCATTACAAAACAAGAATAATAATACCTACACAAAAATTACTGTTTTTTTTTTAAGTAGGTCATTTAAGGCAGCTTGTGTGATGATTGAGTTGAATTGCTTTGCTCCCCATCATTGTAACTCACAATTTTGTTCAATTCATTTGACCCAGGGATCTGTCAGAAGATGCTACATAAAGGTTTTAGAAAGTGGTTTGTGGAGGGTGGTTGATGTTCACTTCCTGTAATAAGAGTGTAAGGTAAATTTCCAGTTCTGGTTTTCTGCTTCTTCAGAGTCCTAGTGGTAATCCTATATACTTCTCTTTTTTTATTAGGTATAAGCGATTTTATTTTGACAAGTAGCAATAAAATATCTTTCGTGAAAGTTTTACATATGCCATAAGATGAGTATATCCTTGAATATTCTATATATTATGAAGTATTAGATATTCATAACCCACGGTCAAAATACATTATTTCATTGATAGTAAGTCCACTAATTTCAAGTGATTCTGAGCTGACAAATAATTCTTCTTGTTTGGGTTTGAACTTGAGAGACTCTACCACCTGAGCCATACCCCCAGCCCTATTTTTGTTTTGTTTTAGTTATTTTTTAAATAGGTTCTCAAACGTTTGCCTTGGACTGCAATTCTCCTACCTAGGACTCTTACACCTATAGATAAGATCACAGGTGTGTACCACTATATCTATCCTAGTTGGGGACTTTAACACACCACTGTCCTCACTAGATAAATCAACTGGGCAAAAACTCAACAGAGAAACCGCAGATCTAAACAACTGCATAGATCAACTAGATTTAACAGACATCTACCGAACATATTTCTCTTATGAGAAACTGCCTGCGTGATTTCTACAAATTTTTTTTGTCTCATGGTTTGCACCAAGATTTCTAATTTATATTTAAAATGTTTGTTTACTAAACTTGGATTTTGTTGGTACTTATTGTAACTACAGATCTTTTATGGTCTCAAATTTTATTCCCTCTTTTTAATGAGAAATTTTGGCTTCCTTCCAATGGTCTCTGTAAATCTTAAGTTCTGGCTGTAGTTTTTTTGTTCACTTACCTTGAAAGCTAGGTCATTGTTTATTCTGTTGGCTTTCTCTTTCTGAGAAAGAACATTCAAGCAAGATGGCATTCTAAAGCATCCTTTAAAGAAGACAAAATGGAATGAGTTATTTTTAAATTTTTATTTAAAACTTAGTCATTGTCTTTGATTCTATCTCATGATACCAGATAACTTTCACGCTTATACCTTGAGTTATTATGGTCAAAATCAACATAATGCAGTTAGATAATCACTAGACATATGCAAACTAGACTTATTACATCAGTGTTGGTGCATTAATCAATGTTAGTATACCAAACTGTTATAGATTTAATCCAGGGCATACAAATTTGTGTAGTCATTCACTCATTAAACTGCTATTTATAGATGTCTACTATAAGCCAAGCATTGTCCTAGACTTCAGTGTAGCAATGGGAAAGAAGAAAGTAATTTGTGCCCCTGATCTCATGATGTTTATATTCTGACAGCAGGAAGGAGATGGCAAACATTCAACATAGGATAACTTCAGATTATGAAAGGTACAACCAAACAAATAAAAATAAATCAGTAGTACAGAGAGGCTCAGTATGCAATAAGTGGCTGTTTTGAAATGGCTAATTAGGAAGCACCTTTTCTGAGCAAGGAATGACATTTTTCCTATACTGGAATAGCAAGAAGAGGACTTGTTCATCTATCAGGGCTTATAGACATGTTTCCTGGGGCTCATTTTTCAAGGGCTCATGAAAGTGTCTCAGGCTTGGAAAAATGTTATTGGCATTAATTTATGGAAAGAATAGTACAAAATTGCTATAACTAATATTTATTTAAAGTGTCAATTGTAACTAATCAACTGCAACACAGCTTTTATCCTTTTGTATACATTTTGAAATGCAATCTGAATATATTTTAACATGTTTGATCTATCCTTAGAACCCAAAGACCTTCTTGGATGAGAAAGAGTTGGTGGAACGGGTAGCTTGGAGAGAGATATTATAGGCAGAGAAGGCCTCAAAATGGAAGAGTTTGATGTGCCTGAGGAAGAGAAAGATATAACTTGTTAACAGGTACAAGTGTGTGAGAGAGTGTGTGGTATAAAAGTGATGCTAGAATCAGTGTCTGTATTTAATCAATTTTTAAACAGAGTAAGGAAATTGGAGAAGAGTTCTCAACATACCCTTTTATTCTGGCTAGAATGTGTTGATGAGTATATGTGTGTGCACACTTAATTGTCTCTTTTCAAATACATTTGCCTTTGAGTAACTGTTTAAGCCAATAATAAAGGCTTTTAGGTATATTTCCATATACTCTTGCTATTCTTCCATATGATTTCTTGCCTGGAACTCTCCTTTCATAATCATAGACCTCAATAATCTTACACAGGTCTACATATTTACCATACCATGATAAAATGATAGCATCCTATATTCTGAAGTAACTTCAGTACAGTAGATCCTTTCAGACTAATTACAACTATATTTAGCTTGTTTTGTTTTACCTCACACTAATGTGTTACAGAAGAGTATAAAACAAGAGAGGTAAATTCTCAAACACTTGGATAGCCACTAAAGGCATGAGCCAGTACCCTTACTGCCTTATCATGGGACTAACGAGTCATTACAGAGCTTTAATTTGGTATGGTTGTTCCAAGTGCTGTATCATTCACATTTGTTTCATGATAAGCTAAGTTACCACAGAATACAGAATATGTCTTAAAATAATTACTGTGTCAGGTATAACTTGGATCCTTATTTATGCCAGTTGGTGAAGGAGACAGGGTGCAGTTCAGGCCTTTGCCTGACAACTCACAGAGCATCTTTCCTGCTTTATTTTTCTCTCCAATTGTCATTGAAAATAACTCGTCATAATGCCTTTGTAAGCCTGCCTGGCCTTTCCTATTCGTAAATCATGCTCCCAGACAGGGCCCCTTGGTTTAGTGGTCCCATTGTGGGAGTGATTTAGGTAGAGGCAGGATCATGAATAAAGAACATTCACCCTCTTCTTCAGAGGCAGGGGTGGGAGAGCCCTTCCCAAACATCTCTTTTCAGCACCAGTATTTGGCTAAGAGCTTTAATTTCATTAGACAAATGGGGGTTGGGTTTTTCCATGCATCTCAGCCTCCTTTTAATGTGTAAATTACATAGGATTTGCCACTCATTACAATGGTGATATGATTATTGGCCTCAAACAGACCACACTGCACAGGCCCCCAGTGATGGGCCAGCTAAGAAGTGCCATGTGTGGGAAAAATTGGATAGCAAATGTTTTCTGATCATAGGTCTTCAAAAGAATTGAATTCCCAAGAAGGAGGCTCCAACTGAGGTCAGTGAGAGTGCTTCATGCAAAATCAGTTTTGGGATAGATGTGCCCTCATGACAGGTGAAGCTGGAAGTCTGCGGTAAAAGCCATCCAGAGTTCAAGGGAGTGTCACAGTGGGTGCCTTTGGATTTGGAGACACCACAGGCATGGCTACTTGTGTAAAGGAATATGTGTCATAGCTTTCAACCTCAGTTTCCTGATTTTATGAAACAGAGATAATAAGCACTTTCCTATTACTTATAGGTTTTTAATTTACAGACTATTAATTTATGGGACCTATTACATATGACTAAGCTAGCCCAACATCATTCACATGGTTCCAGTCATTCCTTACCTTTAGAGGTAGCTATGATAAAAGATTCTATGCAGTACCCCCTTCCTTGTTGCTTTATAGACAGTTTGGTAGAAAAATTCTATAGTGTGTACAACTTTATTGACTCATTCCCAGATTTCAATGCACATTAGCACATTAAAGGCTCACAGAAGTTTTCTCTTTCTCTTTTTCTTTCTTTCTTCCTTCCTTCCTTCCTTTCCTTCCCTTCACTCCCTCCCTCCCCCTTTTTCTTTCTTTCTTCTTTCTTTCCTTCTTTTTCTTTCTTCCCTTCCCTCCCTCCCTCTCTTTTTTCTTTCACTCTTTCCTTTCTTTCTTTCCTTCTCTTTCTTTCTTTCCTTCCCTCCCTCTCCTTCTCCCTCTCCTTCTCCCTCTCCCTCTTCCTTTCCCTCTCTCTCTCCCTCTCTTTCTTTCTTTCTTACTTACTTTCTTTCCTTTCTTCCATCCCTACTCTAACAAATCTATACTCCCAGCTTTCTAAGAAACACAGAGGCAATAACTTCAGCACAAGTTCTGATTCCCAGGTGTGTAGATAGTAGACAAATGCACACAGTCCTGAAAGGATCCGGTCCACTTGAAAAGACTTTCAGAGAAAGATGCTTCTTGGTGAAAATACTCCATGAGTCCAAAATCAAATGACTGGCACATTCTGGCAGAATTGTGCCACTATTATTCATAGCATGAGAGGAATTTATTGTCTTCCTTTAAAACCCCCAAGGAAACTTTATTCTATAGTAATAGAATATAATATTGTTTCTACCTTTCCCCATTTAGTAATTCATTCTGTATTTTTAATTTTTTTTTCATTTTATAGGTCTGAGACCTGGACTGGAACTTGGTACCTGTAACTACTTGTGCTCCTTGGTTAGTGCTCTACCAATTCAGCCACACCTCTATCCCCTTAAAAGGATATGTGTGTTCTATTTTGTTTTATGGTTGGTCATGGGACTTGAACTCATGGCCTGGGCATGTTTATATTTTGCTCAAGGCTAGCACCCTACCACTTGAGCCACAGCTCCACTTCCAATTCTGTATGTATTTTATGTACTCAAATATATCCAATGCATCCTTCATTTGTGGTCTATGACACATCCGACATTCAGGCCTTCAGCCACACTATGTGATTGTCTTTTAGATCTATGCCAAATCACTCTTAAAAGCAAGTATCTTATTATGGCTTCTAATACCACCACTTCTTCTCATTTCTATCATCATAAATTGACCACAATAATACTATGTTACACTTGTTTAATGCTTTGTATATAAAGCACATGCATTTCTCATAACTTTTCCTGAGCCTATTCCCGAAGACTCTAGATCCAAAAGAACAAATATGTATGTACATATTTTGGGGATGTTAGGGAAATAGGAAATTTGAGATTGATAGAATAATAAAGTAAAATGGCTCCTTTAATATAAAACATGTCAGAGCTTTTAATGTCATTGTGATTCCTTACGTTAGTAATTAAAGGAAGGGGAATGATTACATCAGGCAACATTTCCCAAGCTATATAGTTATCAATAGCACTTTATTGTCCCTGAAACGTTATTTTGGGGGGAAATACGTTGATTTAATTTCTTTTCCAATGTATGCAATGGTAATTGTCTCTGAGGGTTTCATAATAAGGCATGAGGTATATTGGTGACACTGCGTATTACAATATGCACAAAATATTCTCTAATATCTGGTAGGAATCAAGCAGACCTCAGCCTCCATGCTACAACCTACAATGGTCTAATTTCCAGGTTTGCCTATGACTTGTATTTTTTTTTTGGCCCGAGTTCTAGAGAGGACTATGTGCCAGTTTGACTGTCATTCGTCCACTGAGCCATTTTTCCTCTTCCCTTAGGTCTTGCTTGCCAATGGACTAAAGCTGGATCTACTTCTCTTTTGTCTACTAGCCTCTCTGGATGAAAACTCAGGAATTACTAGAAGGGAGAACTATTTTCCTAGAAAGTATATTTACTATGTGTTATCTTTTGATTATAACTTTTAGATATGTGTACTATCTTGGTTTGGCTTTGGGTTTACTATGCAGGGCACTAAATACAGAATGTTCCAACTGCTATTTTACCTATCTTGATTTATATGTTCCTAAATGAGAACTTCTATTTTTGCTACATGGCCAGGGCTTTTAGACTCTGATTAACTTAGAAACGCTTTAGAATTATGTCATACATCATAGGTATCATAGTATCTTTATTTCATATTGGCACCAGTGGCAAGATATAGTTAGAACTTTGGTCCCATGGTAATTCTCTTTCCACTATGCTACTATGTTGACTCACAATGATTTCTATTTATTTTGTCTCTTCGTTTTAAAAAATATTTTTATTAACTTTAAGTAAATCTGTGAAGGAGTTGCCATTCACTGAAGGAGCTTCAGATTACAGTGCATCTTGATTAAAGTCACCCCTTTTAACATGCTCACCCACCCCTCTGAACCTACCCCTTCCTTTATCTTAATTTTAGGTTATGTATTGACTTTTTTTTTTGCAATTTAGAAAAGCAGTTTATGTGTATAATGTATCTTGATTTGTGTCATTACTCCAACATCTTTACTCCCTTTTACCCTACCTTTATACTTCTCAATTCTGTGACATATATACATATATATTCATTATATATATAATTTATAAATTCTTTCCTGTATTCTTCTTTCTTCCCCTTCATTCTTCTATCCATCTCCCTTTGGTCCCACCCTTGCCTCTTGCAAGTACCCATTTCCTGGTTCTTATTTTGTTGGTTTTGACTTAGTCTTTTTGAAGAATTATACTATTTACATTTTCCACAGAGTTTATTTTGTCTTTTACATGCATAGTAAATGCATAACTAAGTTTGGCCATTTTTACTAATTTCTGTAATAGAGAAAATAAAACCCATTCAACTAAGTCATTGTGGCTATTTGCATCTTCAGTCATGGTTCCCTCAACATGTAAGACATCTTTTTTTTTTTTTTTCATGGTGAGTCACTTCCTGTCAATTTTGTGAAGATTGTTCTTATGAATAGTTCCTGCTTTGGCCAGGTTGGTGGGCCCTGGTTGATGGCATTTCAGTTATATTGTATTTCTGTTACACTTTAACTAAGAAATTATGTTACGACTCATTGAATTTTAGTTTGATTCTGTTCCTGTTAAGGCATCCTGTTATTCTCAATTAAGCCCCATCCTGTTAAAAATATTTGTTTTGACTTTCTTTAGACTAGCCTATCATGAGCAGAGTGTGAACCTGGGCATGGCAAATCTGAGCAGAGGCACACGGTTTGCAATGTTAGAGATGAAAGGGGAGGAGGAGCCCACTGGCCTTGTTTTCTTGCTTGCCAGATTTCCACTGATGGCACAATATACTGAAAAAGCAAGCTTTGCTTTACCAAATTCCTTTGGAGTTGGTGGCCTTATTTCTATATAACAACCAACCATCCCGAGGCATACCTAAAACAGGATGTGGGTTAAAGTAATTCTAAGGTAAGCTCTGAACACTAGACTCTCCCAGTAGGACATAGCTTTTGAAAACAGGGCTTCTTAAAGAAATAGACCTTTCTGTCTTCAATGACTCTAGCTAAAAGAGCCCCCCTCACCCCAAAGTTGGAGGATGCAGCTTAGTGGTAGAGTGCTTGCCTAGCATGCATGAAGCTCTGGGTTCGATTCCTCAATACCACATAAGCAGTGCTGTAGCTCAAGTGGTAGAGTGCTGGCCTTGAGCACAGAGAGGCTCAGAGACAGAGCCTCAGGATCAGCAAAAAAAAAAAAAAAAAGGATGGGGACAATTGGAGTTAAAGCAACTTTTAGAGACATGGTTACCTCTAGTTTGCTGAAAAGATTGTCCACAGAGTGGGACTAATCTATCTCATATTCATTGGTCTGGCATGCTCTTGTTCAGAAGTTGGGACAATCGTGGTGCCATGGAGCTTTTACTTTGTCTGAGTGGAGATGGCATTATTCCCCACAGCAAAAGTCAAGTACTCATACATGAATACCGGCTTGTTATGCCAAGGTCTGTTGAACAATAAGGTGAAGAGATGCACAGTCCTGGGATAGGTCAAGGAGAATTAAAGACTAGAGGTTACTAAGCATTGCCAATATTCTGGACAAAAGGGAATGGATGTTACCTGCTCAATTTTAATAGCTCAAGTCACAAAATTTAATATGGTCTATGAAGAAAAGAGTTAAGAGATTTGAATGGGAAGAAAAATTTTAAAATTGTGTCTATCCAGGGGATCTTTAAATTTCATTTCTTTATCCAAATACTAAACAAGAAATTTATTTTACATCGAAAAATTATGAGCCAAGCTGGTTGACAACAGCTCACTACTACTCAGGAGGTTGAGGTCTGAGGATTGACATTTGAAGCCAGCCCAGGCAGAAAGCCCATCCAAAAGCAGGAAGTGGACCTATAGCTCAAGGAGTAGAGGGCTAGCCTTGAGCAAAAAATGCTCAGGGGCAATCCCTAGGCACTGAGTTCAAGCTCCAAGACTGGCACAAACAAACAAACAAAAAAAGATGAACCAGCAAGAGTTGGGAGAGTGAAAGGAGATTATTGGGGTGAATATGCATGAAATATATTAAATGCATGTATGAAACTAGAATAATGAAACCTATTAAAATTATAAAAAGAAATGAGGGTAATTAGAAAATATAATAGAGAGGGTGAATATGATGAAAATACATCATCTGTATTTATGGAAATATCACAGAAAAAACCCTTTATATAGCTAATATATGATAATAAAAAAGAAAAAATGATGGAAATATCAATTAAAAAAATAATTTGCCTCTATTCCCTTAAACTATTTGTGCCTAAGGATGTAAATTTAAGAGAACTATTACATATAGTTAAAATGATACTAAGTATAGCATAAATGACCTTCTTGGAGAGTGAGTTAAGACTTTGGGCACAACTTGCATAGAACCATGCCAAGGGCAGTAGCTAAAAAGTTAGTCGTTATTATCTTAATTTTGGAAATCGCTCTGATTGTCAGTTGCCAAGCAAATTTTTCATATTTTGACTTACACCTCTGCTTTGAGGAAAATGGCAATATAATGTAAATGTATTTTATTATATTTCCCAAGATCAATGAGTTTAACTTAACTTTTTAAAAATCTTACTACATTTTGAACTGCTGCAGATGGTGTAGGTGGCAAATATTACACATTTGGTTAAAAAAACATCATGGATAAAAATACCCTTGTCTTTTTTCCCTCAGATCAGTGGAGAGCTTTAAGAACAGGATAAATACCCATCTGCCTGGAAAATTGCCTGGAGGCAAGGTGATGGACTAGATGTCTTACTTCAGTTCCTTCCAGCCCTCTGATTCAGAGCCCTCATGGCTGCCAACTAGAGCTCTGGTGGGAGATGTCCATAGCTATAGGCTCTCCCATATGTGTGCATGATGCCCAAAGATGTCTTTGTTGAGTTTAGTTTAAGAATAATCTGTCTTTTTTCATTTCTGTGGAAATATATTGCATCAGAAACACGCTCTTCAGGTTTCACTTGAAGTGTGAGTCTCTAATGAGATATGATGGATGGGCAAATGTGAAAGAATTGTGTGGCGGGATGTTACATCTTCAAGGGGCCAAGCAACTTTATGACGTGTGGGTCTTCAAGATTCATGGTGCAGAGCTCAAAGACGTTTCCTAAGTTTGTCTCCCAGATGATAGCATAGGGGGATCATTGAGTACTTGTGCCAATAATTTAATGCCATTGGTGGTACTTCCATCTGTGCAGGTATGATTCGGAGTTATAATTCAGGTGATTATCCTAGTCATGGCTAAATGGTTCCCATTTATAACACCAGTAAACAAAACAGCAGCAAAATGTAAACAAACACACTTCTGTATTTGTTTTCTTTTTGAGGATTTTAAAAAAAGAACTCTGCTTTCTTTTAAATAATTTAAATCACTTTGAAGAGTGTTACTTGATTTGTAACAATAAAATCATTTTAAGAAGGGGCTGCTGGTTGGCTGCCCAATTATATTTGTACTTTATGTAAATAGATCACTCCACTCGAGTGCTGTACATTTAATATTTCTCATTCATACATGAGCAATGCAACTAATTTATATGTTTCATGGGCTTTGAGTTGCTCATAATTAGAAAAATTGCATGTGCATATTTTAAAATTTTGCTATTTTTTGTAGTCTTTGTATGTGACGTGTTGTAAGCATATTTGGAGCCGTGTTTTTAGTGAATATATAGTTCCTTCATATTATGTTCTTTACTTAAAAACTATTAATTGGACATTTTCTCAGTGTGTCGCTAGTATCTATTATTTTACTTATTGCTTTGTTATACATTACTTGTCTCATACCGTAAAAATATATACATCCTAAGAGCAGAATCTTCTTTGTTATATCCATACCATCTAGAATAAATTCTGAGACAAAATACATAATTAGTAAACATTAGCTTAGTGAATAAATAAATAACTATAATATTCTATGACTGCATAGTATTTCCTAATAAAGGTGTACTAAAGCTTAGTTAACTATTTCTCTATTGTTGATATTGATGTAACCAATGTTCTGAGCAACAAAAATCTTGGACATTTTTTTAGTTATATACTAGGTTGGGGTTACAGACTAATATATGTTGATTATTTTTCCCCTCATAATATTTCTAAAAGTTTTATAAGCAGTGAGTGCAAATTTTTCAAAGGGCCCTGTGTATATGTATGAACACTAGAGTATATCTTAGAATATCTTTGCTTTTATAGAATGAGTTTTCCAATTTCTTGGTTTTGGAATTCAAAAAAATTTCTTTTTTATCATCATTATGAGAGTTAAGGAATCACTAGTAGCGTAACAAGAACTTCTGAGCTTTAGCAGAGTAAAGACTTTATTTTCATGGTCACATCATGTCATAGTCTAATTAGCTTGCAAAACTCTTATGCATAACCTTCCTCTCATCAGGGACTTTAGAATTTGAGTAATGTTAACCTATGTTTTCTGAGCATTGCACTTCTGATAAGAAAATCCCACCCCCCCGTCTTTCTCTGAGATAGGATCTCAGAGATCTTTCACGGCCAACCTAGAGTTCAAGAATTCTTACATCTCACTGGCCAAAACTTGGCCATGTGGTTCTGTACTCACACGCTGGTTTGAGAGTGATCAATGTAGATCAATGCATTATATCTTGAACAGATTCTAAAACTATCTTTGATAACTTTTTAGATACCAATAGAGTATTGGGTGCCTATCAATAGGTCTTATTTCTTCAGTTCTGATTGAGTAGTCTTTATTCTTTTTATCTTCTAACAGCTGCCAGCACATAGCTATTCACCAAGTTAAGACAAAATAAATACAGTTGACCAGTCTTGTAAGAGATGTGGTTGCCTGTCTTACAATTGAAGAGAAATGCTGTTCTCTCGTTTGTTTCCACCTTTACTTTGCTTTGGTATCCTGGAACAATTCCAACTTGGATAATTACATTCTGCTGTAAAATTCCCTGTAGTTTCCTTCAGATGAGCCAGCTCTCATTTCCTTCTCTATACAGCGTACCAGAGTGTTACTGGCACCCAGTGATCGCTCCATTCCACAAAAGAGCTGGTTGCGTTTCACCATCCTGAAAGTGATCCCTGGATAAATATACAGAGTCTGCAGGTTTCTCCGGTTTCTTAAGCACAGAAAACATACATTTAATGGATTAGTATAACCCACTAATTAATTAATGACTTTAAAATCTAGGTAGTGAAAGAAGTTAGTAATCTTCTGTTATGTATAAATTTAACTCTAGAAATTAAAAAAATCTTTCTAACAGTATGTAGTATCTCTTGACACAATATAAATAAATGTTCTACTGATAAATATGATATGTCGAATGATAGTTATAGACTCTATACTATCAAATTACCATAGCCATACATTTACTTCTATCCAAAAGAGTCAACTCTTTCCTCAGAGATTTCAATGAATACAATCAGCATTTAGGGAACTACCGTTTTGTCTCTCTGGAATATTTTCTTTACTAAGTAGTCCACATCATCTCTTATTAAATACTTTTGTGTGATACAATAGAAAGGAATGATACTAATTTTCTTTTCTTTTGTTTTTTTTTGTCGGTCGTGGGGCTTGAACTCTGGGCCTGGGCGCTGTCCCTCAGCTCTTCAGCTCAAGGCGAGCGCTCTACCACTTGAGCTACAGCGCCACTTCCAATGATACTAATTTTCATCCAGACATGAAATACTGCTTGGTGATGGGCAAGTCTGTTTAAAAAAACTGAAGAATAATTTACAAATAAAGGCCTTTTAGCAAACTATCAGAAGAGGGTACTGTTCACTCAGGTGATAAAAACAAATATTCATGGCTGTTGAGCAAAAATTAAAGTTGAGCTTAAAAATATAGAATTTTTTTGACTAAAATTATTTTTTAAAAGTCCAGGCTTACTACTGATTTATGAATTTCAAAGTTCTTATGGCCAATAAAAAGAGGCTGTTATATAAGTGAGAGGTTAACTTATTAAAATTCAGCATGTTTCTCCTTACTGAAAGAAGTAAATAACCAATTTTCTCTAGTAAAGAAGTTGTTTGAGATGCAAGTTGACCTAGGACAGACTGGATGAATTGCTATGAAACATTTACAAAATAGCTCAGAATCAGAAGGCACTCTTTACAGGGAATTCTTTTCCTTGGACTCGGGGAGAGAATGAGAGGAAATCTATATTGAGGAAGAAAAGGAAAGCCCTGTAGCTTTCCTACACAAAAGGGTTTTGTAGCTTCTAATTCTGCTAAGCCACCAGTACATGGAAGATGTACAGCACTGTAATTATCTGGCTACAGAGATGTAATTGTATCTATCAAACTAAATACAACACAGTCACATGACAGCAAAGATTGGATTGTCTTTAAGGGTCAGACAGAAACCTAGCATGACCTCACTCCTCCCTTCTCACCATGCCTGTTTTCCTAGTCTTTGATGGCGACCCATTTTGCTAACCATGTGAAAGCATATACAGTAACATTGTCTTTTTGCTCTGTGCCAACAGCCTCCCCAGAGATCATGCTCAGTTTACTTGGGCTCAGGGGATTAAGCTTGCCCAGGCTTCCCTTGTATTTGAAATGTATGATATTGATATCAGTACTTAGAGAGGATCGGGCTTCTGCAATGAACAGATCATGCCTGGCTCCATGAAGTCTACATTGCATAGAAAGATGCATAGGCTGGATGGAGAGGGGCCAACTTGTGCTTTTGCTCTGGAAAGCAAGTTTTAGGTAATGAATTAAAGAATATTTTTCTGGCCTGGTCTTTAATATTCAGTACATTTCCATGCGCCATGTGAATCCCTTTGAAGTTCTGAGTAGTTTTACACTCCCTAGAGTGGCCATTCATTGTTATCTCCTAGGTGAGACAGAGCTATCAACATGAATGCTTCTCTGCCATCCTGTCTTTAAAAGAAGCATGTCCCTCCCTCCCTTGCTCATTTCTAAGCAGTTGGAATCGATTTTTGTGGACTTCCTCCAACCAGGACTGTATCCAAACCATTTTGGGTTTTCTGAACCTTCCATACGATATTTACTGTATTTAATGAAAAGCCTACTTTGCTAAGTAGTGAAGCCACAATCATTTTGATATTCCACTAGTCTTGTCAGATTTATGGAAAGAGTTAAAATCCACAGAAGGTGTGTGGTTATTAAGTGGACTGCTTCTCATTCCTCATATTTCTGGCCATTCTTTGGTACCTTGCTGCCACTGCTTTCTGCATTTCCCATTGTTTTTAGCCTCCTGCTCCAGGAAGGGACAGAACTCTGCAAAAAGCAGATTTGCCTCGTGCCTGTCGATTAAAAACATAGGACACTCCTGCATATGCTGTGTGTTAAGCCCTAACCAGGTTAATGCCCCTCTGCCTAGGCCTTTGGAAAAGAATCTCAAATTGTCATATGTAAAGGGACATTGCAGTGCTGATTTTTATTTCCATGAGATTAAAAGTGAAACATGGAACCACAAAGCTGGTTTATGTCATCCCCCCTGTCGGAGTCAGCAGTCATGCCAAAAATTAGATATTTGATAGGTTTGTGAACGAAACAGATGCAGAGGGATGCCATTCCCACAATTTAGGCTCCTTCTTATCTTTAAGCGAGAAAGAACATTCCAGATGAAGAAAATCTATTTTATTGGCTTTAAAAAATAGCAAAGAAAATGCAGAAATAAAACAAAATTGGTAATTTAAAACTGATGTCATTCTTGGGAACTTATAAACTGCAAATTGGTGTTTCTAACTTAAAAAAAAAACCCACCACCAAAAACCACGTCATCCAAGATACACATCCTTGCTGTTTTCATTTATGTGCGTTTTTGCCTCACTCTGGTGCTACAATGGAGAGAAATATTCATGTGTTATATTCATGTATGTGAATGTAGGCAAGAAAAAGTAAAGAGAAGCCCATAATCCTCCAAAAGGCTAAAACATCCAAAAAGTATTCTCTCAGCCTTTTTTTTTTGGTAAGCATTTTGTGGCCCATTCTTTTTATTTAATTCTGCCAGCTGTCTGCTAAACAAATCTAGCCAGGTGGGGCTTACAACCCATGACTAAAAAACCTACTAGTGCAGCTGTCCAGCTTGCCCGGAGGAAGAATTCAAACAAATGGCAGAAACGAAAAGATTGTTTTGTTTTCAAGAAAGTAGCTAGTGTACCTTCTTTGGGTTCAGTTTCTGTTCTGTTTGCTTTACGTTAATCCATAACTTCCTAGGCTTTTTCTAGTTGGTGAAATGCAAAAATAATATCATCTAGTAAAAAAAATTAGGGTAATTTTTCTTACAGTCTAGCTTCATCTTTTTTTTTTAATAATTTTTCTCTTCAATAAATGCTTTATTTAAGCACTGAGCTGGTTTTCTTTTGAAGTACTGATTACTAAATCTCTCTCTCTCTCTCTCTCTCTCCTGTATCTTAGGTTGGTACATGTTATTAGTGAACTGTGACTGAACTTTATTTCTAAATATTGCATAATTAAATATGTAGCTATTTAAAGGTGAATATTGGCATGGCTTATTCATGAGCAGAGGAACAGAACAGCCTTCTTTGCACTGCATCATCAGTCGACCTCAACTGTGAATTTCTAGTCAGCAAATGGGCTCTTCATTTGGTGCATTTGAGCAGAGGAAAGAAAGAGCTGAGCTAAAAATGATCATGCCACCATCTGATCTGCAGCTCTGCAGCTCTATTGATGACAGATCAATGCATAAACTACTGTTATATTCCCATTTATTTGACACTCTCTACTCTGTGAATCTAAAAATTGTCATTAAGTCTGCCTCCAATCCTATTATGATCTCCTGAAAAAGGCTGCAAGCCAGTCTCAATGTTTGCTTCCAGCATCTATTTAAAAGGTGTGATGGACATGGCAGGAGTAGGGCTCAGTGCTGCCTGGAGCCAGGTTTTTGTAACTCTTCATAAGGTAGGACCTGAGATTCCAGCGTATTGATGCTCTTCACAGAGGCAAGTGGAAGCCCAGAATCTCTGACATGCACAAGAAAACACACATTAGCTGGCTGTGGTTTTAGTTTAGATTTAAAGAGAATGGGATACACTTGGACAATAATGGTTTTCCCAGGAAGGTCATGTCTTCCTGTAAACTGGTGAGGATAATTGGGTAGATTTGGCAAAGTATTAGAACTAGGAAAATCACATGATCAGTTCCATTTTGGAGATTCAATTGGTCAGTTGCCTTATTCTGCCCCACTTGAAGGACACAAAAAGACAGTACTTATAGTCTTAGTTGTCAAGATCAAAACAGCATCAGAGTAGGCAGATTACCGCTCCAGGTGGCTTTGTTTATTTTTGTTGACTAGGTAGGATTTCAACCTGAGTGTTTACAACCCTAAGGAAAAGGCCAAATTTTTATAAGGATATCGAAGTATTGGTGCAGAAGTAGCTCTTATGGCTTATGTTTTTAATGAAGAGGACCAAAATAGTCATGCATGCATTAAAAATATATACCACAGATGAGTCATGACATTACTTGACCGTTAGAGAAATTACACATGTATTTAAACACTCTTAAGTGTTTAGATGTGTAAAGATGTATTAACAACCTAGAGTAAAGAAAGTACACTATCACTTCTCCATTTTTTTCCGACACCATGATAGCCCAGGCCATGTGCAACTTCATGTAGCAGCAATTACCTTTTTGTTTGTTTTTATTGTGTGTGTGTGTGTGTGTGTGTGTGTGTGTGTGTGTGTGTATGTTCAGGGGCTTGTTCCTGAGCTTTTGTGCTCAAGACTAGAGCTCTACCACTTGAGCCACAGCTCCACTTCTGGGTTGTGTGTGTGTGTGTGTGGTTTATTAGAGGTAAGAGTCTCACAGACTTTCCTGAGCAGGCTGACTTTGAACCCTAATCTTTATGTCTCAGCCTCCTGAGTAGCTAGGATTACAGATGGTGTGAGCCACCAATGCCTGGCCTACTTTTATTTTAATGATATAGTCCTTCAGAAATTTAGGCTTACCAGTGTGAACAACTAACAGGCTGCTACTCTAGCAAACACAAAGAAAAATTTCTCACATATTACAAATAGAGCATATTTTGTTCTTATTATCTTACACTGATAAGAGGAATCAAATAAATTTGTTTAAGAATGAATATCCCTTGTGGGTGATGGGAGGGAAAAACTGGGAGAGAGCGTGAGAAGGGGTGAGAGTGTTAAAAAAGAAATGCACTGTTTATCTGACTTATGTAACTGTAACCCATTTGTACATCACCTTTACAATAACAATAAACAAATTTTTAAAAAGAATGAATATCCCTCAAACTATGCAAGTCAGAAGTGGTGTTTTGTATAAAAAAACTAGAAAGGAAATTTCATAACATATCCTGTTTTTTTTCTTTTTCCATTATGTATGCACGTGCATATGAATCTGTTTATATTTAAAAATCTCTTTAAATAAATCTTTAAATGTGGGTAAGGATTGCTCCATAATGGAGTACAGACAAGTAGATCCATAATACATGTATTTTCTATATTTTCTCCCCTTGCAGATTGATGAAATGAGCACCAAAAAAATAAATAATTGATACTTATAGAAACAGGAATCTATATATGTGTTACACAAAGATCTTAGGAATCATAATTTCTAAGCATGTGGTCAGCATAAACCAATATTGTGGAGAGGGAGAAGTCCCCCCCCCCCGCAATGTTTTCTCCATTAACAAAAAAAAAATGTTCAGTGTTAGCAAAGAATTTCAATTGAAAATAAGTTTGTAATTAATAGGACGATGTGCCTTTCCAGACATTCAAATACGATGTGTCCTTCTGTAAATGGTAATTTCATAAAGAAAATTCCCCCTGCAAAATAGCTAAAGTAGAGATGTTATTTTTTTTATTACATCTACATTGTAAAAGGGAGATGAAATAGCTGTTCTTTCTCATACTTCTACCTTCCTCTTCCTCTTCCTCTCATCCTCTCTTTCTCCTCTTCTCCTTCCTAGACTATTTTTCTCAAACCTGGATCCATGTCTCATAGAAATCCTTCCCTTTTCCCTAGGCCCACATCATTTTCCCAGTAATTTGTTGATTTCCAATCCTTAGGATCATAAACTAGTTTAAATATTTAACCTTTAAAGGATTTCTCCATAAAAATACTGCTGAATCTTCATCATATCTTAAGAATATTTTTCTTATAAAATGGCATGTTCTTAACATTTTCAATCCAAGCATAGCATAAGTGTGCCCTTAATATCCTATAAAATATAAGTGCACAAAATCTGTACTTTGGTAACAGGGAAACACAGATTAAGAGAATCTTGTGAGTTTCCTATCCTTATGCATTGATTTTGGCATCTTTTGGATTTTAGCCCAGTGTACCAACAGTGTGTTTCTGTATCACGCAGGTAGAAGTGAGAATCTGAGGCTCATTTAACAGTGTGAATTTTCCCAATATATCACAATTACAGGAACACCTGCACTTTCTAACTTTCTGCTTATCTAATCTGAAAGTGGTGTTTAAATAACAACATGTTAATATACTTACCTTCATATTTTATCCTATTTTTCCAATCTCTTTCTTTGGTCTTTACTATTTCTGCTCTGTCCTCCTTCCTTTCTTCCTTGCTTTCCTTCCTTGTGTAATTTTTGCTTCTTCCATCCACACCTTTATCCTTTCTTCTCTTAATTTTATTTTTCTTTCTTCTCTCACATATGACTTCCTCTTAGAGAATTTTATAAATCTGCTTTTAAACTGACATCTTTCTTAGTATGCATACAAATCCTAATCTGGCAAACATTTTTATTTATTTGCTACAGCCTAGCAAAGAGCAGTCACAGTATTTTATAGGCATGATATTTAATTATTTAATTTCCAATCAAACATGTTCCCAGTTTCACAACAGTAATTTAAAAATCGACAAGGCTCTAGATAAATGTTATTTGCAACTAGCCAAATGTATAACCTGCCTGCACTCAGCAATTGCCTGTTGAGGCAGACCTTCCCTAATCTTCTAACGCTGCACTGTTTACAAGGCAGCCCTGTACTTCTGGTTTACAGCTCTGCTTAGATCCTGTTACAGTTCCACTTAGATCTTTCTTTTGGTATAATGGAATTTAATGAGAAGGGAAGCATGTTTTTAGTTTGCATTTTCAGAAGAATTTATGGTGAAACTTAGGATATGCAAAATCACATTTATCCCCAAATAAGCCAAGGACTCATTCACAGAAAGAAGAACACGGCCTACCTGAATCAAACAAGGAAGGAATTCTTCTTAAAAGTTTTTGAAGTATGTCAAATATTAAAGCGTACTTTTTTGACGCCAGCAAGTTTCCTACCTTTTCCCAGAAGTCCATCTTTAAGTTTGTTACAACTCTGGTGCTCTGATCATTTGCAAACACCACTGCTGCATGCACGGGCGGGGCTGCATCCTGAGACATCTGTGGACCAGAGATGTTGGCAGGGACCAAAGAGCTTTTCCATTGAAGTGAGTGCTCACAGGCTGGCTGCAAGAACACTTGATCTGAGATAACTACTTCCACATATCAACACCTTGTCACTGGAGGTCTGAAAGACACAGGCTGCAGAGAAAAAGAAAGTACCTGCTTTAGGAGAGCAAACCAGCTCTTTCCTCCTACCACCTGATCTGTGCCGAGCCAAAAAAAAAAAAAAAGACAAGACATCAAATAGAAATAGGAACAAAGCAGATTATGGTGCTGGTAAGCTTTGGTTAAGGGTGTTTAATTACATTATGAATTTTTAAAAGTAGAGAGTGCAAGCCAGATGCCTGTGGCTCAGGTGGCTGAGATCTGAAGATCGCAGTTCAAAGCCAGCCTGGGGAAGGAAAGGCCCTGTATCCCTTATCTCTAATAAACCAACAGAAAACCGGAAGTGGTGCTGTGGCTCAAGTGGTAGAGCCTTTGCCTTGAGCTGAAGAGCTCAGGTACAGTGCCCAGGCCCAGAGTTCAAGTGCCATGACTGACAAAAGAAGAGGGGGAATGAGAGGGAAGGGGGGGGGGAGGAGAGGAGGGTGGAGAGAGTGTGTGTACATGAGATCCTCCAAATTTAAGAGAATCCATTCTATTTGGTCTATTTGGAAATGTAACTATTGTGGCATGTTGAGATTCTTTGGGAGGTGGTTTAAGTAATTTGTGATTATTAATTTTAAGTGATTTACTTGAAACTAAATTAGAGCAGAGGATCCCTAATTTTGTTTTCACTCTGTTATTTCTATGTGCATTCTTGAGTGGATGAGAAGTATGCAGAGGTACAGGAAGTTTCCTGGGCATTGGGACATCTTCAAGCATCCATGGTACTACATTCCACATGTGAGCATGTAATGCCACTTGTTTTGCAGTAGGAGTACAAAACACATGATGAGATCCATTGCTTTAGGATTTGAGTTGCTAATATGTTTGTTTAGTCATACCGGATCTCATAGTGATCCTAATGCAATAACTAAAGAACATGATTTTGTTAATTTCTACAGCATAATAATCAGTAAGGCCCCAAAAGGTCATATAGTTGCTCTTTCTATGGACAGAACCATACCAGATATGCTCAGAATAATGGGCAACAGAGCATTGGCTGATCTTCACAGAATATGAGTGGTATAGTGACTAGGTTGAATTTGTAACAGAAAATTGTACATGGTTTCCCAAGCAGCATTTGGATGTGTGAAAGTGGTGCTACAAATGAAACTTCTTATTAAAAAGAGCTCACAATTGGTCTGGGATTAAGTAGGCATTAGTTTAAAGTGGCCATATAGACTGCCTATAGATATTATGAGTGGATATTATTTTATATATGAGTTGATTCTGTTTGTGTCCAACTTCTTTGTAGAAAGTAAGTTCCATGAAGGTTTTATGTTTATATTTATATTGAAAGCACAGGTAACATCTATAACTTGTTATGAAATAGAAGAGCAACAGTATTGATTGAATGAAGAAGAAAAAAAACCTTTTATATTTCCCCAAGAAAGGTCAGTATCACAATTCCAGCATGTTATCCACTGTCCTGATTATCTTTTGGAAGGAGAAAGAGAGAAAAACCAAAAAGAAAGAAAGAAAAAAAGGAAGGAAGGAAGGAAGAAAAAGAAACAAGGGAGGGAAAAAAGAAAAAGAGAGCTAATAAAAAAATGCTAAGCAACATGTATTTCTGGTTCCTAGATTTATTTGGCTAAAGGAAAGTACAGGTTGAACTGTTTAGAAAAGATAAAGGTTACTTTCCCTCACTTTTGAAGACTGGGGCTTTTACACATGGTTTCAAAGTTGATTGAGCATGTAAACTCCGATGAAGACAGATCCTGCAAAAGCCAAGAAATCCTATATGATGGGAGCCCCAAGTGAGAACACACTGCACCATAACCATGTGGAAATAATAGCCTATATCGGCAACAAAGTTTCTATTTAATGAGAGAAAGTGCCATTGCTCTTGAAGGTCTAATTTGGTAAACATCTTACAGTGCTGACTCATCAGGACTGAAAATCCAATAATAAATCACTGCTGTGATTTAGCACTAATGCTGGAATTCACATCACGGAGTTTACTAAAGCATCAACTGAAACTCAAACAGGTCGCTGAAAGGTACATTTCATCAGCGAGCAATTTAATTCATATCAAAGTAACTTTACCCCAAGTGAGTAGCTAGTGGCTATTTTGAAAGCAGTTAACCAGTAGGGCAAATGAGTTATGTTAGCCCCTTATTAAAGAGGAATAATCTATAATCCTGGGTATTTTAAAAGTCATTTCCTCCATTTCCTCAGTAAACAATACAACATACCAATCCAGTATCTTTGTATTTAAATCATAGTCAGTAAGGAAGCCCTTTAGATAATTGGCACCACTTCTTAGTAGGCCAAACTTCTTTTCAAGTTACAAATACTCACAAAAGGTTTACATTCTAAGGGACTGCTTTGGAGATGTGCAGATTTAGTTTGTAAGTACAAAGTGAACATGCAAATTGCCTTATCTTGTGGGATTCACAAACAACCATCATTCAGATTGATTTAATACATAGCTTTTTATCTTTAAAAGTGTTAATTAGAAAATAGGGACAGTTCTCTGAACACTTAAGAGTAATAAATAGATCAAAACATCATCTATGCTTCTGTGATGGGACTTCTGAAGGCTTTGTAAAGGGATTAATACAATTGTCAAAAAGACCACAGTATACATACTTAATGGTGCTACCAAGCTACAATTTCATTTTTAAGACTTCATTGCTAAGCTTTTCCATATGTACTGTGTTCAAGAAACTGATATTTTGCACAATCTTAACTCCATACTTTGACGTTACCATAGTACTTCGATCTTTCCACTTTAGATACCCACCTATGCTCTGTTGGGGAAGAATCTAAAACAACAGCTAATGCCTAAGTTTCTTCAGGACAGAATAAGCTGTAGAATCACATAAAACATACCCTTAAGAGAAAAATAATGAACCCTCATGCATTTTCTTTTAAGTAAATATGGAAAACTATTTCCTGACACTAATTGTTTCCACTTTGAAATCTAGGGGTAAGATGACAAACATAGGTATTTGAGAAACCAAAGGCTGGTTTAGTCCTTGTCTAATTTGATGAACTCTACTTCAGTTTGTCTGTACAAAATGAAAAAAAAATCTTTTTCATACAGGGATCTCATACAGGGATTAAAGTGCCTAGCCCTTGAGAAAATACTGTGTAAATGATGAAAACAGAGATAATTGCTTGATGGGAGTTTTTCCACTGAACTTAGTTATGTGGTTATACCATCCCCAGTGCTAAAAGCACAAGTGAAACACCTCACACATCTGTTACAAAGACTAGACAAACCTTGAGGGCAAGGTTAGAACTCGGCTCATAATTCCCCAAAGATGACTGATGTGGCTCATCAGAACTTTTGTTGTAGGCCAAATTGTCTCTGGGCTGCTTCTTTTCTCTGGACCTTTATTGGGTTTATTACTCCTTTGTAGTTACCAAATATTGCAATTTAATTAACAATACATATAAGTGTCCAAATAGCAAAAAATATCAAACTGATGTAATTAATGGAATTTTCTTTCCATCATATTATTTTTTCTTTGTCAGAAATGTTCTTAGCATATTGTTTTTTCCTCTTTTCTTTTTTCTCTCTTAGCTTTCTCTGGCCACTTCCAGTTTTCCAACCTTTGTTTCATTTTTCCTGATCATATTTCCCAAGCTTTCTGCTCTATCTAAATACTTTTGTTTTTGCTTATGTGGTGCTGAGGAATCGAACCCAGGGTCTCATGCATGCAAGGCAAGCACTCTACCACTGAGCCACCTTCCCAGCCCTCTATCTAAATCCTTTTGAACCCAAGACTCACACTCCCCAGACTTTGGGCCCTTGATTGTCTTTCTCTGGTGTCAAAGTCCAATGCTTTTCCATTTTTCTGTCCTTCATTTAGGCATCTGCTTACCTTTCAGAAACAATTTAACTTTCTCACCTGGCATACCCCAGCCTGTGAATCCTATCCATTAACTAGGTTATCCATGCTTTCTTGAAGCAATACTAGTATAAGAGAAACTTTTGAAACCAACAGTTGGAAGTATGAAATGTTTCTATTTACTCCCAGCTATGTTCTTTTCTTGTACTTCTCAGCTACAATAAGGTATTCTGATACATGGGTAGGACTGGCAATATACTTGAGTAGTATACATGCATACATCTTAATGAATTTCTTCATTAATCCTTTACTTTCTAACAGAAATCACAGAAGAACCATAGCTTCGTTTTACAGCTAAAGAAACAAGTTTAGAGGCATGAGGTCGTTTGTCCAAGGTCAATAGCCTGTAGGAGGCTGAGCCAGAACACACATTGGTGTAACTGAAAAGATTTTACTCCCTATGTTTTTGTGTGGCCTTTTGCTTAGATACTCCTCAGCTGACCCTCAGTCAGTTCTAGTGCCCCATGTAATTCTTCTCTTCTCCCACCTGTACAACTCCATCATCAGATTACACTGCTTCTAAGTCCATGGAATATATCAAAGTGGTCCAGGTCATCCTAGTCAAGGATTCTTCTTTCTTTGTGGATATGTTCTACTTGTTCCTGAACAGTAATAAGCTAAAAGTGTCTAGGACAGGTCCCTTATTACTAAGCAGATGAAAGTCCAGACAGTAGCACTGGTTGAAGCTTACAAGATAACTAAGAGTAGAAAGAGGACTAAAGTGGACACCTTTGTGCCCTTGTCCCAGTATCTTCACACTCCTCCGACTTTTCTGAGAGGCTGTGCATGAATTCTTTGCTAACCCTCCATGTATATGACAATTGACCCTTTTGTTTTTTTCCTCATGGGCTCCTATAATTTCATGAATGACCTTTCTTTCAAGTTGCTTTTTTCTATTTACATATTCTTTTATTCTATTACCAAGAAATACAAATAGAAAACATTCTGGACCTTGCTATTTTGTTCTTCAATCTCTCTCTCCTTTTCCCTTTCCCTCTCCCTCTCTTCCTTTCTCTTTCACCAACCCCAACCCCAGCAAAATTCTATCATTTAAAATTTACTTGTCGGGCTGGGAAGGTGGCTCAGTGGTAGAGCATTTGCCTTGCATGCATGAGGCCCTGGGTTCGATTTCCCAGTACCACATAAGCAAAAAGAAAAAAAGCCAGAAGTGGCACTGTGGCTCAAGTGGTAGAGCGCTAGCCTTGAGCTGAAGAGCTGAGGGACAGCACCCAGGCCCAGAGTTCAGGCCCCAT
>NW_012267342.1:2501881-2519381 GCF_000151885.1 Dipodomys ordii
CTGAGCCACCTTCCCAGCCCCCGGCCATCATCTTTCAAGACCATAAAAAAAACTCACTTTCCAGTTTTTCCTTTACAAAGGGAACTACCATTCTCCTGGTTAAGATGAAAATTTTGTGGTCATGATAGAGTTCATCTGTTGCTTTCATATCCAATCAGTTACCAAATCCACTCTCCACTTCTCCATTATTGATTGTATCTTGGTTTCTTTTTCCTTACTCCAGTCACCACTACTCTGGTTAAAGAGTTCATAATTGCTTAGTCAAAAAACACATTTGCTTATATGGTGTCCACTGGCTCTTGGTTATTCTTGTGCTTGTTCTGACTCCATTTCTCATGTCAGCCTTGGACCAATCTTTCCAGAGTCAAATTTTGACTAATGAGAAGATGGCTACAAGAATTACTTTATAATATCTAGCTGCCATATAAATATTAGTTGTTTGTCTTATTCTGTCATTAACTTGGTTAAGTATCTTTAAATTCTCCCTAGTGCATACTAAATAAAGATAAAAAATAGTTTTTTAAGATCCTCTGTGATATCCTCCAATTTTTTATTTCCAGATTTATTTTCCTACATTCTTAGTGGATTATATTCTATTCAATTGAAAACCTTACCATTTGTTGGACACTTTCAATTTTTTTCTGCCTCCTGCATGCATGGCCATGACATCCTACCCCTCCCTTAGCCTGAATTATCTCTACCCCAGAGAAACAGATGTAAGCTAAACAAATGATACCTGTAAATGTTATCCCCATAATAATTTTAGGCTTAATAGTATCCATCTATTAGTTTTGCATGCTATTTTAGAAGTATAATTAAGCATTGAGTCATAATCCCTCCTCTCCAGTTCTATAGAAAATAGTTCAATTGCTGGAGTATCCACTATGAGTGAAGATGCTGAGTGAGAGCACAAGGTCCTGAGTTCAATCCTCATTACTGGCACAACAACAGCAATATGAAATAAATAAAGGAATTTGAGAGGGAGGTCTTGTTGATAGCAGACTTGAAACAACTAAGAGCATTAGCTAACCACTAAAGAGATAATAAAATCTTACACTACATATATTAAAGCTATTTTTATGAGAAATTACAATGTCCTGGTTGTTGGTATTGCTTGGGCTATTTCAGAATATTGTGTTTGGATACCACCAAAGAGGAACATTGACAGGCTGGAGCATGTATAGAAGAGGATGGCTAAGACAGTGTCAGTATAGACTTTATCTAGAAGGTTAATTGGAGACAAACCAGCAAACAAACAAAATGCAACCATTTGAATCAATTTAAAATAAATTTCTAGCAATAGTTTGCCTACAGAGGACAGTGGGACTGTGTCTTATTGATGATCATTGTTTAAGCTGGAGATTGGCATAGCTATTGAAAAACAATTCTTTAATATTTAAGATTCCAAGGAAAAATACTCATGGGCTGTATGGAGATATTTCACACTGAAACAATAGTCAAGTTGAGGAGATGGATGGATGAAAGAGATTGAAAATAACTATAGAAGGGGTGACATTGATCAAAATGCATTGCACTCCTAAACTGATACATTGAATTGAAATTCTTTTATACAAATTTTCTAAGTAGACATGGTAGATATGAAGTGTTAGTTCAAGGCCAGGCAAAATCACTTTGAACTGAAGTCGAAGTACTAGCAAGGAGAAGACATCCTTCTTCCTTGGAAAATTGTGAGAGAAACCCCAATGGAATTAATGTTAGGTGATCATACTTGACAAATATTATTCTTCATTGAAATGTTGGTAGTACCTTGGTCACTAAGTAAGGACATAAATAACTTTTGGACTGGTGTCATTGAGTTAGAGACCTGTCTCAGAACAAATTGCAATTTATCTAGGGAGATAGTGAAAATAATAACATGTGACCTATGTGGCTATAAAAGAAAGTCATGCTGATGATGGTATGGGCATAACACAAGTCAATTCCAGGGAGACCGGATCTAAGCTCCTACAGGACATCAGCTTTATGTCTGCCTCCTTACACTGAAGTTCAACTTCTGGACTTAATGTTTACAGTCTTTTCTTTACCATCTTGACTGTGTTTCTGTCCACCATCTGCATTCTATTTTCCTTGCACAGTACTCTGGCTAAACTTGCAGGTGTCATGCCTTCTTATGGTGCTGTCTGTCTTTGGCCCTCTAATTGTCTTCAGGTTGTCAATTGTAATTTTGATCATGGTTGAGTCTATTTCTCACAGATGCACTACCAGTGGCATAAACTGGTCTTCAATGAGTCTCTATTCAAACCCCACCCTTATTTTTCAATATAACATCTTAGCTGACACATTCTTCCACCACCTGTTTTTGCTCCAGATCAGATTCAAAGTTATTTTATTCCAGACTAACATGTATAGCCTTAATGCAACATTACTTGTATCAGTGGAAAGAAAAATATTACCTATAATCTCATTAGTCATAGAAACTGTACCGAGAGCATGGGTAACTGTAATTTATCACCTAAGAAGTGGGTATGTAATTACTTACAAGGCTGCTTTTAGTTTTCAGCTTTCTACTTCTATTTCTATCTTTAAGACATTTTCTCTGCATCAAAATCTTGGAGATTTTGGCAACACATTTGCAAATGTCTCAGGCTGATGCTTCTCGTACAAAACGAAGTGCACATCATTTCATTGGCTTTGCCAGGTTCTCTGATACAGTGAGAAGGACCGCTAGTATTTGTATCTCAGATCCACTCAGTGTCTTGACCTAATAAACTACAATTTAGGATGAAGAATACTAATAGTTTCATACAAATTAAAATCTCAAATAACTTTTATACAATTGGATAGTAGTTATTATGTATGTGGTTGCTGTACTAGAGGAATTGTATTCATCAGATTTTTTTCTTTTTTTGTGAAAATACTGGCATCAGATTATTTTTATTCATGTGTTTATTTAAGGGAGTCACTAAATGGGTTCAGTATTTCTGGATTTTTTCTATTTATATTATCTCTCAATTTATCATGTCTTCTATCTTATAAGCCTATAAGAGTTTTTGAGTTTGAAATTTCTAGGATTGAACATTCTTTCCTCATCAGGTTATTTTGATGTCATGAAAATATCCATTCTAAGTAGATAAAGCTCTTAACTTGAGTTCCTCAAATTAACTCTATTAAGCCTCACCTAATGTGGTCATTAATCCTAACTCTATTTATGATCCATCTTTGTCATTGTGGTGAATCTCAGACAAAAACATTTTGCTTTCAGGCTGCTTGTCAATCAGTGAACATCTGTCTGTACAGAAATGACTGGTGCTGTTTCCAATTCAGGGTCCTGTCTGCAGGACAATTGTTGTAAAAACTGGGCATCATAGACAATTTGACCAACATATTTTTCTATTTTGCATAGTGGTTCTTTAGATTTTACTCATATGACTATAATCATCTGAATTAATAGATGTTTGTGTGGTTTTGTTTCCTCCAAAAATAATTTTTGAGGCTGTGGAGAGACATTTATCAAATAGTTATAAATATAAAAATAGCTTTTAAAAAACTGTATTAAAGGGGCTGCAAAAGATGAATTTTCTTAGCCCTTCATTTTGATACCTGTTTGATTGTTTCACTTTTTCCCAGTTTAAACTGAAGATGGACTGAATTAGTGAGATTTAGCCTATCACTCCAAAGAAATCAGCACACTTTCTAAGCTCATGATATGATCACCTCATTTCTTAACCAAGGTAGATCATTAAGTGTTTTAGTGCAGCATGCTGGACTCTTGGCTGCATTTCTAATAAAAGTGAATGAGGAAGGAGAATGTCAACCAAGCTGTTGAACATTTAAGACTATTGTCTTAAATAAATAAGCTTTAACAAGAAATTCTCCTCTGGCCCCAAAGTAACATGGAGTCCTACTTTGTGATGCCTATAGTCACTGTCACTGGAAATTTAAGACACTGTAAAATTCCTGGAACATAGGAACTATCTTCCAAGACAGATAGTTGGCATCAGAATCCCTGTGCAAAGACAGTGAAGATATGAATCACTTTACTATATGTTCAAAGTTCACTGAAGGTCTTATGCCAGTCTTAACTTTTTCAAATTACACATGATACCTATTCAGTGATATTGGGTTAGATCTCATAGATATCTCTGAGCTTCTGGATATCTGATGAACTACTGACATCTTCCTTCTGTGTTATGAGCTATATTGCATAATGTGTACCTCTTAGGCAAATACAATTGAAAGTAAGTTAGATTTGGACATCAGTGGTCCTAAGAACTAAGGGTGTGGTCTTCTATATACTTCCTTAAGATATATTCTTACCCAAACATGTGATTTGAAAATATATCTGATAAATTTTAACTTCTTTAAGATGCAGACATTAATATATTATTTGTTTTCTTCTGAATTCCTTCTTTTCTTGAAAACAGATGAACTTCATTTTTTTTCTTTTTTTGCATATGGGGCTTGAACTCTGGCCTAGGCACTGTGCCTCAGCTCTTCAGCTCAAGGCAAGCACTCTACACTTGAGCCACAGCACAACAATCCAGTTTTCTGGATTGGAGATAAGAGTCTTAAGTACTTTCCTGCCTGGGCTGGCTTTGAACTGTGATCCTCAGATCTCCTAGGATTACAGGCATGACCACCAGCTCCCAGCCTTGAAATTCATTTTTTTTAACTATCGAAAAAGAGAAATGAAAATATTTGGATTCTCTCTTGGCTTCTTTTTATATTATAGAAGAGCCTAGTGAAATGCAGATAATAACTTACTAGGAGAATATGGAAACTTTTATGACTGTACTACATTTTGTGATATTATAGCTTCACATGTCAACATGATTAAGACAAATTCCATCATGTCTTGGCTAATTCGTGATGTTTAGCTTTGGAATGTTAAGCCTTGTAGAGCATGCCAGGGTCTTCATGATGCCTGTTATTAATAATAAAAATTAATTCTGTCCTCTTTGAGTCATTTATTTTCATCACCAGTCAACAACTCAACAAAATCTTCAGTAAAAGGAAAAAAGAAATCCAGTACATATATGTATTAGGTGATTTGAATAATTGCTTAAAAATATTGATCATGTGTTAGCATTCATTTGCTGTGAAGTGGGCCAATGACTTTCAAGCAATATCATCTTAAGATGGGTGTTGGTCTATTAGTGTGTACATGTGGTTGGTAAACTTCTTGGTTAACCTTGGACAAAGAAAGTTCAGATTAGTGATTGGCTGTAAGGATTGTCAACCTCTTTCTTTCAAGGTCTGTAGATGACAGCCCTGACCCCAGCCTGCTGCCATATACATCTTTGATATTAACCAATAGGGATGTACAACTAGAGATTATTGCTAAAAACAGCTTTATTACCATATTTAAGACAACTCACAGCACATAATCTGTGGTGCAAGGAACTACAACCTCAACCTTAAATATGATATCTTTGAGATTGTGCAAATGGACAAGTCTAGATGTAAATATATGCACACACATCCCAAATATAGTTACTATTAATGTTAATGATATTGATTTATCTGGTGCAAGACCATTATGAAACACTGAACTGTTTATATCAAAAAGTAGTTCAAAGACAGATGTAGATTTTATTATTTTAAAAACTCTTGATGAAGGTATTGGATTAGATAAACTTGAAAGTCCTTCCAGCTCTAAGTCCTTCCAGCTCTCTACAGTCTCCAAGTGCATTGATTAACATACATAATGTAAAACAATGTAGTTTTATAAAGCAAAATTGGCAGGAAGAGAATATCCTCTCAAGAAAAACTACTTTCTGTGAGTGTTCCCTTTAAGCTACCAAAAAAAAAAAGGTAATCAAGTAGAGCTTAAAAATAATTTCTGGGCTTAGTCTTAAAATTCTTTTATCTGGAACAGATTATTTCATTCCACAATTAGAAATGAGATCCAAAATGCAAATATTACTAAGAGATATAGCACATTGCTTCATATTCACACTATGGTGTTAACAACTGCTATAAGAGCCATTTTACAGAGTAAGTTTGAGAGGGGAAAGCATACCTTATTCAAATATATGAAGATGATTTTACAAATCGTATCTATTTTATTCCAGTCCCAACTCTGCCAACCCTTCTGCGTATGTAACAGTTTTAAAGACAGTGCTTCAAAATTTGTAGGGGGAAAATGTGGGAACAGCTTAAATGAGAATACAACTCCTAGGCTTTCATCAAATACATTTTCATAAATTTCCAGTTTGTTATACTTTCTTGAGAAGGGGTGAAAATTCTAAGAATCAAATGCATGATAAATTACCTAATATATGCTATCTGTTTAAAGATTGTGTCTCTATTATCATTCAAAGCTCTTTGTTTAGCTCAATTCTCTCTTATACCTGAGTTTGATAAGACAAGGTATTTAGTTTCTCATTGGCCAAGAGGAATTTTATTCAGTGCTTGAAGATTTATTCCATTTGGATTTCTGTTTAATCATGTCAGACTGCTATTTTGTTATTAACAAAACAAAATAAAAGGAGAAGGAAGGATCAATTCATAAAAGAATTGAGATTTGAAGCTGTTGAAGAGTTGTTTTCCATTGTCTCTGGAAACATGAGATTCCTTGTTCCAAATACAGTAAAGGGCTACATAAATCATGTATTCTTGATGTAGGGGTTTCAAATAGTTACAAAGGATGCCAAAACCATCCTGCCTCTTTGGGGTCTGTCTTCTTGATCTCTGAAAATCCAAGCCTTCCCTGGGACCATTGCTGGACACATAAACTTCCTGAAGTCATTTGAATAAAAATCCCAATTAAAGAAGTGTAGGTATTGTGCAAAGAACTTTTTGATAGCCTAGCAGAAAAGGATTGATTATCTTCTCCAATGATGACAGTGCTTACAGTCATGAGGGCATTTGAATGGTAATGAGAACAAAGGACTATTGAGCTCTATTGAACCTTCCTGGCTGTCTTATGTGGCAAGTTGAATCCTTTTCCTATGTGAAGCAGAGACTGGAAAATGCAACAGTTTCCATTGCTGTGCTTCTTACTCTTGCGCTCATCCTGTGCTAGTGTTCCTGGTTCTCCATTTTAGCCCCTGACCTTGAGACTAGATGCCTGCCAGATTTCTTCCCTGATGAGGGCAGTTGTTACTTTCGGTCCATTTAAAGGCCTTTTAGGTTTTAGGAACTCTTCAATGAGATCATTTTGTTTATCTTTTGAATGTTAGGTGACCAGACCTTTGAAGAATTGATATTCCTTTTCCCCTATAACTATAAACTGACAACTTCACTCATGTGGGTACAGTGTATTGGAAGACCAGGCTTTCATTCTTCTTAACTTCCCATATAATCAAAAGAACCTAATGAATTCAAGTTGCCTATAACATTTTGTGTGTTTCTGAGTTGAAATTGAATTCCCAAATAACCATGTGAGCAATAATGAAATTCAGGCAGAGAGGTTCTATTTTCCTGCTGTTAGAAAAGAGACTCATAGAGTGAACTCCTGGATTCTGCTCTCTGCAATTTAAGATGACAAAAATTTAGTGGTGGTCAACTGCAATTATTTTGAAGACCCTGAAGACAGTAATGGACAGATTCAGTTTGACCAGAAAAGGCACTTATATAGAACTATACAAACTTGTAGTCTACCATATTAAAAATCTATACTGCATACTCTATGGATCACCACTTAATTGTGGAGATGATACAATAAAATGGTCTTTCATACTATTATAAGAATTTAGGTACAGTAAGCAGAGCACAATTATTCCAGTTGGAATTTAGCCAAATGCTGAGGATTAAAAACCCTTAGTGTTATGAAAAGTTCCATTGGATGTTTAATGACTAGAAATAGCCAGAGGCTTAGATTTATGGAATCCAAAAATAGTACCCCTAGCAGGGTTTTTTCATCAGGGTCATGCTGGGGCACAGTTTCGGCAATAGTCACAAACCCCATTTATTGAATCATAAACATAATTTTTAGCAGGTCTGGCCTGGAGATTTGTATTTGAGTACTACTTATAACTTTTAGCAGCTTCTTCAGATGCAGCATCCCACTAGCATTCAATAAATTCACAACAATAAAAAAAATTTAAGTAGATTTGAATGAGAATAATGACAGTTTGTGTCTGGGAGATCAAAGATCAAGCTGGACTTAAGAGTGAGTGACTGAGATGGTTCCATAGATGGTGTGATTTCAAAGGCAATGGAAAGACAAAAAACTCTTAACTCTTGTTGTCTGGTACTTACAACTTCAAAATAAACTTTTATACTTTTTAATGAATATCTCTTTATTTCTATGCAAATACACTTGAAACCACATTGAATTTGGCTTACATATAAATCATAGTGTAACATGGACATTTCACATATTATTCTAAGACGTTTTGTGAGAACTGAAGAAGATGTTTTCAAATGAAGATCTTGGGTTAGTATACTTCTCTGCTAAGCAAGTTTTTGGAAATGGAAGAAAGGGATCAATAAAGTCTACTTTTGGGGGCTGAATTGTGTCCACTCATAATTTGTGTGCTGAAGTCCTAACATCAAATAATTAAGAATTTGACTAATTATAAAATCTTCAGAAAAGCCATTAAGTAGAGCTAGTATCAACATGATGGTGCTAAACCACCCTGATTGGTGACAGAAGATTAGACATAAACAACACAGCTTGTGGGTCTTTATATGGAGACCAAGAGAGAAGATGACAATCTTAAGCCAGTTAGGCCATAATAGAAGTCAACCTTGCTGACACCTTAATCTTGACTCCTGTCCCTCCAGAACTGTGAGGAAACAAAATTCTGAAGCTGAAGTCTCCCAGTCTATGGTATTTTCATTGGGCATCCCTAGGACACTAAAAATCCAACCCTTCTCCAGATGGAATGTAACAGGTCTCCTAGTTAGATTCTTCAGCATCTGTCTAGATGAGGGTTTTTTTTTTAGTCTAAAATGCTTTTTTCTATCTTGGGCCTTTCTAGTCCCACAGGAAAATCCTGTGAATGAAGTCCATCATCACAGATAGACTTGGTAAGGTATAGTTTAAATTCAAAATGTTATTTGGGTACATCAAATACAAACAGAGGTGAGGATAGAGAAAGCTGGTCATTAGGTCAAAGTTACATACAGATATGAGTAAGAATTTCTGGTTTTGTTGCACATTAGAGTGATTCTGGATAACTACCATACAATTAAAAAAAACTAGAAGAAAGGATATTTAAAGGTTTATACCCAAAAGAAATGCAAATAGACAACATTTGAGGAAATAGATATATTAGGTAATTTATAGATAATATATTTAACCCGATTCAAACATTACACAAAGGGTACATGTGTCAAAACCATTACTTCATTAATATGTGCAATTTTCATATTTTTACATACTAATAAAAATAAATTTAGTTGAGAGAGAGGATCAGCAAAAATTAAGCTAGGAAATGCTAACTACGGTATATGTCAATCTTACTTACAAGATGGAATTTAACTATTCCTTTTGGAAAACTATAGTTGGCCAACTCTTCATATTGAAGTAGAATTTCATGATTCTTACTACTTACATTCTTGGGACAACTTATCACTATGGCCTGTTTGGGCCTTGGGACATACTAAATGATTTTTTGTGAGATAATTTGAAAATAGGAACTATAAAAATTTTGGTCTTAATAATAATTGAATTCTCAATTATTTACCATTTTATTGTTTTTTAATTTTTATAAAAGTGTATCTGAGCCATTCTTCTTTTCTTAAAGATGCTTTTTAAAATTTTTTTATTATTTTTAAGTAGTTGTGCAAAGGAGGTGCCATTTAACAAACAGTTTATGAATACCATGTATCTTGATCAGTGTCACCCCTTTCAACATTCTCAAGTACTTTTGACCCACTCCCTCCCTTACTTTCTTAATTTTGTGGTATATACAATGAATTCTGCATTAATATTTTAAGATATAAATGTGAAGTAACTGCAATACCAGTAAGTGGGGGTATCCATGTTGAAAACCACTATTGATTGTTAATAACCAAACTGCAGCCTTCTAACACAATTTAATGTGCCTGTGGAACCTCGGAGACTTGAGGGCAAGGATAATTTATACTTGCCAAATCACTAGAAGAAAATTTCAAGTACGTGGAAATGTAAATATTCAGTATTAGAAGGGACAGTTAAGGATGGGCTAAATATTTACCCTGTTCTTTTCTTTTTTAAATCACAAATAAGCCTTCTCTGGTTGGCTCAAGTTTTCTAGAAGGCAATGAGCTGGAAAAAAAATGAGTGGTGGTGGAGGTAATATTTTTCTTTTCTTAACAAAAATGTACCTCACCATGCCTATACTCATAAACCATAGCTTTATTATACTGCTACCCCAAATTTGTTCTATGATCATTTTACAAATACGTTGTTAGAAATTTAGTCTGGTAATTGTTTTACTAGCATGCAGTCAGAAGTGTGGTTTGGTTACATCAAACATGTCTAACTTATGGAGTTAAATATGAGGATAAGAAAGGTAATTTTATAGGGAATTAATGGACAACCAAGTAGATGTACCCATATTGCTTAGAGAAAATTTGCAAAAAGTTAGAAGTGTGTAGACATTCAAATGTTCAAGGATTCCAATTTTTTTTTTTTTTTACCATTTTAAAGAAATCTTACACTAGGCCTACCTTTACCTATAGTTTCTTCCTTCATGCTTCTTTCTTTGATCACTTGATCATGAAGAATTTTTCAAACGAAATACAAGTTCTCAGAAGTCAATTTCTAAGAGCAGTCTATCTATTACTCAGTCTCCAGGCAGGAAAACAAAAATGACAGTAGATATTTCAAGCAGAAGCAATATTAATAAAGGGAGTTGATTACGTAAATGATTGAAGTGTTGATAAGGTAGGGGTGAGGAAGTCCCCAAAACAGAAACAGCAGAAGGCTGCTACCGCCTTCACAAAAGTATTGTTCTTAGAAGTCAGAAATGAGAATCCTCTTCTGAATACTAGATTCCCCAGTAGGCACTTTGCCCTGATCACTGCAGCATGGACTACTCCAGTGGGAATCTGAATCATAGAGAAGATCAAGATATTGACAAAGTGAAGGTCAAAGAAGATAAAATGCCTAAAGTATCACCCTTTTTTCTCTTTTCATGATTCTGCCAATGCCTCCCCTTGAACAACCCCTCCAAATTCCAGTTGGAGGTGCTGTTTGGGAAATGTAGTCCTGAGAAATGCAAAGCATATGAAGGATGGGTTAATAACTGCCAACACACAAAACAGATTTGCTTTTGTTCATCTATCTCTTTTTTTTTTAGTTTAATTTTATTCACTCAAGGCGTGGTACAATGAAAATCACCCTAAGAAAACTGTGGGCTCAGACCCAAAGAAACATTGGTTGCATAGTTTACCTTATTTGTAATAATTTTAACATGCCTATAAATCTACAAGTAAACACAATGGATAGTAAAAGACAAAAGATTGCACTTGGACATGATAAATTAAACAGGATTCCAAACATTCACAGTGAAAGGAGGATATTCTTAGGAGAGGATCACAAGGGCTCAATAGCCATGTACATATGTTCACATAAAATGATGCTTATTGAAACGAACTCCAAGGAATGAAAACAAGAGGTTTTTTTATTTTACATATTGTTTTTTTCTTGTTTTTCCCCTTTTGTCTCTGTTTTTATCTTTGTGCCTTTTGTCTTGTATATATGTTTATCTGATTTGGGAGGGTAAGGGGAAGCACAGACATGGTGGGATAAAAGATGAACTAATTAAGCAGTGATACTCACTAGACACTATGTTGAAAATGAACTATAACTTGGGAGGGAAAAACTGTGAGAAAACAAAGGAACAGGTGGTGCTGTTCAAAAAGAAATAGACTCATTAGCTGACTTAGGTAACTGCAACCCTTCTATATCTCAGTTTTACAATAAGTTAAAAATATTTTAAAAAATGAGAGAAAGGAAAAGAAAACTGAGCTCTTTGTTTTGCTTGTCTATGAGATAGCCAGTAGCACAATTACTCTGTTATTAATCACACAGGATGTAAGAATTAGAAATTTACTAAGCAGTAACATGGTCACTGAAATGTAAGAAGGAAACCACTATGGTACCTGTTGCTTACATTAGAGTTTCAGACTCAGACCTTGAACTTTCTTCAGACTATCCATTCCCAACTTGTTACATGACATTTCAACTTCAGCAGTTTTATACTAATGAACTCCTTTATTTCTGCCTGTCTCATTAGGACCCTCTATGCTTTCCAGAAACACAAAGTTTAATAGAGATAAAGCCATTCCACTGGCACAGCTATGATCAAGAAACTACAATCAATCTTGTCTTCTTCAAGCATGTCATAAAAAGACCCTTTTCCTTCTGATTAGCATTCTTGAACACAGTACAAACTGATGACTTGCTTAAAGTCATTCACTGTAGGGCTACAGCGCCTACTGCACGTGATAAAACAACATAAGGCATATGAACTGCTCATTACAATCTAATTAGTTTAGGCTTTTCATTTCATTTTATGTCCTGAATTGAACCTGATTCAATATGATTCAGAGCTGGAGTTCATCACGTTTTGTCCCTGGCATGCAAGTTTGTGATGTTTGCTTTGCTAGATTCCATGGTATGAGAATGGCTCATCTTTGCTTTTCTTTCCTTATTTTCTTTCTCCAGGAACTAGGTAGATATGAGAAATTTTGATTTGATGTAGAATGTAAGAAGGCTACTGGTGAATTTCAAGGGCACTACAACATGTTGACTTATCTAAGTTGTATCTTCATCTCCTTAGAAAGCTATTGAAGACATAGCCATTGGCTTTATTCTAATGAAGAAAATCTAGTTGAGTTTGTGAACACACTCAATTACACCGAGGTCTTCTTGATGTCTTCTATTTGGGGCTGTTTCCAAGAGTAACTTTCTGTGTATTAAAAAACTACATAGACTCATACACATAGATTTGTTTGAAATCAGTGTTTAGGGGTTGTAGGAATAGGACAGCTGTTTTCGTTGTTATTTAAGACAAAATATTGCTGTGTCCTTGCTTTTGGCAGTGTGGGAATCTAGAATATGCTTTTATAATTCTTCATAGGAAGGATATAAATATTTACCAGAAATAGTCATCCTTGAAAATTAGAAACTATTAAACATGGCTAATGTTCATACAAAATTCTCATAATATAGATTTTATATGTTTATATATAATATATACTTATATTCTTATGAAAATTTTGTATGATCATTATAAGTGGTATTGGAATTTTCATGCAGGGCTTTGTGCTTTTTGATTGAGCTGTAACCCCCAACCTTTTTGTTTTAGGTTAAATGTTTGATAAGGTCTCAAATTCATTTCTGGGCTGGCCTTGAACATTGATCCTTAAGTATGAACCACTGTTAAACTGGAACACAAGTGCATACCACCATGCCCAGATTGTTGGTTGAGATAGGGGCTTTACTAACTTTTCTTTTCTTTTCTTTTTTTTTTTTTTGTGGTATGCGGCTTGAACTCTTGGCTAACTTTTCATCCAGCTTCCCACAAATGATAATCCTTTAGATCTGCACCTCTCTAGTAGATGGGATTACAGATGTGTACTACCATGTACTACCAGGCCCACAAATATATTTCAATTGCTACTCACATGATCTTAAGATTTTGCTGCATTTCTGGAAAGCAAAGATTGTTTTATATTTATCTTATGGAATTCCTTAGGGCTTTGCACAAACACTGTCTTTGGTTGCACGCTATCAGATTGCCTTGTCTATAAGGCCATCTCTAGCGAGGTCATCTGGACCTCAATTAATAAAATAATTATGGATAAAGTAGGTTTCTTCTCATTACTATGTCAATCCTACTAATAACACGGAAAAAGTAATCACACATAGCCAATGACTTCATTGAGGGAATTTAATTAGCTGATAAATATAAAATGAATAGAATTCTTCAAAAATATATGTACTTACCATGTTGATTTTCTTTCCATCATCCTTGTCTAGAATAATCTCATAAAGTCAGAAGACTCTATGTGGCTCAGTTGATATAATTTCTACATCAACCATGTTCTGCCCAAAATGTTTTTCTTAATAGTAGAGGAATTTATTTACTTTAATTCCATTTTTATTTTCTTTTTCTTTTATTAATAAGGTTTTTTTTTATTGTGGAAATACCATACAGAGGGGTTACAATTACATGAGCAAGGTAATGAGAACATTTCTTAACCAGCATTGTTGCCTCCTCCTTTGTTTCCCCGTACCATCCCTGCCCTCCCATCTCCCAACTCTCCTGTTCCCCCCCAAAGTTGTAAAGTTCGTTTTTCGACATAACGTCTTGTACATTTCATTGTTGCAATGGGTCCACCTGTATCCATATTTAAACAATTTGTTTTTTCCCTTTCCCTCCACAAATTATACCAGCACCAAATACAGTGAAAACAGGGGTTATACCATGTTTATTGCAGCATTATTTACCATAGCTAAGATATGGAACCAACCCAGATGCCCCTCAGTAGATGAATGGATCAAGAAAATGTGGTATATATACACAATGGAATTCTATGTCTCCATCAGAAAAAAATGACATGGCCCATTTGTTAAGAAATGGAAAGACTTGGAAAAAATTCTATTAAGTCAAGTAACCCAGGCCCAAAGAAACATAGGTCCCATGGTATCCATTTTTATTTTCTAATTGGCAATCTTCATATATGTTACCAATAACTGAGTTTTACCATAAATTATACATTTCATAACTACTGCATAAATCATTTTCCCTTTTCAAAATCCAGAGAAGTAACAACATTTTTGTGATTGTCAACAGTCCACTTGCTAGAGAAATGAAACTCTGAATATCTGCTTTATTTAGGTTTTTAAAATGTAACTGATGGTTCTTTATTTCTGCAATAATTTGTTGAAAGCTTGTGGTTAGGTGGTATGTAACCTTTAAATCAGCTATTGTTAGCACTTTTCTATGCCAGAGAGAGGTTCTGAAATTTTCAGTAGGCTATGATCTCTTAATAGGAAACCTTAATTGTTCCCTTAGTACTTGAGAGCCTTCTTGACATCTGAATTATATATATTTCTTATGTATAATCTTGAGTTCAACATTGAAGTAAAGCATTTGTCCTATAAGAAGTAAGAGTTTGTGTGTGTGTATATGTGTGTGTGAGTACGTATATGTGTGTGTGTATATATGTGTGTGAGTATGTATGTGTGTGTGTGTATCTCTGTGTGTGAGTATGTATGTGTATGTGTGAGTATCTGTGTGTGTGTGTGTGTTTTACTTACATTGTCAAGTATTCTTAAGGGATTAATCTTGGTTAATTAGTAATTAGTAAGATGTGTATCATGCTACTGATAAAATATTGTTAGGGAAATTGGGAAACAGAAAGTTACTCAAACCGCTAACCCAATCTTTGGGGAAGGGGAGGATTTAAAAAGGAGGGAATAGAGGAGCCAGAGGTGCCCACGGTGGTACCTGCTTCTGCAGCTACCCGTGTCCTCCAGCACATTATCTAAGACATCCTCTGTTCTTCCCTGAAGCACAGTTCTGTGGCCCATGAGATTGAAATAACTCAGAAATTATGACTTGATTAAAGACTACTGAGTTGTTGATACCAGAGAAAGAAAAATGGTATTATGAAAATTGCTATCTTCTTTGACTTTAAAGCTAGCATGATCAATTTAACATTATTTGCACTCCAGTTGTAGATTTGGACTATCTTTATCCTGAAGAATCTCCACAAACTTGCCAAGTAGTTTTAGGTAAGGGCTAGTGTCCATGCAATAAGAGAAAGCCAAGCCATATGGATAGCATGGATTCAGAGCCCAGTGCACGGAGTATGATGAACACTTTGAGTTAATAAGTGTGGTAAATGACAGTCATATAATTGTTTTTAAACTTAGAATTATAAAGTGCCAATATTTAACAAAATAAAGTAAATTAAATACATGGAATAGTTCATTCCCAGTTGAGGAGTTATGATTTGAGGACAATGAGACTTAAACTCTTACTATACAATCTTACTATTTATTTACATTATTGAAATAGAAGATCCCTTTTCATTCCTGCTGCTCATACTTTTATCTATGAAACTAATTTAAGGTCACTGAGAATTAGGAAACATCTTATGATAAATAATATTATGAGAAATAATAAATAGGGTATGCTTGGGTTTTCTTTGTTTTTTAAATCTAATATCTTTATTATTTTCACTTTGATGAACTTTTAGATGCAACTATTTCAGTAATTGACATGCTATGCAAAATTATAAAGGATATCAAATGGTGATTATAATTATATATATATTTAAATTATTGTCTTAATTTTGGTGCAGTGACAGATGGGTGAATGGGATGTGTGGTATTATATCCTGACCTTACCACTAACTGATTTTGTCATTTTAATTACTTAACTTCCATGGACCTCACCTTTCCTGCTCTACAAAAATAGAAACTTTTCAACTTATCTTCAAGCTTTACTGTATAGGTTTTTAAAATATGACACCTGAAAAATACATGGGAATAATACATGCTCAAGATTAGTGTTCATCCTCTTTCTTTCCATCCTTACTTGTTTTTGTTTTTGGTCATGGGGCCTGAACTCTGGGCCTGGGCACTGTCCCTCAGCTCTTCAGGTCAAGACTAGTGCCCTCCCACTTGAGTCACAGCACCACTTCCGGCTTTTTCTGATTATGTGGTGCTAAGGAATGGAACCCAGGGTCTTATGCATGCAAGGTAAGCATTCTACCACTGAGCTACCTTCCCAGCTCCCATCCCTACTTTTTATACAAACTTCTTTTTCTGGTTTATATATTATGAAAAAATACTTGAGATTGATTTATAAATTACAGAAGTGTATCTCTTACAGTTCTAGGGTCTACAATGTCTAAAAGCAGGGGATTTGATGTATGATGAGAGGATCTGCCTGTTGTGTGCTCACATGCTAGACAACAGAAGGGTGAAAACGAACTATTATGGCTATCCTCACAGGTTAGACACAGTGGAAAGGCCTGAGCGGTCTCTGAACCTCTGAACTGTTAGAGGAGCACTGATTGTACTGATGAGGGTAAAGAGACTTAATCCTTTCCCCCAGAGATTCTATCTCTAAACACTACCTTTGGTAATTAATTTTTGACTAATTTCAAGGAACAGAAGCATTCAAACCATACAAAAACCACTTACAGACTTCCACAGGCAAATCTCATCATCACCTACAAGGAATCTTTCAATAGGGACCAATATAGGTAAAATCTCATTGTTGGAATTTTCCATCCAATCATGCCTTTATTTAGAGGTCTGCAGCCTTCAGTTTCCTCTAAAGGAATCTCAAGGTCTGAGAGATATTTTATATATATCTACATTGGTAGCTACAACTATCTCACGAGGAGTTTCAAGTAATAAGGACATCAGAATAGAATGAATTTTGGAATCTCTTTTTTTGTTTACGTATAAAAAAACTTTCCAAGAATAGACTTTAATCTTGCACTTTTAGGAATAAGGCAGCAATGTGGTATCTATTCCAGTTGGTTAAAAAACGTCTACATTATTCAAAAAATATGAGGGTGTGTACTCTTTATTCCTCAGGGACTGTTTTAAGCCTTCTCAAGAGAATTTTTT
>NW_012267342.1:2524059-2553021 GCF_000151885.1 Dipodomys ordii
CCTCCTCCTCCTCCTCCTCCTCTTTATCTGCTTTAGGCGCTAGAGCATGTATATATTTCCTTATTTTTCACTGCCACTTTTATACCTTGCTTTGCCTCTTCATGATCATTTTAAAGGTCATGTTATCCGCTTGCAACTCCCGAGACCTCTCTTAATTCTTGGCTACTTCTGCTTCATTATTCCTTTTTCTTTCTCCCCTTCAATTCTGCAATTTCTGATGGATGAGCACTCTATGACTTGACCACATGGTTCCTAGTTCTTATTGTTTGCAATAATTAATTTCTCACCTGAACTCATTGTGATTCATCCATAAGTTTTTCATTATTAGCACCTGCATCACTTCCCAACTCTTAATTTAATTGTCCTTTGCTTACCATCTCTGATGTGTTTTCTCATTTAATATGTTATATTATTGAAGCATTTTTCCTTCAGAAACATCAGTTCATTGATGAAATAAATCCTTTTATCTTTGACAAAGTTGGTACCCATTAGACATAAAAATTCATCATTATCCTTACTCCTTTTCAGCAAAATTGTTCCTTCCTATTTTCTTCCATCGTACCAATATGGCAAAATTAACCCAAATGGTATTGAAATGTCCATCTTTTCTGCATCTCATCCATTTATTTAACACTCATTTTTTTCCCTTAGAGATCCTCCTCTTCTTAGAGGCTCAGTAAATGAATGAGACAAAGTTATATATACCTGATAATCAACACTACTGGATTTTCCTAAACACTTCCTTTCTATACTCTTAAAAATGTTTTCTTATTATTAGAATATTCCTTATGTTATTAGGATATTATTTCATATGCGGTTCTTACACCTATTCATGGTTAGTGAACCTGTACACCAGCCATTGAGAGCAAATGGAACCAGTCAGAGATGTATTTCTAGGTTTCTCCTTACCTTTATGCTTGCCTTGCCCAGTCATTTTCAGTGATTCCTTTCCCTTTATTACTCATTGAAATACTGGAGTGTTTTGGGGATCAGTCCTGAACTACTTTAGATTCTTTGTTTATCTAGGCAACCTCATTGGGTCTATGCCTTTAAATTATAGCTGTGTGTTTATAATTGCATCCCCATTTTAACTTCTTCTATGAAGTCCAAACACTTAACTGATTATCTCTCACAACTTTTCCCATTTCAACAAATGGTGCAATGCCTAGCCTTTTAGACCAAAGACCTGGATTCTTCCCCCTATTGTTCTACCAGTGCAACCCACTAATCTGTCTTTTGTTGATCACCTTTTATTTCCATCTCTCTCACTTCCGTTCTTAGCCATATTGTCTATACTTCTTTGTCAGACAGTGCCATCATTGTTCTCCTTAGTCCCATTCTTGCAATATAATAATACCTTCTGTATTCTGAAGCTAAAATGATTGATTAGACCATGTATAAAGTGTTGGCTCCATATAATTCCCCAGAGGACTTCTTTCTTCTTCTTTGGACTGTCACATGACAGATATTTTCACAGTATTCATACTGCACTCTTCTGTATCATAACCAGAGTGAAAGAGATTGTCTATAAACATTTGATTAGTTTTGCCTATAATGCTCATCTCTAGACTTGTCACATCATGCTTTCTTTGTATTTGTTCCCCAAATTTCCCTTGTAATATAAGAAAGGTCTTCTTTGACCACTTTTTTCTAAAGTAATTCTCACTTTGCTACCCTTCTTACCATCATGATATGATTCTCTTCATTTTCTGAAAGGTGTTAGTGTTGGTCATCATTTTCAGTAGAATATGAGCTACTTGAGAGCAATGGCCTTATCTGATTTAATCTTTTGTGCGTCCTTTTCATCTTATTTTTCTTTTACCACTTTTTCTTTGCTGCCATTCCCTTGTAAGGCTCACAGAAAATATAAGTTGGATGAGTGAATGAATGAAGTATACTAATTCCATTGAGGAACTTGCAGGTAAATAAAAACATGCTGACAAGAGAGTAGGAACAGAAATCATTCCAGAGTAAATGTACACCCTAAGAATTTTAAGAGAAAGTATTATGCTAAATTATTCTTTTGTTAACTAGGCTTCCTCTGGTTAAAAATTAATTAGTACATTGCATTTAAAATGAGAAAACTCTATCTCTATATATCAGCATGCCCAAGATCCTAAACGCAAAATTGAAAAAACAAAGTTTCAGAATATTACAGAGAATATTCATGTATAAAAACATGGAACTACATTAATACATGTATTGTTTATGTATACAACTTATGTGGTAAAAGTCTAAAATATTTGTTTTCTGGAAGTATACATGCCATAGTCATTAAAGTGGTTACTTCTGAGTATGAAGGGAATGGAAATCAGACAGAGAACAAAGAAGACTTCATTTTATCTGCAAAGCTTCATTCTTTATTTTAAAAATCAAGCAAATTTGACAACATGCTAACATTCTGCATTTGGGTGGGTTGATACATGTTTATTATGTTTTTCTTTATAATTACTGTAATTTAAAACATGAAAAAAAATCTAAGTTAAGGGCTAGTCTATACCTGTGGTCTCAAGGGAACTTAAGGAATTGATTCATAAAATATAATGTCTTTATATTTAAATCAAGGGTTAACTAATTCAATTTGGCATCTATCTTTATGATTCTTGGGTGGGCTCCCTTCTGGCTGGCGTCTGGGTTTTAGAGTCAGACTGAAGTGGTGTGGAATGTGGAAATAGGAAGGAAAACATCTGTGTGCAAACTCAAATATCCCTTCACTGTTCCTTCAGAGCTGTTTTATTTTTAAATTTTTTCTACTCTTTTCTGACATATTACTGGTCAAAACGACTCATTTTTTTATGGAGAACACATTACATATTAGGCATTCTCTGTATATTATCACATTTGATACTCAGTTACTATTTATACTCATAGATGAGTATAATTATTTCATAGGTAAGAAGGCTGAATTTCTTTTCTTTTTTTTGAGCAAAAGGAAGATTTCATGTTGCTGAGGTCTCAAATTTACTTCTGTGCATGTCAAACACAGGGTAAATGAACATATGTTCATTTATACATATGTTCATACATACAAGACTATGAGAGGAGAGGGCCTATCTTTCATGTATACATGCAGTAGGTGTCTTACAGGACCAATTTGAGATTTCTGATCCCGTCCTCTTCCTCCTCCTCCTCCTCTTCCTCCTCCTCATCATTTTCCACCTTCTTTTCCTCATTTTCTACTTCCTTCTTTTCCCTGAAAAGACCAAAATTTTAATATGACTTGGGCTATACAACAAACAGTAGCCAAGGCTAGTGTGAGGGTTTTCAATTATAGGACTTTTTCTATTGCCATTTAATGTGAAGTTCATATTTAACTTCTAGATTTTTAAAATTACTTTATTCAATTTAGGTTTTACTTTGGATTTAAAAACTGCTTTCCTTTCTTCCCAACATTTTGTCAGTGATCTGTATCTTTTGTGAAAACTATATTTAAACTGAATTGAGCTACACGTTGAAGAGATTATCATTTTATTAAGTATCCAGGATCTATCCAGCATACTTGTTACAACATGGAATTTGATGGGTAAAAAACCAGTCAAATATATGTATATCTCTCTCTATCTGTATATAGTAGTCAAATTTCAACTTTGTGTGTGTGTGTGTGTGTGTGTGTGTGTGTGTGTGTGTGCCAGCTTTTGAAAGAATTTGACAGAAAATACCAATTGAAAAAAATCAAGAAAATAGAAACAGCTCCTAAGTAATATTAAGAATATCGTCAGATCTTTGGATTTGAGCTTTCAAGGGTAACATTTTTGAAATAGTCAAGATTTTTCTCTTAAGATTTATTTTATTGACCCACTGTAAGAGTCAAGACACTACACTGAAAACAAATTTTACAACTTCTTGGGGGGGGTGGAGGAGGAGTTGGGGAGGTTAGGAGGGGAGGGATAATAGGAGAAAAACAAAGGAGGGGGTAACAATGTTGGATAGGAAATATATTCATTACCTTACTCATGTAACTATAACACCTCGGTTCAGTATCTTTGCAATAAAAATATTTTTAAAAAAGTAAAAAAAGAGTTTTTTTAAAAAAATGTAACTCAAATCATCCCTGATATAAAATTGTCAATGCAATGACATTTGTCTGTCAGTCTACCTGTGCAGGGTCCTGGCCTTCATGTAACTTGGAACATTCTTACATTGGTTTGTAATGTCAGAGCCCACTCTTCATTCCTCACCAGTATTAGTGCTCCCCCCTTCCTATGCAGAAGGCCAGCCTGATTGCCAGCTTCTCACAAAGGTAGATCTAGGATACCCTTTAATTCCTATAAAAAGATCGATGGACTATTTGGAAAAGTAATATTATTTCTATTTTATAAGGCCTTTCTCTTATATTCCCACTGGGAATATGAATGTGAATTTCAGGTAACATGGCATCCAAAGCAAGGAAAATAAGCTTTTGGAAAATTAATCTTGTTTTGTGCTTGAAAGAAGAAAAAGTTGCTGATTTTTTGTCTCTTTTCTGTGTTAGAAGTCTGTATTCATAATGGCAGGTAGGATGCTCTCAGGATACTGAGCAATACCTGAACCACATTTTTCCCCCCTGGAAATGTGTAGTAGATGCAATTTGTCTTTCAGTTCTGGCTGGGGAATAGAGGTTTCAGTAATGAAGGCTGATGAAGGATATACTTTAGAATATAATAAGAGCAGACAACAAAAAACTTTTTAAAATTGCAAACATTATGTTGGAAGTGCAAAGAAGAGATTAAGAATTAGTGTTTAAAATTTAAAAACAATTGAGATATGGGAATCAAGAACTTGAGATAGTGTGAAAAGTAGTTCTTTTAAAAATTTTATTTAATTTTGTTGTAAAGGTGATTTACAGTCACATAAGTACATTTCTTTTGAACAGTGTTGCACCCTCCTTCATTTTTCTTCCACTTTCCCTCCCTCCCTCCCCCCTGCAAATTGTAAAATTCCTTTCCAACATAGTGTCTTGTGAGTATCACTGTTGCATTGGTTGACTCTTTGTCCTTTGTTTCGCCATATTTTTCTTTATTTTAATTTAATTTAATTTTTTATTGTGAAAATACTGTACAGAGGGGTTACAATTACATGGGCATTTCCTTATCAAGCATTGTAGCCTCCTCCTTTGTTTTCCCTTCCCATCCCTTCCCATTCTCCCCCCCCCAATTCTCCCTGCCCCCCCCATCAAAGTTGTAAAGTTCGTTTTTTGACATAACGACTTGTACATCTCATTGTTGCAATGGGTCAACCTGTATCCCTATTTAACCGATTTGTTTTTCCCCTTCCCTTCCACAAATTATACTGACATCAAATACAGTGAAAGCAGGGGTTATACTGTGGGGGAGGGACATACAAAGCAAAAAGAAATCATCTTACAAATGTGTTTCACCATTTTGTTAGTCCCCTTCCCTTTCTCAAATCAGATAAAGACACAAGGTACCTGAATCAAAACCAGTGATGACAGGTGATAAACCAAAGAGAAAAAGTAAAGAAAAAAAATATCTTCACACAGTACATTAACAACAACAACAACAACAAAAACAACAACAAACTTTGTTTTCATATCTTGGAGTTCATTTCAATTATCATTTTACATGGTCATATGTACATAGCTATTGAGTTATTGTGATCCTCTGCTTGGACTATCCTAGACATATACTAATTATTACAAATGAGGGAAACCATGGAGCCTGTGTTTCTTTAGGTCTGGCTTATTTCACTTAATGTGATTTTTTTTCCAGGTGTTTCCATTTCCTTATGAATGGGACAATGACATTCTTTCTGATGGAAGCATATCACATCATATATCACACTTTCTTGATCCATTCATATACTGAAGGGCATCTGGGTTGGTTCCATATCATAGCTATGGTGAACAATGCTGCAATGCCACTAACATATGTAGCTGCATGTTTTTTTCTTATTACTAAATCATTTTGTGGGATTTTCTGTCAGTCTGTGAGACTTAAAACATATTCATATTTATCAGAGCAATAGTGATAACAATAGCAACTATGATGTTACAGACTTACAGCCTTTCTTGGGATTTTGAAGAATTTAAAAGCTAACAAAAATCAATTTCATGGATATAGAGGTGGTTATACAAGTCATTTGTGCTCACATGGGAGAGTAGATTTATTTGTAGAAGTTTAAATAACTCATCTAAGTGGAAAGGAGAGGTTAGATCACAAGAACTAACATTTCTGAACCAGATAGATCCACTTTGTAATCGCTTTATGCCTTCTTAGATACACTTGCAGTGGGGTAGCAGGAAAGTTCTCATGTCCCAGATTTATTTAGAAAGGAAAACAAACAGAGCTTCTTTCTGTTGTGAAGTCAGTTTAAATGGTACTATGGCCTGTGGCTGATGGTTCTGGATTGCAAAGTTCATCTTAAGAGTACTGGTCAGTAGCTATATTCTTTCTCCAATCTTACTCATAAAATTGAGTTTGTCTTTCATTCTTCCTCAATGCTTTGTGATCAGATTGAATAGTTCAGTGAAATCGTTCATGGGCCTTTGATTTGATATAATTTTACCTTCAGTATAATTTCTGATGCTATAAAAGATTATTTTCTCAGGTATCTCCACAATTGGAGATAAAATAAGATGATTTCTCAAATTGTTTTTAAAAAAATCTAGCAAGAGGAGAATGAAGAAATAAGATTAGAAGAAAGTATTTGTCAAAGCTATTCTATATACTGTCTGCTTTTAGGCATTGGTAATTTTTTCTTTTACATTTTGTAAAAAGTTTTATCCTCACTAACATTCTGGTAATTCTGAGATACTTTGTATAAAAAAAAGTGAGGATTGTTTCCTTTATATGGCAATTTTTAAAGTATTGTGGTACTTTCCTGACATTCTTCTTTGGTGAATTATTTCCTTTAATGTATGCATGTTATAACTTATATTTTAAAGATATATTTGATATGTTTCAATCCATCGTATAATTAAATATTTTGGCATTCAAGTGACCACATCTTAAACCAATGGGGTCTCTTCAAGATGGTTCTTGTGAGGTGGTTTTTTATTTTCTTTTGCTTTTTGACATGATCAAAAGAACACAAGTTCTTTGATGGTTCTTCACTTTTTGGCACAATAAGATGTTTCTGGGTCATCTTGTACATTTTCTATTCACAGCTAGAAATCCAGTCATTCTCCAAATGTTTAGTGCATTTTTAGTACAAGGCATGCAGGTGTCTCTTTGTTCTAACTCTGTGAAAGGTATACGATGAAGGAAAGTTACATTCAATAATTCTGGTTAGTCAAAATTCAACTTGTTTCTTTGGAAGAGTGGCAGCCAGACATGATTATTCATCCTGGTGACTGGAAATGTAGCTCAGTCTTCACACAGAAACCACTTATTGTTTCAGAAAATCTTCTTTTTTTAAAAATCCTACTTTATTATGCATGCATTAGGTTTCTTTGGGTTCTGAATTTGCCACTTGAATCCTTCCAGTGCCCACTTGGCCCACAGAAGATGTGGCTAGTAAGTTATATCTGCTTCACCATTTTCCATTCACTGTCTACATTAATGAATCAAAATCAGATATTGACATCATTATCTAGAACAATAAACTTTTCTTCATAACTCTTTAGGGGAGAAGATAGTGATTGTCAGAGTAATAACCAGCAATTGGGGACAAACTTCCCTTCTAAGACTTAGCATACATGGTCTCAAAATAACATGTAATTCTCTAGAATCATGATGACATAATCCTAGGAAGTAAGACTTGCCACCCATTTTACAGATAAGCACACCAAGGCTCAGAGAGTAAGGCTACTCTTTTCAAGAGCTAGTTGTACACACTCCAAAGATGACACTTTCAATGATGGTTCAGTACTTCTCTGCTCCTCAGGAATGACAGATATAAAGAATGAGATGTAGTATTTCTTACCAAAGAGTGTGTAATTTGAATTGAGGAAGGCAGGATCTTCATAGAAAATGACATCATGCATCATTTCTTTCAGTCTTCCTACCTGGCGTTGCCAGGTTCATTTTACAGAAATGTTTTGCTCTCATTACTACTCTATTTAAAATGTCAGGTACCCACTGCCTGCAGGATCAAGTCCAATTCTTGCTTGGCACTTAAGGGCTTCCAAATGTGGGTCCTTCCCTATTTTCTCATGTGTGAAATTCCACTGTGAAGCTGGCACGTGAAGGGAGTGTCTAAGCCAGAGGCCATGTCTGAGGCTTGATGCTTTGCTTCTAGAAATGCTGCCTCATTAAGGGCATCGTTGTTTTCCTTAGTTCACCTTTGCAAGGGTGGATCATGAAAGATGCAGATCTCCCTTTGGAAGTAACTCTCGATCAGAGCCTAACTAGTCTTGTTCTCCAATTGCATCTTTTAAATTCCTGCTTCTGGCCCTTTGCTTGTGTCGCACCTCTGCCTCGGTGCCACCTTTTCCTCTTGTCTGGACTGTTTTTTAGCATCTCCTGCCTCTTAAGTCTCTTCTGTTTCCTCCATGCCCTGGTTTAACATGCTCTCATTTGAAATTCTGTAGAACTTCATGTCTGTATCAATTACCATATATAGTCTTAAATTACCACTTATATATTTTTAAATTATACTTCAGATTTTTTCTAATTATGAAAGTAACAAATGTTAAAAGCGAAAACTTAATGATTTGCCAGAAATGATAAGAGTAAATTAATTACTGATAATCTCGAAACTCATGGATATCCATTTCTATTATTTTTGTGTATATGTATACATATTAGAGCATATAAACAACAATAGCATCATATTCTACCTATGATTTTATAACCTGGCTTTTCTCTTAGCCAATTTCTTTTAACAGTATTCATACACAACTGGGTATAAATATCACCACAGTATTTCATTATATAAAATTGTACTTGCTTTTCATATTATGAAATATTTGTTACTTTTCTGTTATAAATAATCTTTAGTAAATATAGTTAGCTATTAAATTTGGGGGAATTAAAAAGAGTTAAAATCTACTTTCTAGCTTTATTCCTTTGAGCATCAACATGTTTTCTTCTTTCCTTTTCCTTCCTATCTTGATTTTCTATATTTTTTTCTGTTCATCTCCACTCCTTTCCTCTTCTCTTAAGGATGTTTATTGCCATATATTAAATATTCAAGGGTGATTCTGTGTCCCTTCCATATATATATGCAATGCCTAATCAAACTCTCCATCTCTCTTCATCATACCAACTTTCCTCTTCTTAAAACAGTTTGAACATGCTTCATTGCTTCATTTTATACATACAGATATAGTACTTTTTAATATTCATTCTCATTCATCTTTTCCATCCCCATGTAACCTGTTTTATATATTCCTATGGTCCACTTTTTTAGCATGTATTAATTGTACAACTGAGGTGTCACCATTGTAATCTAATATACACATATATTATAAATTTAGTCAGATTGACCTCATCTATTGTATTCTCTTTCCATCCTTCCTAATCAAAATTATTTGTAAACATATTGTAAATTTATTTTACATCAGTCTTTAGAAATACACCTACTTATTCATACCATGCTTGGGCATATATCTTAAGGAGCGTAAATCAATGTATGAGAAAGGTACCTTCATATCCATCTTCATTGCAGCCATGTTCATAATAGCCACAATCAGCTGAGATGTCCAGAAACCAATTAATAGAAAAAGAAAATATGGTACACTTGCCATAGAATATTACTCAGTAATAAGGAAAAACAAAATCATGTTATTTGTAGTAAAGTGTTGGAGATGGAGACCACCACATTGATTAAGATTAGTGAAGACTAAAAGTGAAATATCATGTTTTGCTCATTTGCAGAATCTAGATTTTACAACCATCCATCCACCCTTCTATTAACCCATCCATCCCTAGAACATGAATGTAACTCTTGGACTGCTTAGAGAGAAAAGTAGGAGGAGTAAATGATGTAGCCGTTCTAGGCTTACCTTTCCTCATCTTTGAAATATTGCATCATTATCTTTATCACAATATTGTTGTAGGCTGGCACACAGTAAGTTGACAATAAATTCAGACTATTTTAATTTTAAATTCTTTGCCTCATGACTTTTCATCTATAACTAGATCTTAAATTTCTTGAGCAAACACTTTGTCTTATGGACCCTGGGTTTACTGTTATCAACTAATTGTAGTATATGTAATAATGGTTAATGCCTGCTTTTTGAAAATGATTCTTTGATTTTCACTGCATATTGTTGTGTAAGAAGTAACTCTTAGTAACATTCCATGTAAATCCTCAACTTTTCTCATGACCTATAGACATTAAACTTCTGAATTCGTATCCAAACTCTTGCATTTGTTGATAATCTTAGATTATCTTAGATTATCTTGCATTTGTTGATAATCTTAGATTATCTTAGATTTTCCCCTTTATTTCATATTCTGGTGATCACTGTGGGTGTAGGTTGGCCCTTTTGTTTTGGGTTATTCCTACATGCAAGGGACTGAGAAGAACGATGCTATCCTCATGTGCTGGCATTTCTAGGGCACTAATGCATGGCCTTGCACAATGCATTTTTGGCAGTGCTAGCCAGTTCAAAAGCCAGCTTCACAGCAGAATTTCACACATGCAAATGAACCATTGTGATTCCTGGTCATGAAAATTCATGGAATAGTGGCTAGTTCAGTGTGGATGACCTGTCAATTTGGCAGCCAATCATTTAGTTAAACATCCAAATCACTGGCCAGTTACTCAGTCTAGTCTTCTTGCTTGTTACTGGGTTCTATGTAATCCTATTAAGAGCAATGACATTGCCTTTGATGTGTGTCAGTTAATGGTACAGAAGTACCATGCAGGCATGAGACATGTGTCTGGCCAGCATTACCTGTGAGCATTGTGGAAATGGACAATTTGTGCTACTTGTATTTCTATGGATATGTATTCAAAATACTATCTCCTTGAATTACAGGCAAAACATCTTAATTTTATGGATACTATTTTCATTAATTTTATATGGTAGCTCCTCTGAGTAGTGTAACCCTCATTTTCTGATGCATATTCATTGATTTTACTTTGAGGCAACTGGACAGAAACCTATGTCCTCATGGCCTGGAAGAGTTTGATTTTGGATCAACAGTCATGCATCTTAGGTTTAAGTCATGCATATTATAGTAGCATTGATAAGTAGATAAAATAAATCTAGAACAACAATTCCTAATATCAGACTTGCTTGTGAATATGATAAAAGAAATACAGATTCTAAATTCAGAAAAAAGCACAAATGATCCAGCATTAAAGTTCTGAGAATTCTCGTGTCTACCAAAACCTGGAGTATAGGGAAATGAGAATTGTTTAAGATTCTTGCTCTGTTAAGGAACAGGAAGAGAGAAAGAGAGGACAGAGATAGGAAAAGGTAAAAAGAGGTTCAGAAAGAGAGAAACTTCAAGGCAGAAAGAGAGAAAAGACTAAAAGAAAGGAGATGTGACTAAAATTTTCTTAACATCATGTAATTGCTTACTATTGTGCATAATTTGTTTCTAATATGCATGTTCTTATGTTTATAATCCTGAATTATTTGACAAAATCTCTCATCAGAGCACTATGACATATCTCACACTGAAGAACTTTTGACAGAGTATTGGGAAAATATATGGGGACAAACTTTTCATTTTAAAGGCAACTGGGTATACAATTAAAAAGTAATACTGTAAATAAAAGAGCCATTTTACATAGAAATACAAAAGTCTTTGTGTCCTAGTGAAAATTGGTAGAATAATTGTAGTAAAAATACTACTAATTAGTGTGCATTATGTCACCATTTTCAAGCTTTCAATGTACATTATCATATTGTATTCTCACAACAGCCTTTTCTTTAGGTAACGTAGAAATTGCATATGAATTCTGAACTTGAAGAAATGGAGGCAAATGTGTATGGAGATGCCTGGAATAACAAGTATTTAATTTGAATTCTGGAAACCAGATTTCCAGCTTTGATTGTTGGGAGAAGCAAGGTATCCCTGTGGAACACTAACTCCCATACAGCCAGTGCATGCTACAAATGCGGTGTCCTTTTGTTCCCTAAGATGAAATACATGAATGGAAAATAGTGATCTTGCAATGGGAGAAAATAATGGAATTGTGAAGATTATAGTGTAGAAGACTCTAAAATCTCACCTGCTCAAGTTGAAGGTGAGCACCTGACCAGAGGGCTAGGCATTTAAGCAAGGATGTCTAATTGCCTATGGGAAACATACAGAGAAAACACTGACAGCAATCAGAGGAGGACTTAGCTTCCAGTGTTTTGTTTGTGTGTTTGTTTGAAACAAGGGAGATACAGGGTTTAAAAGTACCCATTCTATGTTGTTTATAAGTTAGGTGTTATAATTTGACAATAATTTTGAAATATTATGTGTGAGTCAATCTAGTTCTCTTCCCAGACTAGTTTTAGAAAGTTTTAAATCCCAAATAGTGTTTATCAGAAAGTGTTTCTATAGGATAATGTGCATGTTGTTAGCCTGGGAAACTTCAAATGGCTGTAAGAAAATATGACATATTAATTACTCTGTGTGTTAGTAGAAATGTGTAGGTTAGAAGTTACATATATATATATATATATATATATAATGGATACATATATATATCCACTCATACACAATTGGTTTATTATGTATGTCTGTATATATATGCATATATCTAATTGTGAGCATTTATAAAATGTATTAGGTTTATGGGTTAAGAACTCTTCATTTATAACTTGCTTTTTTTGGAATTATTTAGCAATGCAAGATATCACTACATTCAGTATTTTTCTTAATAATAAACATGTCTAGTCAAAGAAGGCATTAATGAAGCAATTCCCCAAATAAAACAGCCCATGATATCTGAGTTGCAGCAGAGAGAGAGAGTGGTCTTTGTAGTTTAATCAAGATCACAAGACTTGTTTTGAGCGTCTGTCATCTTTAATTTTACGGCACTTCATTTCAGAGTAGGACTGCTAGGGTCACATGCAATTAAAACACAGGCAAGATTTGTCTTGTGAAATCTTAACATAAAAAGTAATGTGTTACTCCATTTTAACTTTTCTACTGAACTCTGTGAACTCACTAATTACTTTTTCCCCCTCTTGTCACCTTTTTGATATGACATGTATTTTATAGAGGAGATAGAAGTTTGGATTTTTTTCATATCATGCATATGATTGAGGATAACAAAATTAAACCAGAGAAAAAAGGAATGCATTTCTCAGAAATACATTTTTTTAAAATAATATCGGAGTACTCCAGCTTCAATGACAAAGAACCTCATAGATCAAATTCTAGGAAATAACTGTTAATCTGCTTAACTAGGGCAGGTAGAATTGTAATAAAGGAGCAGAGATTTTCTAGAGGCCAGGATCCTGAACCGGAGTTGATTCTCTGGGGGTGCAGGCAAAAGCCCTTTTATGTGATTGGCTGTGGAAAGCATTAAAACCAGTGCCAATGTGGAGATTTGAGGTGCAAGAAGGGTTGTTGCATCATAGTGATCAGTAAATTGCATAGACCCTTATTAACCTTATTGATAAGGAGCTTAGGGAAGTCCCATTCAGGCTTCAGTATATGCCTCATTTTGTTCTCTTGTGTGTCTCGGTTTGCAATCACAGCCACTTTGAATGGAAGGTCTTTATGAGGCACCTCAAAATTCAGTGCGAGTAGCTTCGCCTTTAAGTTAGAACAAGGGAAAGAGGAGTGGGAGCAAGCTCGTATACAGGGGGGCTGAGGACTGATTTAACTGGTGCTCTGGACACCTGGAGAATGTTTGAAAATTTTGTGCTTCAAGAATCTTTTATTTTGTTCCTCTTTCAATGCAGCTGGGGTCTGTAGGGATCAGGGGATTATTTTTGATACCTGTCGAAAAGAGTTATGTCTACACTGATTTTCCATCCCTCACTACTAATTAACCTTATTGTATACAGGAAACAGTCTATTTAATACCTGCATTCCTTCTGTAATGCCAAGTAAAATGAAATCCAGTGTGAAATCTAGTTAACGTTTGCCTTTTTGAAGTCATTTTTAAGTTTCCAGTTTTAGTGACTGTGACCTCAGAATTGATAGCTAGAAAAAGAGTAAGCTCAAACCAATTTTGGTTTCCATTGTATTCTTCACCCCCTCCAACTTAAAAGCTGCTGTTCACCTGGACTGATGAAGAGTCTGGAGGAACAGGTCATCCTGAGCTGGACAATGTTTCCATGGACTCCTCTGTGTTGCGGCTGCCTGGATTGGAAGTCTTCCTGTCACACGTCCCACGGACTGTCCATGCTCCCCTACTTGTTCCTTCTTCTTTGCAACTGAACATCTCTGTCCCCTTGCTTTCAGGCAGGGAGGCTTAAATTTGACAGATAGGCACATCCTGGCAAAATTCTGCAGCAGTACCAGATCAAATAGATGCTGGGCAGGAAGGAATCAGAGCCCAGGGTAATACGCTCAAAGAAATTCTATTGGTGGAATTTGCAAGAGAGGGAAAAAAGGTAGGGTCTAGCAAGAAAGAGCAGAAATTAAACTGTGTAAAATGTCACCAAATGATGTGGAAAAATCCACACGTCTTCGAGCATGCGGCACAATATGGACTTAGAACACATTTTGTTAGTGATGTGAGAATGGCTAGAGCAATGGTTATATTCCTGCTCTTAAAATGTGTGTGTGTGTGTGTGTGTGTGTGTGTGTGTGAAGTAAATGTGTCAGCTTTAATGTTGCCAGAAAAAAGTGAAGATTTTCAGGCCAATGCTTTATATTTTCAGAGTTCCTGGCTTTTGAGATTTTTATACATTGGTCAGAGAGCTTATGTTACATACCATTTATCTAACATGTAAACCACACATTTGAAAGTTCAGGAAAAGGAGTAGAAGATGGCACAGGATGTCACAGATGCCTGCAGCCTCCCAGATCTGAAGTCGGATGGTTAGCATTTGCTACCAGACTTGCTTAAGTTAGGCTGGCAGCCTTGGGCACTTAACTTCAAGAGAGGTAGAAGGAGTTTCTGTTTCATGATTTTTTTTAAGTGGGACTATGAATCAACACAAATACCAGTGATTTGGCTGCACCTAAGATGTTACATTTATCTTCATCAGAAACTCAATGGTAGATCATATTCTTACTTAATGTTGCTGATACGCTGTTTGTTCACTCAGTCTAACTAGTGTGCACTGAGCACCAGCCTTGGGCAGTGTTGCCTCTCTCCTTCAATGTTTTCTTTGCACCCTCCTCATTAATGGAGGAAGGCTCTGTAGAATCCAGCTGATTGCTAGAGAATTTTTTGGACCTTTTGTGCTTTGATTCATGCATAAGATACCAAAAACCCTCTAAGTTTATCAGGTGTGTGTGTGTGTGTGTGTGTGTGTGTGTGTGTGTGTGTGTGTGTGTGTCTGTGTTATCCTTCTGTCAGGTCTCTCACCAAGACAGCTAGACATTTTCATTTTGACAACACTAGTACAGAAAATTGTCATCATTTTTGCCCAAGATGTTCGCTGCATTCTCATCATTTCAATGATTCAGGATCACTTTCTGGCAGCATGAGGCCCAGTGTGTCTTGATGCCTGCCTCTTTTTCAATTATATTTAAGAGGAAAACTGCTGAGGACCCATTTTTCATCTTGCACAGGAACCCTACACAGTCAGATTTAATTTCAGTACAATATTAGGTAGTATAATATGATGGAAGATAACTAGACTCTGACAAGTATGACCCAAAACTGAGTAATTTGATGACAATGTAGGGGTAAAGCCACCAATTATTTTAAAAGATTTGGGCAAAGAGGCTTCTCTTATGTCCTTTCCATAATGAAGTAAAATGGTCAGTTCAATGTTTGTAAAGCATATTGGCAAAAAAAAAAGTGTTAAAAATCACAAAGAGCAATAACATCAGTGAGGTTTAATCATCTACACAAATCAACAGATACACTCCTTTTTTTGGGGGGGAGTCATTTAATATCTCTCTTGTTTTTTTTCTTGAAAGTTAGTATGAAAATGAAATTCTCACCAAGGATTCCACAAGGAAAGCAACCAGGTCAGCACAGAAGTATCACTATTTTGGTGTTTCTGTGACTACATTTCTTCAGTTACATTTCCTAACCAAGGTACTACATGTTAAAGTGGTTAAAGGATGGGTCTCTGGAACCATATTATTTGGCCTTGAATATTCCTTGAAGCTTACTAGTTACATAAATTGGTAACTTCTTTGTTTTACACCCAACTAAGTATGGTGAAAAGATAATAGTGGTATCTCCATCCATATGTTGTCTCGAGGATTGAAGAAGATAACACATGTAAAGTACAGGTCCTAGCACACAACAAACACTCTGAATGCTAGTTGACACAATTAATCTTTTCAGGATTTTCTTGGTGGTCCTCTGGGGATCCAGAAGTGCAATATTGGCACAAGAGAAAAAGGGAAGAAAGCAGAGTTAGGTGTGATTGAAATATCACATAACCATCTGGAAATAGTGCTGATAGCATGCACACTCTGATTTGGGCATGATATGGGGAAAATGTTTTCAAGTGCTGACTGTTGAGTACCCAAGTATTGCTTGAATATAACTATTGCTGGAGTACAACTAATACACACACACCCAACAAGCAAGCCAAAAACGGGCCTGCTGTAGAAATGGGTTCATAAAGAACTGTTGCTTTGCACTCGGTTATAGTAATGAAGAGATGGTGGGTAAAGCATCAGAACTGTGTCAGATGACACTTTAAAATATCAGTTTCTCCCTTTGCTCCCACTGTCTGATGATAGGACCTACAATTTCTTCTTGCTTCAAATTCTACTTCATAATATTGCCACATATATCTTTTTTTTTTCCCCAGGGCTGAGGACCGAACCCAGGGCCTTGTGCGCAGGCGGGCACCCTTCCTCTGGGCTAAACCCCCAGCCCCTGCCACATGTATCTTTAAAACTCCAAGAAAGGTACCTTCCTGCTTGAAGATGAGCAGGGTTTCAAAACTGGCCAGAGATGTAGGATAACACATCTTGCAATGGTTGGTCTCCTCAAACCATTTTTCTCACCATCTTAGGACAAAGTTATTGTTAGTTAATGAGTTGGAGATTGGTCATCTGCATCTTTTAGGGACAATTTACAGTTTTGTGGTGTAATACCTATACTTTTTACATGATTTCATTAGGTAGTCCTGAGAGTCAAGTAAGACCAGTATATTCTATTCTAAGCAGAAAATCAAGACCTAAATGGACTTAGTAGCTTCCCTAGGATCAAATCAATAAATTATGCATTGTATTTTGCTTCTTTTCTGTTCTTTCACATCACTTTGTTTATTTATGTATCTCTACAATTTGTTCCATGCAATACCCTTTTCTGGGAAGTGAGCTTTGCAACACTGGAAGGTTTAACATAGAGGTCACAAAAAAAGAGGTTCTGAGGCTGAATCTCCTCAGATGTGTTTTATTTGATGCCTTAAAATCAGATCTTATATAAGAGTCTCAATTTCTGGCTTTTCATGAAAGATCTGAAGGTCTGGCAACATTGTGCCCACATTCCCGCATAAGCAACATGGGCTCCAGCTGAGAAGAAGCTGGCCTTTTTGGCCAAGTATGGAGCTTGAGTTTTCCCCAGCTGCTCCCACTCCACTCTGCCTGCTGCTTGCTGTTCTTTACTTGTTTATACTATGTCTGGCCCCATTGAGCAGCTGAATTTGTAGCCATTGGTAAAGAAAGATAGAAAGAAAAAGAAAAGATTTATCTGTACTATACAAATAACCTAAACATTTTAATCTGAAGAAATAAAATGTAATTGCTGTATTTGAAGAAAGTCTTCTTTTTGATAGTAGGACTATTTGCCTTCTCTAGAGAGAGTTGTTATTGTTTTGGTTTTAGTTCTCATTTTTGACAACAGAGCAATTTGACCCAGAACTCTTAGTGACAGTCCTTTTGGATGAAAATCTTTGCATGGCCTTTTAATTAGGAATTGACAGGGTGATTAACTTATAATTCACAAAAATAAATGTGGAAAAGAGAAGTACAGGTCAATTTCTAGCTGTGTTAAACGGTAAGGACAGCACCATTGGCAAGTGATTGCTTCCTTTTAACAGCTTTTCTAATTTTTCTTAATTGGACCCTTTGTTTTCTAATTGGATAGGGAGAACCATCATATGGCTTTCAATTACTAGCTGTGGCATGATGATCCTGTCATATGGCACATGCTAAGTAAAGTCAGACTCTCTAAATTTAAGATGGAATACACATCATCTCCTAAAAGCCTTTTGTGTCCCTAGGAAAGAAGCAATCTTCTACATGCTTGTCAGTGAAGCTATGCGCTAATGCAATATATTAACAGGTTTGGTTTTGCCAGGGAGATGTTTGTAGATTTGGGTTTCCATTCTATACACTAAATTTTACAATTTCTGGAAGTCTTTTCTTACTGTGACATGGAAATGCTCCTAAGAATACAAGATAATGATTGTGTTCTTTGAAACTATTAAATATTACACCTGCACATGCACACACTCCTACACATATAAAACAGGAACCTCTTCAAAGTGTTTGCTTCTAACTGATCAATTTCAAGATTCTCCTTCAAGAAACAGAGTTCCCTATGGATTTCCTTCTTCTTTTCCCTTCCTTCCTTCCTTCTTCCTTCCTTCCTTTTCTTTCTTTCTCCAGTTATGGTGCTTAAACTCTGGGCCTGATCTCTTCAGTTCAAGGCTAGTGCTCTACCACTTGAGCCCCAGTACTACTTCCAGTTTTCTGGTGGTTAATTGGAGATAAGAGTCTCACTGACTTTCTTGCCTGGTCTGACTTTGAACACAATCCTCAGATCTCAGCCTCCTGGGTAGTTAGGATTAGAGGTGTGAGCCACTAGCACCCGACATCCCTATAGATCTCTTATTTTACACCCTCCCTTGGATCTCTTTTGCCTGCAGAATAATATGAGAATATTTTATCTTACATCTAACCTCAACATTTTTCTCCAGCTCCATAATCCCAGTTTCCAGGCAGGCACTTCATCCCCTTTTTACTTCTCATGACTCCTTGAAGATGCAGATATTAGGTCTTTCATAAGTTTGGTTCATGCTAGCTCTGTTTCCTGTTTAGTCTTCTTAACCTTTCTTGCTAGATTAATCTTATTCATAAGACTGGATAGAACTTCTCAAGGCCAACTCTAAATAAAATTGTGTCTGACTCCCAAACACAATTTGTTTCTTGGTCCTCAGTACTTTATTATCACTGTGTTAGACTTTCCTCATTTGTTCATCCACTCATTCACAAATACCTTTAGAGCATCTCTCTGAATAGAGGCTCAATCCCGTCCTTACATTGAACTGTTAGTAATCTTTAGGTGAGTCTCTTCTTATCAATCAGTGAAATCACAGAGGGTAGGAATATGTGCCTTATATGGTGCATGTATCAGTAGTATATAGTATATAGGTGATAAAGAAGTGTTCATTAGCTTTTCATGAATTGTCAGTGGATAAATTGATCAGTTTTATAAAACCTAACATCTTGTAAGTCAACCCAGTATATTAGCATCTTGGTTTTAAAAGGGTGATGGTTGCTGTCTTTGAGATGTTGTGGAATCTAATGACTTTTTGTTGTAACCCTTTTTATACGTTCACAGGATCTGAGTAAGTCACATCCTGTGATGAGCACTTTGGCTCAGCACCTTGGAATGGTCTTCCTCCAGAGAGAAACATATTCTCTGATTAAATGCCCTTAGCAGGCAGGGACAGGACACAGCTGGGGTTTGCATCAAACTAAATCCCATCAGATTGGAAATCAAGAAGCTGGTGCTTTTGAAGATTATAAATCTGGAAGGCAGCAGAGACAAGGGGCTATGTGTCTCTGCTCAGAGCAGGTAGTGCCACTTTGCTTTGGCTTAAAATGCTACTACTCTCTGTGGCTGATGCTCCCAGAATAACTTTAAAGATGAATTCATGAGAAGGGTGATGAGGTTTTAATGATGGAACGACTAAATCTGCTCATCTTCATTCAAAAAGAGAAGTTGTTAAAGTCTTGGGGGAAGACCTAATTGTGAACATTACAGAAATGAGGAAGACTTGACATAGAATGCCAGAAACTCTTGCTTCATGTTTCTGTGTTACTAAAAGCCATGATTACAATTTTGAACATAGAAACTGCTCAAAGATACCCAGTCTAGTCACTCAGTTAACTGGTGACTTTATGGAGTTCTATCTCATAATGTTCTTTGGCTTTGTGGTATGCATATAGATTCCATTTGATGAAATCACACTTCAGCATTTATTGTTGTTGCTTCACTCTTTTCTGGCCACAAGTCCATGTATTGGCACCTTTGCTAAATGAAGACATTCAAGAGGTGTAAGCATGCCCATCTTTCCTCTGGCAGCTCTGTGGGTGCTAGAGCTACATGTGCATCTATTTCTTGAGCAGACTGGCTTTCTTAGTGCTCCATCCATACAGACGGCCTATGCTTCTGAGCTTATTACTACTCTATTTGCTCTTGGATTGATGTTTCACATGTTGTATTTACTTGCTTTATTTTTCATTTTATGAACAAATCGATAACTAGACTTACTCTTTATCACACTGGATTAGTTTTATTTATTCCATTGAATTTGATTAACGGGCTGTCAAACCTGTCTACATTTTTATCAACTGAATACTTTTATAAAACAGGGCATAAGATGTATTCAGCTGGAGCATACTTTTCAATAATATTCTACAGAGTTATCCTTTGGTTCATCTATGACAACTTAAACTAGCCTTCAGATGGTTAAAACAATTAAGTTTGATTAAGTAATTTTTTGGTCATGGTGGGGGGGGCTTTTAAAAGCAATTTATAGATTGATCTAATGTAATTTGCTAAGAAAGCATTCTCAGAATCATATTATAATTTTACATAAAATGACATATCTAGAGACGATGATACAATTCATAAAGATTCAGAAAGGAAGTTAACATAAAAAAAATCAGTGCTCCAAATCAAGAACTCTAATAACAACAGATGCTGGAGGGGATGTGGACAGAAGGGAACCTTACTTCATTGTTGGTGGGAGTATAAACTTGTTCAACCACTTTGGAAAGCAGTATGGAGGTTCCTCAAAAGACTCCACATAGAGCTCCCCTATTACCCAGCAATCTCACTTTTGGGTATTTACCCAAATGTTTACAAACAAGACCACACTAAAGCTACCAGCACAACTATGTTTATTGCAGCATTATTTACCAAGCTAAGATATGGAACCAACCCAGATGCCCCTCAATAGATGAATGGATCAAGAAAATGTGGTATATATACACAATGGAATTCTATGCCTCCATCAGAAAGAATGACATTACCCCATTTGTTAGGAAATGGAAAGACTTGGAAAAAATTATAAGTAAGCCATGCCCAAAGAAACATAGGTCCCATGGTTTCCCTTATTTGCAATAACTAGTATATGTCTGAGTCAAGCAGAAAAGGTCAGATAAGGTGATGTTAGGAAAATGAACCCTAAGATATGCATTTAAATGTTTTTTTTCTTTCATGCATTTGTTTCTAATGCAATTATAAGATTATTTCTTTGTTGCTTTGTATGTCCCTCCTCCACAGTAGAACCCCTGCTTTCACTGTATTTGATGTCGGTATAATTTTTGGAGGGGAAGGGGAAAAACAAGTCGTTTAAATAAGGATACAGGTGGACCCGTTGCAACAATGAGATGTACAAGTCGTTATGTGGAAAATGAACTTTACAACTTTGGTGTGTGTGTGGGGGGAGGATCAGGTGGGGGGGCGGAGGGAGGCTGGGAAGGGATGGGAAGGGTAAACAAAGGAGGAGGCTACAATGCTTGATAAGAAATGTACTCACTCTCTTGCCCATGTAATTGTAACCCCTCTGTACAGTATTTTCACAATAAAAAATAATAAAATTAAAAAAAATCAGTGCTCATGTAATTCCTACCTAAATTAAAAATCAAAATGACAAGGCACTAATTTTCTTCTAATTTATGGAACCACAAAGCATATTTACAAAAGCAATGTAATGGACAATGTTTTAAGTTTTCATTTTAAAATTTTATTGTAAAAGTGATGTACAGAGGGATTACAGTTACACAAGTCAGGTCATGAGTACATTTCTTGTCAAACAGTGTTACCCCTCCCTGGTTTTCTCCCAGTTTCTCTCCCGCTCTTCTCTCCTCCCCCATACTCTTGAGGGCTGAAATATCTCTGGTTTGGCTTTGAATTTAGTTGTCGTCATTCTATTTAAATACTTTTAACTTCTGATATCTCACCTGTTTGGGTTCTACCATGTGGGACATGCATGAAGCATGTGGAGTGGGAGAAGGCACAAGTGTGTGTATGCATAGCTATAGTCTCGGCCACAGTCACCTGTTCACATCCATACATCTGGGCACATACCTGATGCCCAGGAACAGCCTCGGAGGTATATATTCATACATGTGTGAGTGTGTGAGTGTGTGTGTGTGTGTAGTTTTCTGTCCTTCTCTGCACAATATCTAACAGTGTGAGACAGATAGGATGCTCTTCTCCAAGTGCTAGCAGTTCCAGCACTCAAAGGGTTAATGTAGAACACATATAAGCAAATATTGTCAATTATTTTGTTCAAATGTTTGGAACTTAAACACAAAATCATCACTAAGTTTTCACAAAATGAGGCATCTGTCGCTTGAAAAGAAAAAAATATTTCAGAAATATGTTTACAGAAATGTAAAAATATTAGGCATCAAGACAGATGTGAACATATTCAGTAACTTGTCTTGTCTGTCAGTCTTCCTCTGCATTGAAGATCTTATTGTACTCACTCAGCATGAGCTCTGCTATCTGGTTTTGGTATACCATGTGTATTGCCATGTTCCCCATTTCATTTTCAGCTCTCAGAAGGGTGGGTCCAAAGACAATCCCTAAGCTTTGTGTGGACATGAGGTTCCTAGATGCTTTGGACACTATCCTGTGGAGAGAGAAAAAAGAGGAGGAAAAAGAAGAAAGAATGTTATATCAGCATTTGATGGGAAATTGTGGCTACTTAGGAATTACTTTTCCAGTTCCTGGATATAAACAATCTTCACCACTATCAAATCTTCTACCTTTCATGCTTTACTGCATAGAAATAGAACCAATAATCACATCACCTTTTTCAGATTTAAATCCTCATTATACTTTGCCATCATGGATTCTCACTAAATATTTGTGAAATGAGAGAATTAATAGCAAAGAGCAAATAATACTACACAGCAATTTTTTCATGGAATTAACAAGATTCAGCCTTCTGAATGCTTATACTCAGTAGAGGATGCAGGTGAAATGTATACAAAATACATAAGCAATCACCTCATATTAATAGAGCAATATATACTTAATGAATAATGAAAAGTAGGCATAAGCACTGGTAAATGAAAAGTTTTAGTGAGTACAGTGAGTAAAGTATTCAAGCAAACACAGAGGGTTCTGAGATATTTAGATGTATGACAAAATTCTAAGTATCTTCACTTATTTGGACAGCCAATTTAGTTTATATAGCAATAAAATTTGAAGTATCGTAGTATTTGCACAGGAAAAGAATTCTATTGCAATGGAAGAAGTGTCTGCTTTATAAGGGCTATTTCAAAGCTGGAATACTAATGGAACACAGGGGTGTTCTTTTATTATGCCTTGTCTGTCTGATACACAACTCTTAAAGTCTTAGAAGAATGAGGGAAGGGGTGGGTTGGGGAAGATTAGGTAAAAGTGTTGCCATTCTTTTTGACATTGACTAAGATGACTTGTACTCATAAACTGCTTTGTTAAATGACAACTTCTTTTTACAACCACTTAACAAAAATACATAAAATATATTAAAAAAATAAAACCTCCTAAAAGCAACACCTGAAAAATAGCAATCAATCCTTTTAATTTATTTTTGTGCATGTCCTGGGGTTTAAACTCAGGGCCTAGATGCTGTCCCTGAGCTTTTTAGCTCAAGGCTATCATTCTATTTGAGCCACTGCTCAACTTCTGGCATTTTGGTACTTAATTGGAGATAAAAATCTTACAGATTTACCTACCAGTTTAGAGTGGCTTCAAACTGCAATCCTCAGATCTCAGCTTCCTGAGTAGCTAGGATTATGGATGTGGGCCATTGGTGTCCAGCTTAATAGAGATTATTCTTATAACTGATACTTGCTTTGAACCATAATTCAGAAGTATGAGGTTTCAGTAATACTAAGGAATTAAAGATGGGCATATGGAAGGATAGGGTGCTAAGAAAAACTATATTTTGTACTCAGACAACCTGACCTAAGGGAGAAAGGAATAAGGAACACTATATCATAAGACAGTAGGTTCTTTGATCTCAGAGCTCAATGTAGAAAATTGTTGATTTGGTTGGACTTTAGATGACTCTTTCTCTGGCCTCTGAGAATGTGCATAGGTCAAAATCAGAGGCTTCAGGAAGACTCCCTTTATTCCTTTCATAATCACAATTCTCTGAGATATAACTACCATGTCTACAGCCATAACTATCCACTGAGTCAGTTGGGTGTTGGCTTATAGTTGGCCTAGTCAAAGCTGATGTCAGGTAGAATGACCATCAAGATATACTTGATTTGTTTTGAACCAACAACAATAACAATCAACTATTGTTCTAAGCAACTTCATTGTGCCCTTTCAAAATCCCACAAGATAGTTTCTATTATCAAGTTTATTTTACGAGCTCTAAGACTGAGACCTAGATTGGCAAAGTGGTTGATGTCATAGATCTGAAGTTCCAACCAAGGGAAGTTGATTCCCATACCCTTCATTGGAAGTACCATAAGAACTTCATAAGAGGATCAGAATTTTCATTTTTTTCACTATGCATTTGCTATTGGCAGACTAGCTCTCATGGATATATTGTGGGCAAACTCATTTGTACTGACTGTTCAAGGTATTTTGCCTCACATTTTCATTTTTCTTATACTTTAAGTAGAAAGTGTTTATACCTGTGAGAAATGTTGGCATGGCTACATTTCTAGAAGATAGTCTCATATTTTTAGATTATTGCCAAGTTATCAAATTTAATGTTTTGAATATAAAAAGTTATGTCATTTACCAAAGGCTGTAAAATGATTTAAGAATTCTTCTACCTGTCATAGCTGCAAATGAAATGGGTCTTTTCTTCCCCTCAGTATACCAGGTAACCTCATTTAACATTACTCTTGAAGTTGGGTGCGGGTGGCTCACACCTGTAATCCTAGCTACTCAGGAGGCTGAGATCTGAGGATCAAAGTTCAAAGCCAGCCCAGGCAGGAAAGTCCATGAGACTCTTATTTCCAATAAACCACTAGAAAACTGGAAGTGATGCTGTGGCTAAAGTGGTAGAGCTCTTTCCTTGAGCTGAAGAGTGCAGGGACAGAGTCCATGCCCAGAGTTCAAGTCCCATGACTGACAAAAAAAAAATCTCTCTTGCGCCTCTCTCTGACAAGGGTGTTATAAAAACCATTAGTAAGAGTCACTGTATAGGCAAAAGAAGTTTTTATATTATTTATATTTTAATTTTTTTTCCTGTTGTGAGGCTTGAACTCACAGCCTGACCTTCATTGAGCTCATTTACTCTGGGTTAGCACTCTACCACTTGAGTCATAATATTAATTCTGACTTTTTATGTGATTAATTAGAGATAAGAATCTCAAAGACATTCTTGCCTGAGCTGGCTTTGAACCTCGATGCTCAGATCTCAGCCTCCTGAGTAGCTAGGATTACAGGCATGAACCACCAGTGCCCAGCTAAGTTTTCATCTTTTGATGTTAAATGAATCTCTTTTTAGGATACCAGCTTGGATGATTCAACGACAACAAAATTTGTTAAAAGAACATATAGGAAAATAAATGTAACCAATGAATTGAGGGCAATCTTAAGAACTTCACCCATTGGTAGCAAAGGTCTAAATTGATAAGAGTTATGTAGTAGAGACAGAGTTCTTTGGTCATGGGCTCTGGAGATGGTAAGCTGAATCACTAAACTGAAAGTATGATGGTTAAATCCCTTCTACTGGGCATCTGGGGGTAAAGAGCTGATCTCTGGAAGGGTCAGTTAAGCTGTAAGGAGGTTATGGGTTAGAAACTTGAAGAGCTTATAACACCAAAGGGGCTCAGGTGTGTGGAGGAGTAACTCAGCTCTATAATGGGTTCCAGCAATGCACAACTCGAGAGAAATAGGCCTGATAGGAACGAAAGGAGGGTGGAATGGGGCTAGACTCCTATTTCTGTTCCAAAGAATTCGAAATATATATTCTACTCAGCAAAAGACTCAGTCTTAGATCCAAATCTAGAGGAGGGAACTTGAGTGAGGAAACAGAATGAAGAGTGAGAAAATGGAATTGTTTGCTAAGCCATGATCTAAGAAGGATTTGCTGTCTTAATTGTGGAACATGGAGTTTTACCCCCATAGTGTATTTCTGACAATGCATATTTGGTAGATTTCATGTGGGTAGATGTCTACTTTGTGCTTTTATGCATGTCTAAATCTGGACTATTAATTTCACATCAAACCTGTATCCTTCATACCCATTTCTCTGGATATTTTCAATAGTTCTAATAAGACTGTAATTTGTGAGTATTTGAAAATCATCTTGTTTTATGCAAACTTTTCTGAATATCACCTACTTATATATTCTTCCTATAGTTTCATCACTGTACAGCATTTGAAATTTTTCTAAGTAACTTGATTTTAGAAAATTCAGATTTTAGTTAAGCTAGAAAACATAATAAATCATAGATTTAGTTCAGATAGAAAGCTAATAATAAATTGTGGATGTGTACTATTTAGAATATATGGGATTTTCTTTATTGTTAGAAAATGTGTGTGTGTTATACACTTGGTGTTAGTTTTCTAAATATCAATAGAAAAGTAGTTGGTATGTCAACAAATCAATTTTTAGGTTAGAAAAAATACTGAAGATGAACACTAATTTGACATAAAGGTTACTATTAAAGTAACTAAATGACTTACGTTGGCAAGAAAATATATTTTCATGTGAAAGTTTAAATTAGATGATACCTGTATTCAATGGACTGTGGAGATAGATATTTCTAGCAAGGAATATCTCCAAGTGGACACATCCTAGGAATGTATTAATTAATTAATGTTATAATCTTTACTATTCTAGTGTGAACTTACCTATTCTCTACTAGAATTACAGTTAAGTGGTTGACTTAGGACATAATAACCACAAATATACAAATATAGTTATGATATTGTTCTGCAAAATTGTTTATTTGTATCTATTTTTTCTACTTTCCTTTCACAGAAAACATATCTGCTACTTTCCCTGTAGAGATCATCAGGGCATTACATGACATTATTTCTGATGGGTTGAGATGGCAAAAAAACCCCCAAAATGTAAAAAAGAAACATAGTATACTGAAAGAAAGGAAAGCTCTAAATGACTTTTACTTGATAATATCTAAAAAGGAAAATTCTCAAAAATATTGAGTTTTGCTTTGCTTTCAGTAGCTTACCCTGCAGTTGAGTTCTGTGGGTAGAAGGGAATCTCTGATTCAGAATCCATACATGCTGGATTCTGGTAGAAGGGTTTGGCAGTACCTACAGGGCAGCTTTCACTAAATTGACTTCGAAGAAACATGGTTTAATAGACTTCATAATAACTACTGCAATGTGAGCTGGAAAAGGACACTTAAATGTAAAAGTTCTGGAATAAATTGTGTGCTTTTCTTTTCTTCTTGGAAGTTCACAGAAAAGTCTTGTAGAAAATATCCCTACTTAGCTGTTTAACTTGAATCTTCTCTAACTTACTTCATTGTCATATGTTTTTCCCTGAGAGACACTAAGAGGTGGACATTAAGAAATTCTGCTCAAGTGTGCTTTGCTAAAAGTCTACTATGTACTACATACAATTTTGAAAATATCATAGACTTGAGCTTCCCTTGCTTATAGATCTGTAGCTTTTAACTGAGAAAGAGGTAAATTGTGACCATTTCTGTCCATTTCCACTCTTCTGACAGATCTTTATTTCATTAGTTCTTAAACTGCACAACAGTGTTATAAGTTGTAAACTATACTTCATTCTGCTGCCATCAAAACAAAAAGGAAGAAGGAAAAGAAACAATGAAGAAAGGAATGAAAGCAAAAGAAAAGGAGGAAGAAGAAAGAAGAAGGATGGAAGGAAAGAAAAATCTATTGTCTATGATAAAGAACAAAACCCAAAAGAACAAATCTGAGTGAGAAATGTAAGGAAAAAAGCATGGAGAGAGATGAATATACAGTGAATTGATGTAAGAAGTAACAAAAAAACATATAGATCTTGTGTCAATATTTGGTAATTCTTCCTAATGCGTGTTTATTCACTATTAATTTAACTCTCAAGGGGTTAACAAAGATAACAAAGATAACAAACTAACCTACATAAAGAGCTCAGAATTTAGTGCTTGTGAATGCTTGACCAATAGGAGAAAAATCTTAAAGTATAGCTTTTTGAGAAAGCCTATTTATTAATAATACTAGTTTAATACAATCTAGCAAAATACATAGTTATAAGTTACATGTTTATGAATTAGCACTTGGTACATATTCATTGTAAAAGCGATCCTTGTATCACTTAAGTAAAACTCAAATTTATAAATTCTTGAAATGAATAAGAATTCATTTTTCCTGAAAATTTATAGCACCAGAAGAAGAGTTAAAAAAAAAGATTTCAAAAGAAAAAAAAAAGTAAATGAACTGGGTGTCAGTAATTATACCCATGATCCTAGCGACTGAGGAAGCTAAGTAAGATCAGAGAATTAGTTTGAAGCCAGTCCAAGCAAGATAGTCTGTGCGACTCTTATCTCCAGTTAGCCACCAAAAGGCTGGAAATGGAACTGTGGCTCAAGTGGTAGAATGCTAGCCTTGAGCAAACAGGTTCAGGGACAGCACCTATTCCCTGAGTTCAAACCCCATGACTGTACCCCCTCCCCCCCAAAAAAGAGGAAATGCCAGAGCTACTTTTTGTCATGCCTAAATAGATGGTGCAATGATTCATCAATTTAAGATTATTTTAGAAATGGTGTACAATCCAGTGCTACAGATGTTGGAACCTATACTAGTAAAAAGAAGAAGAAGAAGAAGGAGGAGGAGGAGGAGGAGGAGGAG
>NW_012267342.1:2553371-2595359 GCF_000151885.1 Dipodomys ordii
AAGAAGAAGAAGAAGAAGAAGAAGAAGAAGAAGAAGAAGAAGAAGAAGAAGAAGAAGAAGAAGAAGAAGAAGAAGAAGAAAAAGAAGAAGAAATTCCCATAAAAGCCTTATGTTGGGTAAATATTTTCATAAATGAACTGAATTGTTAACTCAAAAAAATTTCTTAAGTGCATAAAATCACAGCAACTCAAATTGAAATAGCTTTATTACAGAAACAAAAAGCTAATGCTGAATTATGAAGACCAAAGTTTTTAATAGCAGTCCAGCACTAAACAGATATGTGCAAAGTCCCTCTTAAGTTTGGGCTTTTCTGTTACCCAAGTAGCTTGTGAAGGACATTGAAAGCCGTAGAACAACCTGAAGAACAACTCTTAAGTTATGGAGGTATACTACAAATGTTCCTTTTGCTATCTGTGGAATGTTGTGAACTTCAGGATGGTTTTACTTGAAAGGAGGGAGTGTGGTGGTAAATGTGTTTCTGCCATCAGGTCAAACCTGGCTTGCAAGAATATAACTCAGCCACTGCATGCAAAATGTTAATTGTGCCTTTGACCATTTAACTGATGAGAGGCTTTTAAAAATAGAATAAATTTTCAATATGCTCAACTTATGTTTCTTATGTGCTGCAACTATTTTTGGGAAAATCCATGCTAACCATATGCTTGCCTACCCTCAATTTGCACAAACGATACTGCTGTCTATATTGGCCTTTTTATAAGATTGGGGGATTGGCAAAAATTTCACCTTCATCCTTAAAGTTATGATTGTATGTGAGAAGGATATACAAATATAGAAAATCAAGGGACCATATACCAAGCATTTTTACATTTAATGTCAGTGTGTTTCAAGAGGATCATTCATAGATGATCCAGCCACTTCCATATGACAATCTATAAATCAATTGACTTAAACTAATGAGATAGTGTCACAGACTTTCCTGCTTTGACTAGCTTCGAACTGTAATCCTCAGAGCTCAGCCTCCTGAGTAGCTAGTATTATAGGCATAAGCCACCAGTGCCTGGTGTAGACTTTTGTCATTGTTATATTCTGACATTTTTTTTGTAATAATCTTTGAAGTCATGTATATATAACTCTCTTTCAGCTCGCCCAATCACGCCTGAGCCTGGACACCCTTTTGGAGGGCCTCCTCCAATCTTTAGAGATCTTTTCCATCAAGGACTCCATAAGACCAAAGCATCTTATTTTTTATTGCAATAAGAGTGGGCCAAAATACAGGTTAGACAATCAGTCTCACTGACCCCAAAATGGGACTTTTGAGTTGGACAATTTTTGTCATCGCAATGGTAAATGGTCAGAAATCGTCCAGGCTTTCTTTGCTTTCTGTCATAGTCCGTCTCTCTGCCCAGCATACCCAACTTTCCTATCTTCCTGGCCCATGAGCAGCCCATCTCTAAGTCAACGGGGAGCCCCGAGCCTTTTCCAGAGCCCAAGATGCTTGGTTCACCATTTGACATTGAAGACTTTCTCCTCCCTCTTCTCGCCAAGCTTTTGGGACCTTTTACCCCTCATCTCCTCTACATTCATCTCCTGGGTTTGGGCACCAGAAGTAAGTAAGGTAAGGAGAGTAAACTGCCACATGGTGCAGGCAGAAAGGATTTTATTAGAGAGCAAAATGCCAGCCAGTCTACAGTGAGTGTCACTGGAGGAAAGGGTCAACCCCTGGCAGGGTCTGGGTTTAAGTAGGAAGGGGTGGGGGGGCAGGAGATGTGACAGAGCCATCCAGCATGTGACCTCTTCAGACACAGACGTGACCTCAGAGCCTGGGACCCTCCCACATTCCAATGTGAGGCGTGATGGGGGCTGTCCAGGATGTGACCTCAGAGAAGGGGGAGGTGACTGCCAGGTAACACAGGTGCTGGGAGGAGACTTCCTGCATGAAAAGCAAGGTGGGGACATGTGCGTACTGGTATGGGAAAAGCTGTGCTTTTCCTGGGCAGACTTAACATAAATAAATAAAAATAACTTTAACAAATACTGAGAATAGCTAATAAAACGTGTGGGCAGAAACAAAAAGCAAATAGCCTTTACGTTTTAATTAATGATTTACTTCTGGTTGAAGTATGTATTCTGTAAAGTAGCAACAAGAGAATTGAAAGAGGAATGCCACATCTCTGACATTTGTTGGATACCATCTATGTGCTATAATCACTGTATTTCAAATGTTTTTAAAGGCAGATTTAAAAAGATTTGAAAAATGGCATTAACTTTTTCCTTGATTATAAAGTGATAGATTCTATTAGAGAAAATGTAATGATTTACTTATTCCTAAAAATCTATAGGTACCTACTATGTGTGTGACAGTATTCTGAATATTGCAATAGTTGTAGTGTATAAAAATTCAGTTCTTATTTAGGATAAGCTTATTTAGTCAGTCTTCTGTATCCATAGGATTCACATCTGTAGATGTAACCAATTTCAGATTGGAAATATTTGAGAAAAAGCAGTCATGTCTGTGCTGAGTATATATAAACTTTTTCCCTTGTCATTTTCCCCTAAACAATACAGCACAACCACTATTTACATAGCATTTACATTATATTAGGTATTATAAGTAATCTAGAGATGATTTACATGGAAGGATAGGCGTGGGTTATATGCAAATACTGTCCCATTTTACATAAGGGATGTGAACATCTGTGGAATTTTGTATCTGCAGGGGGTCCTGGAACAAATTCTCCACAGATACTAAGGGACAATTGTAATCTCCTGGGAGGAGGGGCACAGAACGAAGCAAATACTAATTGGTTTTTATTTGGGGTCCTGGAGTGCTTCAGGGAAAACTAAGAAGAGTAGTAGAGGTTCTTTCACTGACCCTCAGAGATTCTTGTTTGCTTATTATTAAAAGGGCCTGGCTGCTACCCTTTTTGAATTGTCCCCAGAAAATTCCAACAAGTGGAGTGGTGGAAAGTGCTATATATTAGTATGCAGAGTGCTTGTAAAAACCCTCTAAGGACAGAGATTTGAGTAGAGTCATGCTCAGGTGAACAAACCAGGGGAAAAAGAATTCCAAGGAGGGAAGAGTTCAATGTTCCAGTGGTAAGGCTGTGCTTGTTGACTAGAGAATGAAAAAGAGCATAGTATGACTGTTAGCCAGGGAAGGGAGTAGGAGATATTTGAGGAGCATTTGTGGTATGTGGCACCAATAGAACCTTTAGCTTTTCAGGTGAGCATAATTTATTTATGACCTTTGAACATCAGAATAATACTTACTTATGTTTAGATGATATAAATGTTTATAAAATTAATCTAACTCTATATTTGAGGAAATAGTCTTTATATCATCATCTATTTCTAACACAAATAATTCCCATATTTTATATATGCTTTATACATGTTTTACTCATTACCTGTTATAAGGGAAATGAATGTATCCTCTTACTATTTAGTATAAAAATGATTAGTAAATTTAAATAGTAAATTAGTAAATTTAAATATATTCTGTTCAAACTCTGGGGTATTGTCTTAGGTCGCAGCTGGCATCCCAGTGGGAGCATTTCCCCCCCCCCCCCACGTCTCTTATTCCCTCACCAGAGGTATTTGGCAATACTTGGATAATTTTCTGATTATTATGACTCTGTGAGGTGGAAAACTGTTGGTGCCTAGTGTATAGAGAAAAGAATGCTGCTAGACATTCTCCAATGTACAAATCAGCCTCCTCAGGAACCCTTTATCCTGCTCCAAATGAGGATGGTGCTACTGGTAAGAAACCTTGCCTCAGGATGAAAGGTAGACCCATGGCTCTCTAGCTTTATTGCTTATGCAAAAATATAGAAAACTATATTAAAATAAAAATGCTAGGCATCATCCCCAGAAATCTGATCCAACATGTTTGGGAAAAAGTTCATAGATGGCATCCCTCAAAAGTTTTTGATAGCCAGGCATCACACCATGAGAACTAGCACTAGACCATTAAGCAGTCATGCTGCCGCCTCCTCCCACTCCCCCTCCCCCTCCTCTTCCCCCTCTTTCTCCTCCTCCTCCCATCGTAATACATGAGAGGCTTCTTTCTGAATGGAAATGTATTATTGGCAAAATGATGGAAAATCTCATTTATGATTTCATTTAGGCGTTTTCTCTTAAACTTCAAAATGATTTTATCCATCCACATTGGACCATCTTAACAGTCAACAAAGTCTTTTATTTGTGTGTATGTGTGCAGGTCCTGGGGCTTGAATTCAGGGCCTGGGTGCTGTCCCTGAGTTTATTGCTCAAGTCTAGTGTTTCAAACTGCAATACTCAGATTTCAGCCTCCTGAGTAGTTCAGATTACAGTCCTGAGCCACCAGTGATCAACAGAAATCTTAAATTTGATCTCTGAGTGATATGCAGTAACCACTGTAATGGAAGCATCCTGGGTATTTGCCCTAGGAAACACCACTGCTAATATGCGTATCCTATTCTTCATCTAGAGCAAAAGTCTAAGAGGTAGATCACATGTTAGGAGGGTTAGGACTAAAATAGTTGTAGAACTGCTATTATTCCCTCCAAAATCTTCCCAGTGAATGAAAATGACTTGCAGTTGTGACACAATAATTACTTTCTTGCACACCTAAGTTTTGTATGTGCTTTAAGAAAGAAAGAACATGACAGTGGAAATGAGGGACCTAAAATTTCTTGAGATTTTGTTAAGGAGCTGTAATGGTGCAAGAGGTCTTTCATTCCCACATTGTATCTAGTGATGATTCTCCAACATATATCCAGTTTGAATAAAACTGGTAAGAGGAGGTTAGAACAGACTGCAGTTTTTATCTGGTTCACTCTATGGATGGTTTGAAATGAAAGATAATAATATACCATTTTTCTTGGCCATCTAAAATTGCATCATTAAATTCTGTTTTAGGTAAAATGCTTAATCTATGCAGTCATACAAACCCTTTCCAAGTGTTACAATGCTGTAATCAAAGATGAAAAATTATTTGTCTTTGACACTCATAATTTTATCATCAGTACTAGGAGGAAGAATGAATTGTGTGTTTCTACATGTCTTTGTAAATATAGGTGCTGAGATATTTAATGATTCTTGTCCAGCTCTCTCTCTTTCTCTCACCCCACATACTCCCAAACTCCCTCACATCCCCACATCCCCCCTCCCCAGCCCCAATCTGTTGTAACAGACTCTATGGACAGGACAAAGTATCTAATTTTTGAAGAATCACTACCAAGTATTATACTGAGGCTTATAAAATATTTTCTGAGTCTCTGAGTTACTAAAGGACTATTGCTACATTGATTGATTTGATAGTGATTATAGAGGGCCCTACTCAGATCCTCTTCCAGGGAAGGACTTTCTGTCTATATAGGATCAGTAAATGGCCTCTGGCCTCTGGCTGTCCTCTTTTTCAGGGTTCCCACCAATTGCAATGAACCTTAAGGGCACTGAGTAATATCACTCTTAATATAATGACTAGACCACTCCTACTCACCATAGAACAACTTTGACAAACTCCATGTCCTCACTCCTGTGGGGCTGAATGGGGATTTTTCAGGTTCATATGTCAGTTAAACTTTCTCTGTCTAGTCCTACTGTCAACTACTTTCTTCCTCAGGGGATGAACCTCAATAAATACCATGTATGGAATGTCATATACTATTTCAGAGTCTCCTGGTGAAATTAACTGTTGATTGATATATCTGGAGTGGTCCATGAGAGCCAAGAAAATGTTCTGGATTTGGAGCTTAGTTTCCTGCTACCTGACTGGCAAAAAGGAGTCCTACATTGGTTGGTGGAGTATATATACTTAAAACTCTCACTGCTACATAATATCTATGTCATATCTATAATATCTATGTCATATATGTTTGCAATATGACTGTGTCAAATCTGTAATATTGTGTCTATAATAAGTGAGACTAATTTGTATAATGTATCAACATTAAAAAATAATAATGTAGGTTGTGGATACAACCATGCCAATGAAATTGAAGAGTTCTTGCTATGTACCATAGAAATTTATTTATAGGAGTTCTTATAAATAAGAATTGACTGAAGAAGATCCCATGATAAGGCTAGGTTTACTGTCAGCAAGAGGTGATAAGACACTAAAATATCAAGGATCAGGTGATGAGGCTTAATTGCTAGAAGCCAGGTAGATGTCATTTTAATAAAAAGCACAAGGGCCTGAGGGGCAGCCAAGAGGACCTGGTTCAAAGAGAATTATGAAGATAATTAACAGTACATTACATTCTCAGCAGCAAAAAAATAAACAGCTAATAAGGATGCTATTTTGTTTGTATTCTTGTAGTGGATTGATACATCACAGCATTAATAACTATTTGGACTCTTTAAACCTTGGATTTATAAACTAGTAGTCAAACTCGAGTGTCAGCATCTAGGAAAGTGTCATTGGTCTTAATGAACAGGGGTGCTAAGGTTGCTGTTATACAGCGGAGATGGGAAATAATATCAGGGGCACCCATATGGTCTGCATGGGTCTCCTAGCTCTCTTTCATTCAATTGTTGCTGTGATTTTTCATGGGTAGGATAGAAATCTTTGACTGAGAAGACATGGAAAATATGACCTTGGGCCCTTTCTATGTAAGGTCTGGATGACCAGGTCAGCAAGCATGACCAGTAGAGGCCATACCTGAGGGGGAGAAGGAACCTAGAATGGAAGGAACCTAGTGGAAGAATAAGCCAATGAGCTGTGCTCAAGCTTAGCTCTTTTCTAAGGCTTTCTGTTCAAAGTTTTCACAGGAAAAAGACTACCTGGAGTACTGGAAGCACTGGATTTGAGCGACACAAAAGGTATGTTGTGATGAACATGACAGGTGCAGCACTAGTCTATCTTCAAGAATGAATTGTGGCCAATGTTCAGTTCACAGAAATATTCAACTTTCTGCTTTGCTGAGCTAAAGAAAGCCACCTCATTCCAAAAGCCTCTCAGAGAGGGGTTATGGATGGTGAGTGGTCACAGTGAATGTGGAAAGACCAAGTCATTTTGGATCTGGAAATGATTACAGTGACCCGGATTCTCCAGAGCTCCTATAGGTTGCCCAGGCTTTGAGGATATATCATAGTTTGACTCTTCCTTCTTCCCTATCCTACTGCCCTTGACTTTCCATTGGTGTATGTAGATAAATGGTGCCATGTAAATCCAACGTAGGAGAGTTGGTCACAACTTCTGTGGAATCATAGAGGTGCCAATACAAAGAGAAGACTTGAAGTTTTGTGAATAATCCCCTTGCACTTTGAATTTGTGCTTTATTATCAGTAAAACTGACAGAAAGCATCATGTTATGTCTATGTAGTACTTTATAATTTCCAAACTTGTTTTGGTCATTCTAGAGCCCATATTCTCAATCCAACCTTCATGCTAATATCAGCTGTTGGGTGTCCAATAGCATATCAATGTCTGGGTCTCATTCACAAAGCCTGTTGTACTTGGCTGTTAATGAGGCACAGAAGAAGTATTGTTTATTTTATTATTGAATTAAAATATTATTATAATATGAGAGGATTCCACTTTGAACAAATCACCCCCTCCAACATTCTTCTGTTCTCTCCAACCCCCTTGTGCAAACATCATTTGGTATAGTTCATTATACTGCATGTATAAATGAATATAGGTAGCATCCTTCAATCTCTTTACTTCTCAGTGTCATTCCCTTTACTCCTTCTACTGATCTCCTCCTAGACATACCCCATTTCCTGTTACTATCAATATCACCATCTTCATCACCATCACCGACACAGTCATCAAAGTGATTATCATAGTTCTAAGTTCCACAAATGAGAACATACAATATTTGGCCTTTTAAGACTGTCTTATCTTACTCAAGATAAACTCCAGTTTTAAAACCTCTGTGTGGGATTACACAATGTGGAGGCAGAGAACTGCTAGACTGCAACTTTTATTTTGAGAAGTTGTATTCTACTGCAAAGCTGTGTGGTGCTACAAAATTTTTAGTAGTTCTTTTTTTTTAAAAAATAAGTTTTTTATTGTGAGAATACTGTACAGAAGAGAGGTTATAGTTACATGAGCAAGGTAATGAGTACATTTCTTATCAAGCATTGTTGCCTCCTCCTTTGTTTTTCCCCTACCATCCCTTCCCATCCATCTCCACAACTACACTCCCCCCCACCCTGCCTAAATTGCAAAGTTTGTTTTTCAACATAGCGTCTTGTACATCTCATTGTTGTAATGGGTCAACTGTATCCCTGTTTAAACAATTTGTTTTTTCCTTCCCCTCCCCAAATTATACCAACATCAAATACAGTGAAAACAGAGGTTATACTGTGGGGGAGGGACATACAAAGCAACAACAACAACAAAAAAATCCCTCGTGGTACCTTATAAATACGTTAGAAACAATAGCAAGCAAGAAAAAAAAACACTTGTGTCCTTATCTTGGGATTCATTTCGTTTAACATCATCTTATCTGACCTTTTCTGCTTGTCTCAGACATATACTAGTTATTGCAAATAAGGGAAACCATGAGTCCTATGTTCTTTGGGCCTGGCTTACTTCACTTAATATAATTTTTTCCAAGTCTTTCCATTTCCTAACAAATGGGCAATATCATCAATGGGTCCTCATTAAGAATGTGAAGTTAATGGCAAAAGTGGTTTCACTGTTTTGTTGAAGACTAACTTTTAAATGTTTGCAAAAATACTGTTAAAGTTATAGAAACATTACTTTTGTGTGGGAGAGGGTGTGTGTGTGCATACACATGCACACCAGTATTGCGGCATGAATTCAAGGTCTAGGGACTAGCCCTTAGCTTTTTCACTCAGGGCTATCTCTCTACCATTGAACCACAACTCTACATTTGACTTTTTGGAGATTAATTAGAGACAACAGACTCATGGACTTTCCCGCCCAGGTTGTCTTTGAATTGTAATCTTCACATTTCAGTCTTGTAAGTAGCTATTAGAATTATAGGTGTGAAACATTGCTGCCCCATTCTGAAATATTATTTTTGTTATATATGTTTACATTTGCTCCTGTGGATTGTGATTTTTATGGACAAATGAAGAGTCAGAGATTAGGATTCATTCTGGCTAGAGCTTTGAACAAAATGACTGATATTTTGATCTTTTGATCTTTTCATTGCATTTCAGGAATCCGAGTCTCTAAAAGGCTTCCCAGAAATCAATGGTTAGGTGCTTTTGGTTAAATGACTTGTCTAAAAGAAGCAAAAAAGCTGAGAGGTTCAACTGTTGGTCTTTGTATATTTCTGTAGTTTTACCTACTCTTTTCCATGCTGAGTTACCATTCCTGTCCATAGTTTTTTTTATCATAATATTGCATTTTAGTCATAAAACATAGTAATAGAGATAAATGGGATTTTGAATTTAAAAACATTATGTAATTATGATGTGCTGTGATCATTAAGTGCTAAAATAATGACTCCAATCCTATTAGATCTAAATCATATGATTTGTGTTCTTCCAGTAAGTAAAGGGTGAAACTCTGTAGGTAACATAAGCTATGGTTAAGATTACATGAACGGAGCATAAATTAAACAATGTGACACCAAGGCTGAAATAATGTAAGCAAGCACCAAATGAAACGTTTAAGTGAATTCAGAATGGAGTAATGCACTATTACCTACTGTTATCCTATCTTGAACATGTTGACTTAATGTGGCATCATGAAGAAAGAGAATAAAATGGAGAGAAGTATAAATAGAGAAATGAAGATCATTTTAGTGTGATCATGACCAGGCCATTCATATTTCTCTTATAGCCTGGAAACAATTTCATACTTATTGGAAGCTGTGACCTTTAAATGTTCCTTACTTGCAATAAGACAAATATTCTAGAAGCCTAGTGTTAGCTGGTGAAGTCATCTGTCCTGCCTGCTCTTCATTTGGAGGCTACTGCAGGCAGGGAGAATGCAAACTGTAGTTGAGCAAATATGTTATATATTCTTTACATTTCCAGACTCTCTTGACAGCTCTGTGATTTCTTTAACACAGCAAATCTTTAATCAGTCTAGATATGTTAAAATGTGATTTTTACAGTGAATTGACCTGAGTTGAGTACTTGAGTTGAAATGTGTATTTTTCCCCCCTCAAAAGCTGACTTGTAGGGGAAAAAAATCAGATATTCTATGATATACTTTGCCTTAGTGACAAGATGTTTTGGGGGAAATCATCCAAGCTTGAAATAAAATCTTTATTGAAAGTAATTCTACATTCATGCCAGTCAGATACATTGTCGGATTAGGCCAGATATCCCAGGGGAAAACTACAGTATATGCACCAGGCAGAGTTGATTACTTGGACCTCCTGTCAGTTCTTAACTTCCTGACAATGGCTAAAGCATTCACAGCCGCTACAACTCTCTTTATTTTGAGAGAAAGTTAATACACTTTACCTTAACGATGCCAAATGTACTGGAAAATAACCCGTAATAAGATATACCCACCTACCAAGTAATATCTTTGCGTAGTAAGCATTTAGCTAAGCACTTTAAGGAAACAAATACAAGCAGCAAATGACTGAAAGATATTGTGATTATTTTTTCTGCTTGAACTTTAAAATTTTCTTGGCAGAGCCTCCTGTGTGCTGCCTTAAAACCAATGTGTATACATAATCATGGAACCATGTAAATTGTAAATTCTTTCAAATAGCAGGACAGCCTTCTCCCATCATTAAAGTTAATTCAGGTATCAGTGTTATTTGGTGTCTAAAATGAAAGACACAGGAATACCATGTGACTTGCAACAGCTTAGATATCTCTTTTGAAAAGGAAGGATAGATAGATATAGATAGATAGATAGATAGATGATATATATGTGTGTATAAGTATATAATTTCAAATTTGGAATTATATTCCCATTCATTGTGAAGTCAACATAGTGCTATAGTTGCAGAATACATGAATACAAGAAAAATATTACCAGTAAATGTTTAATAACCACAATGATTTGAAAGCTCCCAATTTTGTAATTCTCTTTGTTTCATTGTATAGTCTAAAACTAGCTCCTGTACTAGTACCAAAGAAAAGAAGACGTTGAAATGGTATTTGACTCCACTCAAATTTAACCTAAGGAATTGTGCAGAAGAGCCCAACAATAATCCACTAGACAAAGATGGAAACCTATTTCTTACCCAAGAATTCCACTGGCTAAATATGTTAAAATTTTCTGCTTAAGAAAATTTTGCTCTTAAGTTAAAAAAAAATCATGATTATCCTCCAATAGACAAATGGATCAACAAACACAACAGATATATACAGTGGAATATGATTCCCTGACCAAAAAAATGACAAAAGTCATAGAAGAATCTAAAGTACAAATTACTCAGTGAAAGAGGACACTCTAAAGTTTATGAGTACTTGGAATTCAGAAAGAAGTGACACCATGGAGATTGTGAAAGATTAATAATAAGTAGGGATTTGGGGTGGGTACATGAATGGATGGAACACAGGGATTTGTATGGTGGTGAAAATATTCTCCATGACACTATATTGGTGCTTAATCACCCTTATACATTTGCTAAAACATAAAACAAATAGCAATGATTCCAGATGTTGATGATAGGGGAAACTATGTATTCAAAGGAGAGAAATATATGGAGACTTTCTATGTATTATTCTGTTTTTCTGAAAACTTGAATCTTCTCTAAAAGTCAAATCTATTATTTTTTAAAGTAAAAAAGTGGTAAAAAAAAAGCCAATTTATTTCCATTTGAGAGCCAGTGAGCAATCTACTAGCCTGTCTCTCCTTACTTTTATTCGCATTTGAATCATTTTTACTCTTTCACTACTGCTTTTATCACTACACCTATGTCTTGTCATTCACAAAATTCCAAACCATATTTAAGCATGTTCCTATGAGCAAACCTTTAGGATTCATATTCTGATCACTGTGTTATTTGCATTCTTGGCATTTAAACATTCAGATTGTATTAATTTTGTTGACATGTTTATTTTTATCTCCATGTTATTTCATGCACATATGTTTTATCTCTCTCTCAATTAAATTGTAAAATCTTTGAGTTTAGGTGGTGTATTACCTTCAGCTTTGCTCTAGTTTGATTAGCAGCAAAAATGTTGGCACCTTATTCCTTCTTGTTATGACAAATAGTTTTTACTTTATGTGTGGCCAACAGGTTAAGCTTTTCCTCATCTGCATTCCTTTTTGCTTCAGCAGAAAGGAGGTGGAGTGAACCAAATATTTTTCTATCTGCAGTCAGAGAACCAAGCCAGTCATAGATATTCTCAATTGTTTTCCTGTAAGTCTAAGATGTAAAGCCAAGTTCAGTCAGGCAAGACATTTAGTCCTTTCTTATGTCATTTCTTCCTACCTCTCTTTTTTTTCTTTTCTTATTTACTTCTTTAAATAATATGCAGAGGGTGATTGGAGACTATAATTTAATTAATATTTAGGAAGGTTTTCATGGAGTGGAGAAATAGAGAATTCAATAAGTATAAAACGTCATCTTTACCTTCCATTTTCAAAATTATTATGAGTTAGAAGAGTGGAAGTTTTATGTTAGTAGTTATACAATGGAGGACTCAGGTTTGTTTTCAAAAGTCTTGATTCCTTACAAAGAAAGTCTACTTAATCCAAAAAAGAAGACTCTATGCAAGATTAAAAACTTGAGTTGCCTTAAACTCATTAGTATACATTACTGGAATGGAAGACCTGCTTATACAGGGAAACTAAAAGCTTGGTGTTTGATCCTCACTCCACTCCCTATTATTTGTAGGTATTTACTTAGCCTTACTCATCTTTATGTTCCTAATTTGGAATATCAGCCAGTTTTGTTGGAAAACTTGTAATTTCCTTATGCTGCAAATTCAATATTTAACACATTTAAGCACCATTTTCAACTATTAAACTTGAAATCATTTCTAAGGAAATTTGACAAGCCTGAAAACACTTAGTAACCATAGTCATCGACTACAAAATAAGTGAAACCCAAAATGTAAGGGATTTGTGTATTTGAATGTTTCTATGTGCTTACTTTGTGTATTGTATGTAAGATCTATCTTATCTATCATCTATCTTTACTATATTTATTTATTAAAAGATGACAAAAATAGAAAAATAGGCATAACTTTTAGAAAGAGGATGTGAACATCCTGTTTTCTTAAAAAAGAATTTTGATTTCCATAATGCCATGGAATGAAGGAACCATTCTAGCAGAGGTATGGAACACAAATTTGTTTACCTAGCTTATAGTGGCTCTTGCTCTGTGGGGAAAGACTTAATTGAAGTCACTGGGTAAAAGAGTTAGAGCATCAATCAATAATGTCTACGTGGATTCAAGAATAGAGAATGGTGGCTGGGAAGGGATGTGAAGGATAAACAAAGGAGGAGGCTGCAATGCTTGGTAAGAAATGTACGCATTATCCTACCCATGTAATTGTAACCCCTCTGTACAGTATGTTCACAAATAAAATAAAATAAATTTAATAAAAAAAAGAATAGAGAATGGCGGCCTATGTGCCAGGAATGTGCCATTCAATGGAAGAATAATTTCAAAAGGAAACTAGATATGTCTATAGAAGTTAATATGAGGTATTCCTAGATGAGAAGGAATCTGGGAACTTGAGAGCAAGCTGCTGGGGGGGGTGGAACCATGTTGCCCTTTAAGAGAGTTTCAAAAGAAGGTAAAATTATAACTGGATACAAGTATCAAAGTAGACAAATAGTGACTTTAGGAATATATAAGAAAAATTTATGAGGGAGAATATTTGAAGCAGATTTTAGAAAATGCTATAAAAATGAGAAATGTCTCATTGATCCTTTCAGATAGACTTACAACTTTACAACCTTTGTAAAATATATTTTAAAAATGTACATCTCCATAAATAGACATTTTCCTCTCTCCCTAGATTTTGCTGACTTTATATTTATCAAAAGATTAGGGCTTTCCATGGCCATATATGCATATTGAAGAGAGTCATTGAAAGGACAAATACATTCTCAGTGGTTAAAAAGATGTAATAATGTCAGCGGTGAAGTGATAATTTTATTACAATAGTGATTATAGAGAGAGGGAAGATGTACAAGGCTGCTGAGTAAACGAGGTCGATGGAATCTATTTTGTGTTTACACATTCGGACTCTTATATGGCAGCTCATTGCAGTGCCTTATTTAGGAAGACTACTAATATCACAACCCTCCTGATTTATAGAGCTCAATTAGTTTAACAGCTTGATTCATTTCATTTGGATAAAAAAAAATCTCTTGTTGAATCTGAATTCTTGCTTTGCAATGAACACAAACTCACACTCATTATTACTTATGGAGCTTTTCTTTATGGATGAAGTGTTTCTCAGCCAAGTAGCAGTAGTCACCCAGCTGATGACCATAAGGAAAGGCAAACACTGTCAGTAGAATAACATCCTCAGCCAAGTGTTTATGTTGGATACATATACAATACAGAACTGTTCCTGACTAATGAGACAAAGTGGCCTCCCCAAGTTTCTCATTTTGTATTATTTCTTGCCACCCATGTGTTGAGTGAGCTTTTTCTCAGGCCCTAAGCCCCACCCTATGAGTATATTCTGTTTATTTGCAAGCTGGATTTAATCTTTCTAGCTTCCAAGTGAACATCATATATCACACGAGTATAAATACAATTGTGATGTGACTGAAGTTTACAGGGGTGATTAATTTGTACAGAGAGTATCTTAAACAATGAAATAATCAGGATACTTTGATATTTTAAACGTTGTCCCTTATAGCCTTTTTGCTCACATTTTCATTCTAAATCTACTGGTTTTTCATTCTCTCAAAAACAAGTTTTTTTTTTTTCCTTCTCCTCACATGCAAGGAGTACAGATCAACCTTTCTACTAAGAACTTTATTTTCTTCTCCTCGTTCCTACTTGCCTTAGGCTAACCTACACTGTGGGATTTTTCCTCAGTTCTCTGTTGAAAAACTGGCTAAGCTTGAAGTATGGCAAAGTGGCAAAGTGGCAAAGAGGCTGGTCTGGAGGAGATAAAGGAAGTCAACAGTGCAGGTTGGTAAAGTAGTTTAAGTGCCAGTGGTTTACACCTGTAATCCTAGCCATTGAGAAGGTTGGGATCTGAGGATAGTTGTTTGAAACCAGCCTATGTAGAAAAAAGTCCATGAGACTCATCTCTGATTAACCACCAAAATTCCAGAACTGGAGATTAATTCTAAACAGCATCTAGACTCTGAGGTAAGCCATAGTACCCGCATGCACATGAGATGTCCACAAATAGGTTGAACAACATTAGCAACAACAACATGGCAACTGTCTAAGACAATATGACACTACTAGAGCAGAGGTCCCTATTCACAAAGGCAGCACGGCCTGCAGGAAAGCTCTCTGCCTTTAGATTTCCAAATGACCTATCCAGAGAGCAAGCTACATTTTCTTTGATAAAGGAGCTAATATGTGCTCAATCCTTGGTCACTGAAGCACATTATTTTATATTTCTTGACAGTAACCATATGAAATAGATACTATTATTATTTCCACTTTAAAGGTGGAAACTTCATGGCGTCAAACCAAAATGCCAAGATTTAAACATAGGTCACCTGGGCCTAGACTCTGAACTGTTCCTATTCTGCTCTCTGTCCTCAAAGGTGTCATTGTTTGTTATTCTTTCCCTTCAGCTGCTGGTCTCTTTAGTTTCTAATGAGTTATCTCTTGACTCTATACTCTATAAGCCAGTTTGTCCCCCTCATTTACCCAATCCCAGCTCACTTAACCCCAGGCTGGGTCACAGACCCAGGCCCCTTACTTTCCTGGCAGGAGAATAAAAGACAGCTGGCAGTGAGAAAAGTCGGTGAAGGAGAATATGAGCACAGTCGTGGTTATGGCTTTGCTGTCAGAGAACTCCTTCAGTCATGGAGCAGCATTGACTTCCCACACTTACTGCATGCACAGATGTTTTCAATTATTATTACTGACAAGCCTCCAGGCCAGGTTCCTTTCGGATTGGCTGTCACTGGACTCAGAGGGGAATAAAGGAAACTGAGGCTAGGACACAAAACACCTCAGTCATCACTTTAATCATATTTCTCTGAAGCAACTGGTTGAGTTGGACAGTTCACCCAGAACTGGAATCTTTTTGTAAACATAGACTCCATTTCCTTTTAAACCTTTCTTTCATTCTGGTTTCAGTTTTTTCCCCATAGATCTTCTGACATTATGAGAGAGCAAGATACTTGTCATTTCTTTACCAATTCTTTGCTTTTGTTGTTCTTCCAGAGTTTGAGTACATACCAGTTATAGTCAGAATTATGACTTAGAAAAATTGAAATGGATACCATTAAATTTCTGGGCTTGGTCTTTCACAATAAAAAAAATCAGCATTATCTGATTGGAAAGCAGTTGTGTCATCCAGTGTTTCCATCTGGAGCAATATGGGACATGTCCCACCTGAAGTCAGAAGCTACTTCACATACCAAGTTTTGTCCACAAGAAGTTTACTGGAGAACACTTGAGAAGCCTTTCCTGCATCACAAAGATTTGTGTTTAACTTTATAGGTTATGAGAGGAGCTGTCACTATTACCCTATGTGTGACTGTTGTGTAGCTGTGACCAAATTATCAGAAAGAACAACTTACAAGAAACAAGATTTACTTTATCTCATGATTTCTTAGGGTTCAGTCCATACTTAGTTGGGCCTACACTATTGGGTATTATCTCATATCAGTGGGAGTGTGGTGGAGAAGGCTGTTCAGCTCAGTGAGGACAGAAATTGATACAGAAGGAGTTAGACAGGTATACCCTTAAAATATATACTTCTAGTGACCCTCTTTCTCCAGCAAGACCACACTTTGTAAAGTTCCTAGAACCATCCAAAATAGTGTCACTGTCTGAGAATCAAGAGATCATATCAGTCAGTGGACAATATTTTATATTTGACCCCAAAACTCCTGATTGCATTTCTTTACCATCTCTGATGTCTGCTAAGGTCCAATGACTGATTCTGTAAAAAGAATCTGACAAAACATTGGCATGGTCAGTAATAGAGAAGAATTGGAGACATGGTTCTCAGAAGCCTCTCCAGTCAACTCTCTGTAAGTGTCTTCTTCGGCAGGATATAGTATCACTCAGTCTCATTGTTGATTCCTTCCTCCCTGCTTCTATAAATTAGAAGGCAAAATCAAGTCATCAGGAGGACGAAAACTTTCTAAGTTCATTTTTGTTTCTCATTCTTTATGTTATATATCTGCCTATAAAAAATATCTTCAAGTGTTCGCTTCGGCAGCACATATACTAAAAAATATCTTCAAGATGCTCTAGCATTTCTGCATATTAGTTTTATACTCTTTTGATGTCCTGAAATTCAGTTTGTATATAGGCCTTCTTGCTCAAGTCTCCAAGCTGCCTCAGTTCTGCTGTCATTTTATTTTATTTTTTCTGCTGCCATTTTCAAAACACAATAGCAGCAGAAAACATGAATGTATTCTATAATGCAGATAAAACCCATAGCCTTAGTTCTTGAAGGCCCAAGTCTCTATTTCAATTTCTGAAAAAGTCCTCTTGACTTTTAATCTAAGCCTCTTTTATCTGCCTAAAGATAAAATATTATAGGATGTTAATTCAGCCTTAAAAAAAAAGCCACACGAGGGTTAAAACATATGCTTCCTTCTTCACTCCGAAAAAAAAAATCATTCCAACCTTTTTGGGGATCACATATAGCTCTTTAAAACAGCTGAAGCTAAAAGCATCAGAGTTGGCATGGCTTCAGTTATCACTGAATCAGGATGATCAAGCCAAGTTTTTGAAGAAAATGGTTGAGCATTTTAAAAATAAAAGAAGTGAAAATGCTCCTTCCGAGCATGCTCCGTGGGAAATTTTTAAATATTTTCTTTAGATTAGCTTTATTTTGCTCACTTCTTTGGAAAGTTTTCAACAAATGGCTATTTAGATCTTATGGATGTTGTTTACTAATGCCCTAAACAAGGGCCACATGTTCTGTCACCTGCTCAGGTGATATTTTTAATATGTTCGCTGAGGTACTACTTCTGGTCAGTGATGGTGAGTTCTTTGAGTACTTTCATGTTTTTGGTGCTGTTTGATTTGCTGATTGTGAGTGAGACAAATATGAGGAATTGGATGACAGACAGGATACTGAAATGATTCAAAAATAATATGGCATCTTGAATAAACCTGCTATACTCTTGCCTGCTTTAAAGAAATTATTCACAGCTTTAATATTCTGAGTGGAAAAAATGGGTAGAATGGTTTAAGTAGTAGAAAAACAACAGGGAGTTGAAATCAATAGTCAAACACAAAAATATGTTTTTTGAACAGGAAACTGAGTAGATCCTATGGTTATCATTTCCTGAGAGGATTTCATTTTCTTTTAAGGCACTAAATAGCTGCAGTACCACTGACAGTTTGTTGCCCTCATTTATCTTGCAACAAGACAGGAAACCGCTCCTGATTTACCTGGGACTGTATCAATTGACAGACCTGGCAGATCGTAGACATTACACTTGTTATCACCACCGTGACACTGTTTCAAGATGTAAATTTCGCAAATGGTATCAACAGCCTGGTGAGAATATTGCTCCTTACTGCAGAGCTCTCTTGCAGTTACCACACTGCAGTTCCAGACATTTCTTTGCAGGAGTTTGCAGTGAAATTCTTCAGTAGCATTTTTTCAATTGGAGAAATAATTTTGCATGTATAATGGCTCAAGGGAATTACCTCACTGGTGAGATTACATCTCTACTTGTCATAGAAAGTCAGGAGATGGATTTGGACATGTCTGTTGTTTCTAATATGCAATTAGAGCGTGCTATCCAGAAGGATCCATGCATACAGGATAGCACAGTAAACAACCTGCAGATCAATTTAGAACACTAATCCATACCTAAGTTAATCAACAATACGATCATACTGGACTTATAGATTCAAGTATATTAAGGAAGGTGATATTTTTATATTTGTCAGAAAATTCCACTTAAGAGGAAAATCTCCTGTATTTCTTTCTTGCTTAGTTAAGCATTTTGATGGACCATTTCATTCGTGAAAAGATAATCTTAAATAGAGCACAGCCAGAAAACAAGAACCAAATTCTTAGTATAAAATATTAAAATTGGCTTCTGAAGGTTGTATGTAGAAAGAAAGATGATGAAAGGAAGAGCGACATGGTGAGACATTGGAGGACAAATAGAAAAGAAATGAAAAATCTTTAGGGGAAGGAGGGAGGAGAAGGAATGCATGGTAGTAACCAGGATGCTTATTATCTAAGTTTACTGTCTTCTAGGCTGGATGTTATGTAAGCTTTCCCACCCCTATGAATCTTTAGTAAAATTCTACCAATGTTGTGGCTGGAGTGAAATGTTGGAAAACCAGGCAAAGGGGAACACAGACAAGTGGTAAGGCTCGAAGGAACTGAGGGTTTTATCAGTTCCAGAAAACCAGCTTAGAAACGACTAGATGAAACACCTCCCCTCCTTGATATTTTGATATTGTATGAGACGATGATTTTTTTTTTATTTTATAAGTTGAAGGACTGAACAGATTTGATTTTAATTTAAGAGCCATGATGACACAAATGGACAAAGGCCATTTCTCAAGTGCCATGTTTTATCTGCTTCAACTGTACTTATAGAGTCTATGGATCCTCCCAGTTCAGAGATTCAAAGAGTCAGCCGACTGAGTTGTCTCTGGACAGTTTTCCCAAGTGGTTTTGCTTGTGATTTGGCTTGTGGTTTTGAGCTCGGTTCTGCTTGTCATTTCAACTGGAGGTCTAGAATACTGGGCTTACTGGGAGCCTTGACTTTCTTTTTTATTCCATCCATCCATTTATTTATTTATTTATTTTTACTATAACTACTATTATTATCTGTCTTCTTTAAGAAGTTGTTTGCAGGTGTCTCAATGTAGCATGTCAATATATGAATACAATGCATCTTGATAAATTTCACCTGTTTCTTCATTCTCCTTCATGGGAGCTTGACACTCTTATTTCATTTTTTCCCAGAATCTTCCTTCTTCTAAGCTGTAGTCTTTTGCTCCTTTCACACTTTCACCAGTAGGGCTCAAATAGGGCCCAGAGCCTTTCAAGATATTCTGCATATAGGTTGATTCTCCTGGCTTCTTCCTGTGGGTCAATCTTTGCAACTTCTAAAAACCTCTGGTGGCATTCTGTCGTTTATAAGGTAAACATCTCATCTCCTAAATAGATGTGCTGTTCTTCTGGTAAGAAGAAAATCACTGTATAGTAACCTTTATTCAAAGGTTTCCATGATTATTTATCAAGATATTCCTTTTATTTACTCACAACTTTTTTTCTCACAAAAGTAATGACTAAACTTTAAACTTTTGTTTACAACAAAAGTCAATGTCACTGAAAATATAGAGAATGTAGTTCATATATGTAGGGAGGGCAATAAATTTCCAGGATGTTTAAGCAGAAGCCAGAAGTTGTCCAAGTCTAAGGAAATGATCACATCCGCTTAACCAGTATTCACCCTGTTCAGTATTGAGGTTTGATATGGATTCTAGGATTATTAGGGAACGTAGCAAACATCCTACAAAGACCTAGGAACTGTACTATGTGCCTTTATTGTTTAGGACACTAAGTGATATAGTCCTTCTGTATTTGATATTGTAGCTTCTTACATATTCTGATCCTATTTGTTTTACCTTCTTGAGCACACAGTGAGCTATAGTGAATACTCTTCTCAGCACAAATATCTGCCTACCAATAGTGATTTCTTTAGAGGTCAGCTCCTAATGAGTTCTGTGCTTCCTGGGCAAATACAGTATCATTAATCCCCACTGCTAATGCATTTTATTATTGTAGCACTCTTATTGGGAGGATGGCAGTACTATAAACACATATTTTGGGCCAGCATGATGACTGGAAAGAAAAGACCCATCATGTCAGGCAGTTGGCCATGTCCTAAGACCAAGTGACAGTAAACAAGCATTTTCTAGTCATCTTTTAGGTCCTATACAATTCATAATGTCAAGTCAATCTATGCAATAATTTTCTATTATATAATTCTTAGAAATGAATATGTGACTTGTTGATTTCAACACCCCACCAAGTATTCATGTTATATTCTACCATTTTCTTTTTCTGCCCAAAATATTGTTATAATTACAGAATAACAAGACTGATTCTGAAATGTATATTTAAGGGTGAACCAATTCAGTCGTGATAGTCACTAGACACTATGTTGGAAATAAACTACACAACTTGGGGTGGGGGAGGAAATGGGAGGAAAAAAACTGGGAGAGAATGAGGGAGGGAGTGACACTGTTCACAAAGAAATGGTACTCATTACCTGACTTATGTAACTATAACCACTCTGTATATAACCTTTACAATACAATTAAAAAATTCTGATTATGGAGTATTGAATGTATTAGTTATGGAAAAGTATTTTAAAATACCAATAAGTATGTAAAATTTGCAGCAAAGCTTCAAGAACTAGGAGCACTAGAAGAATACAGGAGACTGTATTTTCTTGGCTGATTTCCATTTACTCTCCTTGCTCTTTCTCTGGAAAATACACTGACCAATGCCCATGACACATTGAATGTTCCTGACTAGTTAATGACTCTCAACTGCACACATCTGTTCCCACTAGAGGAGAGTCCCAGGAGAGATTCCCAAACAAGTTTATGCCAGTTGTACTTATTATTGTAATTATGTAATTTAATTAAATATTATGTAAACTGATGAAATATGAGAGCAGAAAGGAAGAGAGTTGCTTTGGGAACACTTTCTTTGAAGAATGATAAATTCCGTTCTATCTAAAATTACTAAAGGGTTTCCTCTGAGGATGGTGATCCATCTGACGTAAGAGCTATAGGTTGGGCTCTTAAATTTTGCTATTCGTACATCTTGTTCTTATATGACAGCTGCTGCCAGTTATCATTTCCTGACCATTTACTATATGCATGGCACAATGAAAGTTGACTTGCTTGCATTATCTCATTTGGTATGCACAGTAATAACTATTAATATTTGAAAAATTAATTATATGCATGGCTCTTGGCTGAGAACATTACATATTATTACCCATTTACATATTATTTCCCATTTAATTCTCATAATCACTAATGTTTTAGATATGGAATATCTAATAGAATATGAATATCTACTAGAATATGGATATTCTCAGAATGATAACTCACAACTAATGAGTAAAAAATATCTGGGATTGGAACCTACTGTACAGGTTTGTATGTCTCTGCCATATTTGCTCTTGTGTCTTTACTTGGCTAGATGGATTTTACTTTAATTTTCTTGATAAGACAATGCTGATTTGCTGGAAAATGAGATTAGGAAGAGGCAACTTTTCCCAATTATAGGCATTAGTGCTTCTAATTGTGAATTAAACTTTACTTCTATGACTTAATTATTAGTACCATCAGAAGTAGAATAGTTTTGAAGCAGAAAAAGATTATGTGGTTACAATTGTGAACTAGTGGATTGTATGTGTTTGTGTGTGTGTGTGTGTGTGTGTCTTCCAGTCACTGTTGCTTTCCCCTTTCAGTAAGATGAAGTTTGGGGAAACTGTCTCTACACCATGTTCGGCCTCTGTGTTTGAATGAAATTTAGCCAAGCCTGGGCCTGTGTTCCAAACCTGCCTAATGAAGTCATGCATTCCTTGGCCCTAGAGAACAGATCAAGAATAATAAAGAGATAAACAAGAGACCCAGACCAGGCCAAAAGAAGAGAAGGATTCTTGGGAGTGTTTTATTCCCACAGCTAGAGAGAAGCTTACTTGCCCCTGAGGATGTTAAACCAGTATGATACAACCCGGGTGCTGCCAGGAAGAAGATTTTTTTAAGTCAAAACAAAGTGAACCCGGAGGCAAACAGAATTTCGAGAATGAAAAAGGCAAATTCCTGACAGTACCCTTTGGCAATTGGATCTAGTCATCCTACAGTCACATCTAATCATGGAATTTTCAGTTATATAATCCAATAGATTTTCCCTTTTGCCTAAATAGTTGAGTTTTTGTCACTTCAATAAAATATTAGTATTCCTTAAGTATATATAGAAGTTTAAGATATAATTTCCATAATTAGGATTGAATGTATTGATCCAAAACAATGGCTCCTGAATATTTAGGAGAAGGAATTACATCTAAAACTAAGCAAAGCAAAACAAAATTGTACATGAAGCTGAATCTAATATCTGTCCTAGCTGATGTTATGACTTTGATGTTTAGTAACCTATTTTGTTCTTTAACTTAAAGGAAGATGCATTAATCTGCTCTGTACAAAGGTTTGATTAAGAAAGAGGACACATACCATTTCAGTATATGTATTAGTTATGAGTCTACAGATAAAGTCAGAATGTTCAGGAGGAATACCCCCCGTGATGTTTTTTAAATGAATTTTTAAATTCAAGACTTCTTCAAGGAATATTTCTTCCTACTCATTTGCAAAACACACTTATATATACACAACTATACAGAAACAGAAATCCATTCAGGTACAATCTAACTTACAATCAAGAAGGGCTCAAATAGGACCTTTATCATCAGCACAACACATACCAAAATGTCTTTGTAAAATAAATCAAATTATATGAGTTAATTGATTCCAGGCAACATCAGCAACTGCAGGTGGAGAGTGAATAACAGGATGTTTATTAATGAAGAAGTATTCATCAAAATTGACAATACCAATTCCTGTTTGTTTATTTGAAAGATACCTTCAGTGGTTATAGAAATGTTTGTTGGATTTTTAAACAGTTTTGAAAAGAGGAAAAAAGAAAATAGAGTAACACAAGGGAATTTTTAGCTGTGGATTTTGGACCACTGATGTTTAACCAGTGAAAAGATACTCCTAAATGCATTTTGACAAGCAATGCCAAGGATGCCAGTGGTAATTAATTAGCACTTAATTGAGACCACAGAACAACAGGACATAGGAATCAGTACTCAGTGCCATTTCCCCCTTAGGCTCCATCTCACAAGGGTCAGGAGTGTGGCTGCAAGCTGAAGGTCAGTAAGTAAATTGGGAGAACACATTGACACTGGACATCTCATGATGGATCTCGTTCGCCCTTTGCTGCTGCCCCTGGCTATCTCTGACAAGAAAAGGACTGTGATTGTTTGAAGGGGAATTTATCGTTCATGTGCATCTACATGAGGTAGTCTCTGTGCTTCCATCCTGGCTAGTTAGACAGGACACTTCATGAAAAGATCAAGCACAGATATGAACAGGAATGAGGGTTAGACAATATGAAAACAAATTAAGTTTTAAATGAAGAATTATTTGAATTTTCTGGCTTTGTAAGTTTATGTCTAAATTTTTACAAAGATAAATTCTAGCTGAGAGTACATTTCTTGAGACAAATATTTAAAGAAATATATTTTTGTAAAAAATTTAGAGACAAGAAATTTGTTAAGACATTTCTCCTATAAAAGGTATATTATTGATACTGTAGTGACAATTTGAACTTACATATTTTAAAGACTTAGAATTTCAGTCTTAGATGTTGCACGCAGTCTCTTAAATCCTCCTTAACGCATATGTATGCTGTTGTATGCCTTTGTGCCTATATGTACTTTTACCTTGATAAGTAAAGAGAGGAAAATACTCTTAATAGAGAAAATCCTTGGTTTTTATTCCCATAGACTGAGTAACGAAAGAAATGGAAATAAATTTCTTTATCTCTGAATAAATTTACAGACAGATGCTGACTGAAAATTTAAGGTAGTTTTTCCTTGCAAACATGAATTAGAGAATAGTTTCATTAAATTTGCCGTCCTATTTTCTGAAAAATAAAATTGGGCAGTTTTTATTTTTTCTAGTCTAGCTTTAAAATCTGCAGTTGAAGGCACCATTCATTGATATAACTGTGAATTGAAGAAGGTGTTCTTGAGGACCAAACTATTCATCTACACAGATTTTATTACTTTTGAAGGGCCTTCACTCTTCAAAATGGGCTCAGATAAAGTACAAATGCTGCATATACATCTGGAAAAAGACTCTTCAGGGATCTGCTTTATTTGGTCACACACATGCCTGCAGTTAAAGCAAATCAGAGACCTATCCTTTTCAGCATTGCTACAAAGTACTTAACTGTGATTCTTTGGAGGTTCTTGAAAACTGATCTCAGACAATGGCGCTTACTGTGGGAGCAGAGGGAAGTGACCATTTGATAAGAAGTGTTCTCTTTCCCTTTCCTAACTGACTTCCTGCCAATGGCTCATTCACTGAGCTGAGTCTGTTCCCATGAACCCACAGTCACCTCCACTCACTGCTCCTTTACAACTAGAAAGATCCCAGACAAAGGCTTTCTTTATTACAGTTATTCATGTGACATGCCTGGAGTAGATCAGTGACTCTCAGCCTCCCTTTCCACCAAGAAACACCACAAAGCTCAGTGAAGGCAACGTGGAGAAATGCCAGAATCCACACCCTACAACCAGAAAGCAAAGAAACAAAGATGGTGAAGTGGAAGAGCCTTTCCCTCTTGTCTTCACTGGTCTTAATGTGCCAAGAAACTCTAAGAAATCCTATCCTAACTCTAAGATATTCCATTTCAGCCTCTTCCTGGAAGTCCTCTCATCTCAGATCTTCCCTAAACCACAACTTCACAATCATGGTTCTATAGCTAGTGAAAAGATTTTGTGGAACTGTGAATTATCTAATGCTACTCTTTCAGCTAGCATTTCTAAACTTACTATCTAAATCTAAGCACTAATTTTATTCTTATAATTTATTAAGATACTTCTTAACCTGGTTTACAGTCACATTATTAAATAAGAGAATGTATTTTATATCTATCCTATCCTCTCTCTCTCTCTCTCTCTCTCTGAGTATATTTAGATTGAGTAAGAAAACAAAGGTGTAGGGAAGATCATGGGTAAATTTAACATTCCAAATGCTGAAGTTCTACATGCTTGCTCAATGTCAGCCAAATTTGACTCAAAGCTCCATGCCTTCTCCATGAATCATATTACTTTCAGGTAAGTGTCCAGTGATTGACTTTACTGTTCCATTCTAAGAATATTCTGGCCTTCTCTTTGATCTCTGACCATAGCTGTCTAGAGACAACTGAGATACCTGTCACCATTTCCAACTTGTTGGTGGAAATGGGATCTTATATAACATTTTGCATGGGGTATCCTTGAACTATGATTCCCTAGATCTCTGCTTTCTGGGTTATTGGGACTAAAGGTTGTGAGCCACTGTTCCTGCCACAGATCCACTATTGAAAGAGCTTGATATTGATTGATCAGAACTTCTGAAGGAATGGAAGGGCTAGGGGTAGACAGACAGCATAGAGAATCTGAACTAGAACAGAAGTCTTGAGGATAGAGACATAGGGAATGAATGAGGAGGAAATAAACTTTAAAAAACATTTAATAAAATTTGGTGGATAGAGTGAGAGTAAGAGTAAGTGGGAGTAAGAGTTTGTGCTCCAGGTAAGGCTACAACAATAGAACACTGGTGATTTCTTAGAAAGGAAAGTCCTCCTATTAGAAACAAACAATTCTAAAAACTAGCTGTATTTAATCTTTTAAAATAATCGGGTACAAGTCATTATGTCAAAAATGAGCTTTACAACTTTGGTGTGTGTGGGGGGATTGAATGGGGGGTTGGGAAGGATGATGGAAAGGATGGGAAGGGGAAACAAAGGAGGAGGCTACAATGCTTGATAAGAAATGTACTCATTATCTTGCCCATGTAATTGTAACCCCTCTGTACAGTATTTTCACAGTAAAAAAAAAAAAAGAAAGAAAATAATCGGGTAGACCTCAACTGCTTTTCCTTTCCTTTTTTTCTACAACTGCAGTAAACTTGGACTATAGGATCTACATAGTTGCTAGATGGCATGGGAAAGTCTCAAGTTTTTTCATCTTTGAAATTAGAAGATTAGACAGCTTCCTTTCTGTGGGAAAAAATCTTATATACCATTTCCTCCTTGAAATGGGAATAAAGGTCAGATGTTCCTTCTGTGGCTGCTGCTCCTCTACTTGTCTTTTGGATGTTGGTAGAAAGACTTCCAGATGTCTACAAGATATTCTCTGCACACTACATCATTAGAAAAGAAATAAGGCTTTTTCTCTTTCTTTTCTTTTAAAAGGGTGGCCTAGATGTTGATTGGACTGAAATTCCGCAGAACTAGAAACAAAAAGACAAAACACACACATACACAGACACACAGACACACACACACATACACACTCACACACACCCCAAGACCCAATCCCTTCCTAAACTGCTTCAAGACAAAAATCTTCCATATGTGTTTCTCTGTGAAGTCACTTTACTACTTTCTGATTTTAAACTCGAGTATATTTTTAAAGATTCACTACCATACTTGGAATATCAATGTGTGAGATATAGGCACAAAAATATAATGGAATAGGATATCATGCAATATGACTCTTTTTGTTTAAATTTGGGCTAGACAGATTCCTTTGAACTCTGTTTCCAGCCATAAGTTTCTAGAATGCCATTTCTAGAACTCCATTTCTAGTTTTTGTGAGTTTCAAGATGAGGCCAGCAATTGCTAAGTGACATTCCTTCTTTGTTCTTTCCTACCTCCCTCTGACAGACTTAGAATATGTAATCCTGACAATATCCCAGTGAAGAATAGCAAAGTTTTTCTGTACTACCAATTTTGAATGATAGAAAAAAAAATTGCATACCTTTCTTTCAGCACAGGAAATGCTCCTTTGTGATTCACTTACTTACACACTGTAAGAGACATATAATTGGAGGCAGTATCTATGCTTTCAGAGTTATTAGAGTGTAGATACTACCTACAATTGTGTATCACTGGAACTCCTACTACAGAGCACAGGAGAAAACTGATGAAGGTGGTGCTTGAATACAGGTGCTTGAAGAGATATCCTCACCAGGCCTCAGGGTATCAAATCTTTTCAGGATTCCTTTGTTAGTATCTTCTCATCCATATTGTCAACAGCATTCCTTTCAAATCTTCAGAGTAGCTCTCTGTACCGGGTAGTCTTTACCTTCTATGAAAGCCTTTCATTCAAACATTTAAAAGAATCTGTAGCTCTACTTTTCTGACTTTCTTTCCCTCCTGTCCTTCTATAGTTCCATCACTGACTTGTCTTCTTTGATTTTTTTCTCCAGGGGCTTACCCCATGTTCTAGAATAGTTATCAGCTATATTTGACTCCTTTCATCGATCTAAACCCGTTCTTCCTCCAGGAAAACCCTACCTGGCTAAACTCTTGAATAATCCCAGCAACAATTGACTCATAGATTCTAAAAATGTATTTGGTCCATTTCTTTTCAAGCAATCAGAATCATTATTTCTTGAGGTCTTTAATTAGCATCTGGAATATTTCTACTTTGTTGTGATCTTTTTTAGCTTATAACTTCTTTGAGAGAGCAGGATGTGTCAGATTTGTTTTGAAGCTATCTTGTAAAATATACTAAAAAATTGTTACTTATTAATCTCACAAATAAGTATAGAATAGGGGCTGGGAAGGTGGCTCAGTGGTAGAGTGCTTGCCTTGCGTGCAAGAGGCCCTGCGTTCGATTTCTTAGCACTAAGTAGAAAAAAACCAGAAGTGGCGCTGTGGCTCAAGGGACAGAGTGCTAGCCTTGAGCTGAAGAGCTTAGGGACAGTGCCCAAGCCCGAAGTTCAGGCCCCACGACCAGAAAAAGAAGAAGAAAGAAGAAGAAGAAGAAGAAGAAGAAGAAGAAGAAGAAGAAGAAGAAGAAGAAGAAGAAGAAGAAGAAGAAGAAGAAGAAGAAGAAGAAGAAGAAGAAATACAATACCTACTCTACTACAGACATGGGTCCAGGTCCTAATATTAAAGCAACATATAACACATTCACATTACAAAAGCCATGGAAATCAATACTGTTCTTCTAGTAGAAGCATCTTTTAATGCCACGATGACAAAAATTTGGAAACCAGAAGTGAGTTGAAACAACATCCCTGCTGTAAAAGTGCTTGGCCTGAAATTTCTCAGAGTCCCTTCAGCTTCATGAAAGACTGTTAGATTTGACTTAGGAAATAATGACCAGCAAACATAAGCATAGCAAGATTTATATCTGCTTCCTGTATTGCTTCTAAAATGTGTTCTTATAGATAACCTTAAGACAATTTATTTCCATTTTCTAAAGTTTAGAACATGCTTTTCATGTTTTTTAAAAAAATTATTATTCTTAGTTTAGCTCTAGTTTACTAGAAAAACTCATAAATAGCTCTTCCCTAAATTTCTTCAGGTACATGAGTAGCAGGGTAACTGAGATCTAGATTTCTTTTCCCATTGTTTTCACCATACGCATGCACACATTACCTTCAGATTTTTTTTTACTGGCACATCAAAGGGAAACTTCAGCAAAGGTTTAAGTCTGTATAACTGAGACCATAGTTCTGTGGCTTGGACTGCACTTCCCAGTGCTGAGTAGACTGCTGGGATTCCACAAATAAATAATAAAAATAATAATGATTTTTAAAGCATTTGGAAATGCTGAGTTGAAAGGTGTGGTGTAAGTGCAAATGTTTTATTGTGAAAGTGATATCTCTTGCATTATCTGTTCCTAATGGAGGGCGGCAGTAATGGAGAGGGAGGCACTTAGGCCCTAGACCCAAGTCCCTGAAGGCAGGGTGGGGCTCAAGAGGGCACTGTGGTAAGGCTTACTGTACATAGAGTGGCTTCCTTCCAGTCTACAGAAGGTGTGAGAAGAGTCTCACTGCTATTTGTTCCCCTCAAACTTAAAAGTCATCGCTGTTTCTCATTGATGGAGGAAGTGACTGAAAATCATACTAGCAAACTATTATAGATTGGAAAATATAAGTACATTTTACTTGTGGTGAGCAGGTAGGCACATCAGCTGCCTGGATACTGATATTCCATTCTTCTATGCTAAGGACTAAAATATGTCCCTTTTATTTCCCTGACCAAGCCTTAACTCCCAGTTCCTCAGGCTGTGGTTATATTTGAAGATAGGGTAGTAAGATAGTAAGATAGGTAGTAAGGTTACTAAGTTAAAATGAAGTCACTAAAATGGGCCTTAATCCTGTCTGACTTGTGTCTTTCCTTATGAAGTCATCTGGTCACATACAAGACACCAGGAGCACAGAAGTATAGAAGAAAGACCCTAGGATGGCAAAGCAGCAAGAAAGTGGCCATCTGCAGGAAAGCAGAGAGGCCTACAAAGAAACCGACTCTGTTGACATCTTGATCTTGGACTTCCAACCTCCTAAACTTTGAGAACATAAATTTCTGCTGTTTATGCCACACAGACAGAAGCATTCTGTTTTGGTAGCCCTATGGAATACAAGTCTAGGATGATCCCGACTTCAAATTCACACTGAGTCTTACAGTATGCTATAGAATACAGTAAGTAGTTTTCATTCTGTATAATCAGAATGCTTTCTCAACCAAGTCCAGAACTTTAATTATAAAATGAACATAACCTGCATCAAATTATGAATATGTTAACATATTGAATGGGAACAAGAAAAATAAGCACCAGATTTAGGCTACATAGACACTTGAAGGTAGAATAAAAAAATCTGGTTTCCTTGACCACATTGTCATAATATGCATATATAACAGTTTATTGAATCCAGGCTGTGTAGACAACCAGAAGAACTCTGGCTCCATTCTGTCACAATGCGTGCCCACAACAAAGACTCTGGGAGAACAGCCCCTTTCATTCGATCTCTCTTAGTCTTACCAACATGAGAGCTGAAAACCTTACCTCTGTCTGAAGTGTATCTATGTCTCCATGCATAAGTTATTAACTGGGCTCCTGGCTCTGCTGCTGAAAATATTAATATATTCAAATCTTATTCTAGCTACTGCAAAAGAAATAGCACATCAGATAAATGCATTAATATCTTCCTTAGACAAAAGAATCTGGCATTCTTGTTTTGCTTTGTATTTCTTGTTCTTTGGAATCTTGCTGAGAGATGGGGCATATATGGCCACATAAGATAAAGTGGTCATCAGGTACCACCCAAGTGCTGGGCTGAGTGTATCTGTAAAAATGTGCTTATTGTCCTTGAAATCCAACACTCTTTTATGTGCTGAGTCCTATTCATAGCATCCAAAGGCAGAAATGTTTTCTTTTTACATTCTTAGACAGTTTCCCTGGTGGCAAAGAAAACTTGTATCCAGATGTCTACTAACTGTAGATAATCTGCCCTGTAACCTGTTGATACCTCACCTCTATGAGCTGTCTTTTTTGGGTGGAGTTGGAAGGCAAGACATTGCTGAGAATTAGCAAGCCAAGTGGGAAAGGTTAAAAATGTAAAGTTAGTGATGATGATTGGTAATAATCCTTGGGACTTAGCCCTATAGGCAACTTTTGATTCCAAAGTCAGGATATAAATAAGTAAATATATATATGTATATATATGTATGTGTGTGTTCATATATATATATATATGTGTGTATATAGATACATACATACATATATATATATATATATATATATATATGTGACCAACCTCTACCCCTACCCAGCTTTGCCTTTTTGTTATTGGCTGCATTTAAGGCCTTTTATCAACGACAACAAACAAAGTGGGTGGTCTTCTACCTCTTTCTAGCTGTAGGAAAAAAAAATCGTGACATAATTTCTTGCAGCCTGAAATAATTGTGGAAGTACAGATACTGGTTAGGCTCACTATGAATTATTAGTGGAAAAGTGGGTCTCAGAAGTACGTTACATGTGAAATATTTTTCGTCACTTGAACATGTGCCGTCCAGAGCTGGCCCTGTTCTAGCCGTCACAGGGAACAAACATTTCACATTCACAGATGCTCCCAATTTGGTGCGGTTTGGAGTGTAATTTAGATCAAACGTCTCCATGTAAATGAGTCAGGGTTTCTTAATTAGGTGCCTCTAAAGCAAAACCTTGGACCACATCAGTAGGTGTGGGTGTGGTACCCACAATACTGGAATCTTTCCTGTAGACCAGGCTTAGTATCATTCAAATAGAGCTCCCTTTCTTTTTTTCCTTGAGTTGTTTTTTTCAGGCAGAGTAATAAATCTGCAGATGGCATAGACAGAAAGACGCTACTTCAGAGGAGCTGTCTAAAAACACTGCCTCTTTGGCAAATGCCTTAAAGTAGGTCATTCTGCTGTGATTTAGCTTTTTCTTTAGATTTGATTGCCAGCTTTTTGTTCCCATTACAAGTAGGGTGCATTCCAGTCCACAGACTTGCTCTTAATTTTTCCAACTGGTATTTGTTTACTAGGATTTGCAGATCTTCATAGAAAATGGCCAATATCCTGTCACAGTGCTAATCATGCACTTGACCACAAAGCGAAATGGATCCTGGTGATAATCTAGAGATGCTGAAATATTAAATGCCTTAAACACCCAGCCTTCCCACAGCAGAACTGTGGTTGATTTATATGGGTAGGTTTGTTGAAATAATTGTCCCATCTTTTATACATGTGAACAGAAGAGGTGACAAGATATAAATGGAAAACTTGTATGAGCCTTATAGCTGTTTGTATAGATATTCAGGTTCTCTGCTTTTATACTTGTCATTGTTTGTGGTTTTTATAGGGGGCAAGAGAATCACTGGGTCCCATTTCCCTATTGAGGCTTTGGGATTTACATGCAGAACCCCCTCTAGCATTAATGAGTTACCTGCATAAATTCCCTGGCAATCGATGGGTACATGGGCCTTGTTTTGTTCTATTAATTATTTCTCAAGGAACCTTGACACTGACATTAAATGAGGCCTTAAAAAATCTTGATTGAAGGTGTTAAGGTATCTTTTGCTGTTCAAACATTAGCATTGCAAAAACTATGTCTAAAGCATTATTCATTTTATGGTATCACAGGAAAGGAGGGGTTGAGATAAGAAGACAAGAACATAGGGCAGAGAGAGGGGGGAGAGAGAGAGAGAGAGAGAATGAACTCTGGTTTTAACTCTTCATTGCCTGTCGTCCAGATTTTCCTGGAATGAAGTACAGTACTGGAATTGTAATAATGATGCAAATAACTGTTAAAATCATTACAAATTAAAAGAAATGAATTTGTGTTTTCTCCAGATTGGTGTTGAATATGGTATCTTCTCCACAGGCCAAGTTTTATCTTGGCAAATTGTTGATGTTTTCAGGTGAATTCCAAGATGTCAGTTAAAAAGACACAAAGTGGGCTTTGGAAAGGAGGTAGAGATTATTGGCTAAGTACATTGCACGACTGGCTCTAAGTATGTTTTCAAGAACAGACTGGAAAAATAGTTTTCTGTGCAATTTCCCTCATTCCCAGTAAAACTTCTTTTATTTAGAAGGTTCTGACTAAGCAAATGTTCTGGTTAAAAACAATTATTATCATATGTGATTTAACAGCAATTAAACAACACAATACTAAATAGACACTGAGTTATATCATCCTTTGATAATTCACAAGAAATGTTTGAATCTGGAAACTCTCATTAACAACTTGAGTTATCTCTGTGCTTGAGTGTGGTTATTAGATAAATAGATGGTTATTAGAAAATTCTGCCCGGTAAAATGGCAGCTAATTGAAATTTGTTTGGATCCTTTGGGGGAAGAAATTATTTATTGAATAATACTATTTGATGATACTCCACGTTTTTTTTAAATAATGCTGATGATTTTGATTTAGCTGTTTACTTTCTCACTTTTTCCCTTTTACTAGTTGATGATTCTTGCTGGGCTACTCCTCTAAATTGTATTCAATTCTATCCTTCTTGTTGGATTTTGAACTGCTTGGTGAATGTTGTTTGAAATATTTACTCTAAAAAGCAAATTCTCCTCAGGAGGCTGAGATCTGAGGACTGTGGTTTGAAGCCAGCACAGGCTGAAAAAGTCTCTGAGAATTTTATCTCCAATTAACCACCAAAGAGCCAGAAGTAGGGTGTGGCTCAAGTAGAGTAGAGTGTCAGCCTTGAGCAAAAAAGCTAAAGGTTAGCAGCACTCAGGCTCTGAGTTTAAGCCTTATTACCTGCCTCCCCCCCACAGGCACATGCGTGCGCGCACACACACACAAACGCACACACACAAGCTAATTCTCAGACCTTTGTTTTCTTCTTTACCATCATGGATTTTAACCACTTGCTAAAATGATTTATTAAATGCCTCTTATTGCTCCACTCTCTTCTAGGTACATGGGACACTAAATACAGGAAGAAATGATTCCTGCTGTCAAGGAATAAAAGTTAACCTCCATATAAGGAAGAATTAATTGTGTTTTGCACCAGGCAGAGTTGAATTACCTATTGACAGTAATTGCTTGTGTGTGTGTTGCGGTGGGGGGGTGGACAACAACTCAAAGTTGTTGGTACTTTACTGTTTATAATGGGCTTTTAATTCCATTATAGACACAGACCCAGGTTACAAACATTAGTTGTCTGGTTCTATTCTACCTCTCTATTGTAAGTCTTAGGTTCAACACAAAATTAAGTGTTAAGGTTAGATGCTGGCACATATTTTAATAATATCAAACATCCATGACAGTATAGTCATTACTCAGTATTGTTGGAGGACTAGGTCTTGGCATCCTTGAGATAGCTCAACAGCAGATATTCAAATCCTTTCTATAGCTTCTGCTATACTTTAAACCATGTCTAGATTACTTATAATAATTAATGCAAAATAAATAGTGTGTACATAGTTATCATAATTGAGGGAATAATGACAAGAGATTTATATATTAGTCAACATAGACATAATTAAAAATGTTTGGTCTGGGTCATTGAATCTTCAAGTGTGAAACCTACAAAGCATGTTGAATATACACAATCTTAGCTTTAAGTTTCATATGTCAGTAGAATTGTTAACCACCATGGGGTGGAGAGAGACAGACAGAGAGATAGAGAAAGAAATCACAGTAGTTTGTTTCTTACATCCAAGCCGTGCTGGCAGCGGTCTAATAGATTCTCTCTACTTATCATAGGCAAATGCATGAAATACTTTCCACTAACAAAAAGGGCTTTTTAATGAGACTGGTAGCTAGATAATTTAAATAACTTTCAAACTGTTCTTCCTACGTCTACCGCTATTCTTAAGTGTATTTGCAACATAGCTACCTTTTAAAACTGACATCAGATCAAGTTACTCCTGCTTAAAACTCCTGTAACTGGCTCCTTTTATCCCTCCTCCTCCTCCTCTTCCTCCCCCTTCTCCTCTTCCTCTTCTTCCTCCTTCTCTTCCTTTTCCTCTCTTCCCCCTCTATAAGTCAAGGAATGTGTACAATGTTCCTTGGTCAATGCCATTCCTTCATTCCCCCTCGTTCCCCATCTCTTGTTCCTACCCTCAAGTTACATGATTTTTCACAGATGTACATTCAATATAATGACTATATTTGCTTACCCTTCCTCCTTCCATTCCTGTGGCCCTTCCTTTCTTCAGCCCCCAAAGCATGTTTCTACTTCTTGGTATCCTTTTCTTTTTTTAACCCTAAAAGACTGAGCTCTCCAAACTCATATGATCTGGTCTTATTAGGATGAGTCCTTCCTTCTTGCTGCTCTCCTTGACTGGCTTCCTTTCCTTGCTGGATCTCCCACACCAAGACCATAGACATTGGAGCAGCATGGATGCACTGATCCTAGGAATTATGTTCAGTAATTCTCTGACTTGTCTCCTCAACTCTCACCCTCTTAATTTTACTGCAATGATCTTAATTGAACTGCAAACCATTCCCACAGCACATTTAATCCTCTTTACACAGCTAAATCACCTTTGCCTCACTCTGTCAGTTCCTTAGTAGCACTCACCTTCTAACACGCTATGGTATTTTCTTGTTTATCATATGGATTGGTTTTGGTTATATGTTCATATTGTATATCCATATGATAGGTTTAGCGTGTAACTTCTATGAGGGCAAGGTGATTTCTGTTAATTCTACTATTATATTACAAAGTCCTGTAACCATACCAGGCCTAGAGTTGATAATCAGAGTATTTAGATGTTTATCAGTGGAATTGCCACTCCCTTTAATTAACATACTGGATCCTATGATACTGTCTCAAACTTTTTCCATTTTTTCATTCAGTATGTCAAAAGCAACAGAAAATACTGCCCAGAAATCTCAGTCTCTTTTGGAATTCCTACCTTCCCACTAAGTCCATCATCAGCACTAAGTCAGTTGCTTTTAGCTAATGTAGATAACTGTTGGGTTCCAGCTTTGTTACACTCTGGTCCTTCAGACATTTCACCCCCATATGCACTTTATATATGACTACCGGACAAATTGAATGAGATACTCAAAGATGGAAAGCAGAACTTAAATTCTTCAACTGCTCAATAAACGTCCTTGCTCCTATGGCCTGAGACACTAGATTACAACTTTTCTACCAATCCTACCTGCATGCTGGCTGGTCCCTTCACTAAGGGCTCTCCTCCGTATTGCCACCTGCTGTCATGTGCAGATTCTGGCTAATGCATGGCTTTTCTTGTGCTATCCCTGGACCATCCTTTCTCCTCCCAACCCCAAATCAAACTTAAAAGCCTAACTCAGCTCCATGTTTTTTTTTACTAGAGACTTCTCAACATTTTAGCCTAGTCCCCCCACTCCCATTTGAATCATCAGCTACATGTACAATTTAATGGGTAATTATCTTCTTTTTTTCTTAAGTGCTGTTTCCTCTATTAGACTGGTGGGTTTACAAAGGCAGATTCTTTGACTTTCTACTTCTTTTTATCTTCTTAGTGCTTGTTACTGGAGTGTGGGGCATAAAGTGTGCCCTCCTAAGTTAATTTATTGGTTGGTTGTTATAGTCTCCTTCTTACACAAGTACTATACCATGGGAGCTTTAGGTAGTTGAATATTTCAAATTATTTATTGTGAATGATATAATAAATTTACATAGACTTTAACAGCCATTCCAAAGAGGTATGTATGAGAATAAATATGTATTTAAAGTTGAGTCTTTTCTAGTTAACAGTGCATTTTCAGCATTTCTAAATGAGGGAAATAATAGTTTTCAACCAGGGACTGAGTCTTGCTTTGTGTGTGTGTGTGTGTGTGTGTATACATGAGTGTTTATTTCTTCTCAAACATCTAAAGAGTATTCCATCATTAAGAAGTCACAAAATATGTAGATCTTAAGAGAAAAAACACTTAGGAAATAACTTAGATAAAGAATATAATCATTAAGCCAGCTAACAATTAAGGGTTTTTAATGGTCTATTCAGGCTTTATCACAAAAGCCTCAGTAGCACAGCAATAACCTTGTTTGCATAATATAATATTAAAAATGTCCTATTTCTTTTTTTTTAAAGCAGCCATGGTTTCATTTTACAAAGCTTTCAAGGCAAATTATCATTCACTTCACTGTCCATGGATAAAGCTTTGAGTGTCTGCATCCTGCCATCTTGTCATCTCTTGATTTATATGGAAAGCCAGATTATTTTGGTTCTTAATGGTCATAACAGACTCTGCTAGCATCAGGCTGCTATATCACTAAACAATGATTGAAAAACTACTAACAGTTCAGGAAATATAGGTGTTTTGTTCATGAAAAGGGTCATATTTCTTACTGTCTTTCACCTTTTGTAATAGTCATTCAAAGAATGAGATTTTAGAATCCCTTTGGTTTTGCTTTATTAGGACAAATGAGGGAAATTTGATAATTCTAGGTGTCAAATCTTATTTTCAAGTTCTCTTTGCCTTTCCTAACCTCTGTTTTCTCAATGCATACAGAACGTCTTCCCTCTTCTTGGATTCTGAAAGTCTCCAGAGCAGCAGCAGTGTATCCCCTGGGAACTAGTCCTTTACACAGAAACTTAGATACCATCCCAGACCTCTTGAAATCAGAACCAAATTCCCTAGCCAATTTGAATGATAAGTTCCAACTTTCTTTCAAGAATGATTATGGGACAGAATAACCATAGGACCAGCAGAAAGAGTAAATCTCTCAGTTCCCATTGACCATCAGTTCATCTATTCCTTTTCTCAGTCATTCAAATATTGTTCCACTCTCATCACTCAAAGCTGTTTCCTGAGTAGAGTGAATAGTCACGCCACTCAGGTACATATGGGCCGATAGAGGGCACTGTATTTTTTTCCTTTTTCTATCCAATTAGTTGGTGTCATTAAGTTCTTCTGATAGAGCTTGGGCTGAGAGGGTGAACCCTTCAGATAGGATGCAGGATGGCAGCCCTTACCACTTGTGGTCATTAAAGTTCCCGTGGTGCTTTTTGTGAGGGAAAGGATTGTTAACCTCCGTGTCCTGGCTGACTTCCAATCTGTGTAATTGCATGCAGCCTACCTAAGTCTGCTCTGCAGTTTCAATTAGGTAGAGTATTGTTCACTTCTTGTACTAAACTGCTGTGTTGTGTGGCTACAGACTGCTAATTAGCTAGTGTTTTTCAGGTGGCTGCATTTGTGATGAACAAAACGCCTCTCTGGTCATCTTCCCACCCCACTCTCTCCATTGTGCATAGTCTCACATGTAATCATATGCTTGCTTGCTTCTTGTTTCCATTTCTTAGCTAAAAGTGCCTTGGGACTAGAAATTCCTAGAACATCACAATGACCATTTCTTTGGTTTCTCTAGGCTCCTAGGCTTACCTAGATCATTATAGGGGATGTATACATAGAAAATCCATGCAAAGAATAAAAAGATATATGATAATAGGTGGATAAAATAGTCCTTCCTCTTGATGCCTGTAGGAAGGAGGGAAAATGACAAGTGAATTCCGTTCATGAAGAAGGGTAAATTCCTATTATGGCCAGGGAAGTAAAAAATTACTTAAAGGACTCAGCACCTAGGAAATGGTTACTTTCATTGTACTATGAGAGGAAGGTGAAGTCAGAAAGTACAGGCCATGTATTTTATTGCTCATTTCCCACTAGTTAAAAAACTACAGTGGAACATGTAAACAGCCAGTAAAATGCATCGCTATCTCTGTGGGGAGGGGTTTGACCCTAAACAGGAAACATGGCATCAAGAGGGAGAGAGAATGGAATCCCTTTCTGACAACTTAAAGGTTCTCACCAGGCAAGTACTTAGAGCCCTAGAATGACAGCTGGAAACAAAAGAGAAGAAAGTAAGTGGGTGAGCAGAGAGCCAAGAGGGAAGAGCTCTACTCTCAGGAGGAAAGAGATATATCTGAGAGGGAAATTTTTCTGAGAGGTGAAGCTTTTGCTAAAAAACAAAACAAAAAAACTTCAAATGAAAAAAAAATCAGATCTAGGTAAGGTTTTACTTTACAAAATTTTACTACATGCATAAACAAGTTTATTCTGCTTTGATACCCAAGGACAGACACACAGTAAAATTAGATAAAAATTACTATAGGGTAATTTATTTTTCTAATATCTCAAACATCATATGGGACAAATGTAAATCTAGGAATCAAATAAACTAATGAGTTAGCAAAATTGACTTAAAAAACACTAAGAGATATATATTGACTATTGATTTATAGAGAGAAGGAAAGAAAATTATTTTAGTGCTGTTTGCTTTTCCTCACAGTGCTTGACATGTTTTATTGACAATGGGAAAGCACGGAGGGCTTCCTCAATCTGATGGTTGGACTGACTGGATGCCGGTAAGGATTAGCTGTTTTAAACATCCAAGAAGTTATCTAGAATTAGAAGAGGAGGTATACAGAGTTAGAGAGTGGGAAATGAGAATAGAATCATGGGGTAAAAACATTTCCAGATATGTACAGGGAGGTAAATATCATCAGTGAATAAAGTCCTCAGATTCAAGTCATTTGCTACTTTCCTGGTAAAACTGTCTTTATCTCTAGCTCAGCATCTATCTCATAATACATATCTCAATATGTATTTGCTCTAAGAATAAATGAGTAGATTGGTCATTCAGAAAATAAGGTTTTAAATATGGAGGTCCATAGTGCAGATCAAGAGAAAGCGTTTGAGGATATGGTGATACTGTGAAAAAGAGCAGAGGAAAACAAAAAGAGAGGAAGACATTGGGGAAAGTTCTCAGTCATAAAGAATGCTGGAATGACCCAAAAGAAGAGAAAAAATATTAGAAGTGAAATACAGGAATTTCTATAAGGGCAACAAAGCTGTGAGTTCTGCATATGTATTTGATCATAATATGCATAAAAGTAAAATTACTTGGGCAAAAATTTTAGGCCAAAACTGTTGAATTCTCAATAAATAATTTTTAAAATTCTAAGCTTTTCTACTCTATTTTATGGTGCTGAGGATAAATCCCAGGACCTAATGCATATTAGAAGGGGACTTTTCCACTGAGCTTCATCTCCAGCATACAAAAAATTTTACTCTTCTATTGGAGTTCCACTCTTATGTAGATAGTATTGACAGAAAAGTTCCAGTGGCTTTACTCAAGCCATGGCTGAACTTTTCTGTTCCTGTCTCCAGAGACTTATTCAAGTTAAACCCATGCTTTTCATTGTAATGCATTTCAAAATCAAGTGTGGGTTGAGCCATAGACCAATGACTATTTATCACAGAGATGTCTTCCTGTTCACTTCTAAAGTCCAGTCTTCCTCAGGCTAGACATTACAATCTTGAGATCTGAAATTTCAGGTAATCTGCACTTTTTCTTGCATGAGGGGGAAAATGACATGGAAATTTGCAGCTACCCTGTGTTAACTATTCCTGGGTGTCACCCTGAAGCTCTAATTTCTGCTTTCTCCTCTGCATTCTGGGTAGTGCTGCCGGACTTGTCAGCACCTTGTCACTGCTTCCTGTTGCGTGGGCTACCATTGGACTCTGTGTTCTTAACAATTATCCATAAAAAACCCACAAGATCCTTCACAATTAAAAATATATGTATTAACAGGTAAAAAAAAGACATACTTTTAAAAATATAGTTTGCTGAAGCGGGTACTATTTGCAAATGTCTCACTGTTGTGTTGTCTCCTCTTTTCCAGTTCGGGGATGTTCTTTTGTTCATGGTGAGACAAGAATGTGGGGAGCCAATATGATTTAAATAAATAATACACAAATGTCAAGGATACTTTCATGTCTTGTGTACAGACCAGAATAAATTACTCAAATGGAATGCATTGTTTTTCTTTTCAGGGAACAATCTCTTCCTCTCCCCTGCCCCCCAGCTTACAAGGAGCTTTGCTGACAAGGAGTAGCTAAGAAATATTATTAAAAGTAACTTATTTTAATGTTGGATTAAATGACTGAGGTTTTCATTATGTTCAAAACACAGAGGCCTGGAGAGGAAGTTGACAAGCAGAAAGCAGTGAAGAATCAGGCTTGTTTTGAAATTCTTATGGGTAGAGGAGAGAAAAAAAATCAGTGCTAGTAAGAAATAAAAATGAAGGAACTAGTTTCTCAGAATTAAAGGTGAATCAAAAGGAATTGGCAGCTGCCTGGATATGCCAGCCAGAGAGGCCGTGGTATCTGATACACGTGACAGATCCAGAGACAAGCAATGCTCCCCAAACAACTTGCCGGAAGGGCTTGCCAGGAAGCCAGATGCTGCTTCTGGAAGAATATCTTCTGTGGTTGGGCATCTGGGTTCAGCACTTTCCATTTAAAGAGGAGAAAGAAGGTGGCAAATGAGAGGCCCTTCAAAAAAAAGTGTAAATATGAGCACATTCACACACATGCGCACATACACACACACACACACAAGCTTTAATGAATATTGATATGGACCCTGATTTTTAAGAGCAACTGTAAGCTTTTCTTTGTACTATTTAGATGAAAAGCAATGTACAAATAGAAGGGAGGGAGAAAAGACAGGGTGAGAGATACCTCTATATAAAAATTCTTGTATAAATATGAGGGTTTATTCATTAACTAGGGTTAATTAGTCAATTTTATTTAGCAGCTTGGATAATACTGTATGTTCAATTAATAAAAGGAATTCAAGAGATGAGCCAGGGCCTCTATCACAGTTGGCTCATCCGGTTCCCCTTTGTGCTACCATTCTTCCTTCCCTGGAAAAGCAATCGAGTATTGATACTGGCAAGAGAGCAAAGTGTGGTCGAGTAGACTAGAAATCAGGTGACTTGAGGTCTGGTTGACTTTTTTCCCTTCCACTTTGAAGTTTGCTACTCTACAAAGCAGAGGGACTACATTTCTTTATCCACTTAAAAGGAGAGAACACACTTTTGTAGTCAAGGTGATTTATTTTCCTTCCTTGCTTACTTTCCTTCCTTCCCTCCCTCCCTCCTTCCCTCCCTCCCTCCCTCCCTCCCTCC
>NW_012267342.1:2595409-2625409 GCF_000151885.1 Dipodomys ordii
CCTTCTTTCCTTCCTTCCTTCCTTCCTTCCTTCCTTCCTTCCTTCCTTCCTTCCTTCCTTCCTTTTTGCTCTCTCCCTTCTCCTTCTCTTCCTCTCTCTCTCTTGTCTTTTCAATTGATGTTAAATAATTGAATATGTATGAAATTTTATTGAACAATTTTACCTTTTTATTCTTAAAAAAAAGACGTTCAGGGGACATTGGGTGTGAGCTGTTAGGAGATAGAACTGATAGACTTTCTTTTATTTAGTATTGGAGCTATGACAAAGATGTAAAAATAAAATTTTATGTTCCAAGTCCCATTACTAATTCCAGATAATCAAGAAATTATAAGCACTGGCAATGTTAACTGGCAGTGTTTTAATAGATCTCATAGGCTCAGAGTCACTGGCAAGTGGCCATAGGTCCCTTGACTCCTGCTTCTTCATCTTCTTTTAGCACTTGTTCATTATTACTTAATGTACTCAACATGCATACGAATACCAATATTGTCTTCTATATAATCAGAAGGGATCTATTCTTCATTTCAGTGAAGTGATAAAGATCAGATGAGGAGAGATACACTTTAGGACAAGTTATTCCCAATAACCTCAAAGTGGAATAGTACTTAGTTCTAGTCTGAAATGTATTGTTTCTAATATTTCCAGCCTTAAGTAGTTAATCTTACATGAAACCACACAACTATTAGACTTTAATCATCTTGTTCAATGAATTCAAGTGTTTTCATTTATTCCACAAAAATTAATAAGTATCTGCAATTGTAGGATACTGGGATAGTCTTTTGGGGCTAATAGTAGAAGGAACCCTAAGGATATAAGACACATATTTCTTCCCTGGAACTAATATTCTAATGGAAGAAGGGGTCATGACAATTATTTCAGCTTCTATTCTTACCAGTATTTTCAAATAAATGTATAAAAGGAATATCACCCTTTTTCAGCTCAATTAGTGTACCTATTTTTTTTAAAACTGAAGGATGAAGATAAAAATAGTATTGAATCAGGAAAAAATTTTCCCAATGTCTTATCATGAGAATTTTCTAGGTCTCCTTTGTGTGGTTTTAGTCACAAAATGTAAAAGATCTATTCTTGCCACATTTTCTTTCTATCAATACACACATCATTCTCAAATGACTTTCCTGGTATCTATTCATCTAATGTTAGAAGTTCCTAAGTATCTGGGCGCAACCCCTCTCAGACTGTTTAGGATTATTCATAACTATCCCCCATGGTTACCTTTAAATTGACAGCTCACAAATCTAATATCGAGATCTCAAATAAACTTCCTTGTATTCCCAGTGTATATTTCTTCACTACTGTATATTGCTGGAATATAAGTGAATAACAAATGATACCATGTCTTAAAAATTTTAGAGTTTTTCATGACTCCATGTTGACTCTTTTCCTGCATCTAAATTCTGGATATCACCTTCAGGTAGTTAACAACCTGGAAGCCATCCTGGGCTTCTTATGTACTTGGTGAACATGTCTCTTAGAACCTACCTCATCAATTCTTCTGCAACTCATTTATTTCCCCTATTCTTTGCATCACACTGGAATTCACTTTGGTGTCTCTAGTTTAGACTATTACACTAGCCTCTCAACTGTTTTCACCCTTCCCACAAACAATCCTTTATGCTTATAAAAGCTGTAAACTTTATAAACACAAATATTACTTCATATCCTTTGGTACTTTGGTACTTTGCCTGGGTTCTCTACAAATAACTTCAAACTCTTTAGCAAAGCCCAGGATGTTCTTGACAATATAATTATTCTGCAGTATTTCAATCTCATTTTCTTCCCCATGTGTTTATGACCCATAATCTTTAGTCATTCAATAACCCTTGCAAATTCTTTACCACATCATAGTTCTCCATGCATTGGTATACAATGTATTTGTGAACTTCATAGTGGAGGATTGAAACCACTGCTGATCAAAAGTATTAAATTTATTCTTCTGGCTTGAACTTGTACAGACCTTTTTCTTACCATAATTTCCTAAAAGAATACTGTATAGCACCTATTTACCTATCATTCTTTTACATCTAGGCATATATAACCTAGAGATAAAGTGTACAGAAGGATGCTGTAGGTTCTTCACAAATACTATGCCACTTGATATAAGAAATTTAAACTTCAGACATTGTTACTTCTAGGAATATGTGGAGAGAATATCCTGGAACCAACTCTCGTCAGATACCAAATGAAGATTATATTCTCTTTGTTTACAGCAAGGTTCCTTGAAAACAAAGAGTCATGTTCTTTAGGAAGTATTCTTTGAAATCTCAGAGCTATATTTTAATTCTTACTTGGTGGTTCCATTCTTTAGCATCAATCAGTTTTTTTCTTTTCTGGAAAAGATCAGGTAGCACTTTTGATCTTGTCTGACTTACAACTGTTTAACTCTTGCCAACATAGTATGCAATTGTGCAATACATGAAAAGGTATATGTGCATGAAATTCCAAAATAGCTTTATTGATAAAAACAGGAGGCAGGGTGGATTGTAGTTCAAGGACGAGTGTTTGCCACACCCATATCTGCAGGCCTGGAATACTGCAGAGACCCACTTAAAATTCCTTGAGCTAACAAGCAGGTAGACTTTTATAGTTAACAAACTTTCTCAAAATGTGAATACATATTTCATACATGAGCCAAAGGAATGATTCAAATTAGTAAAAAATGTTTTCAGTGTTGAACAGTTTCTAAAGGCTGAGGTTAGGACTGGAGCCTGTCTTTCAAGTCCAAATTCCTATTTTTTTCCCCATTAGATAAAAGACCAAGAGTTGTAGTAAAGACAGTTCAAACAAACAAACAAAAACCTCTTAGGGCTGGGCGCTGGTGGCTCATGCCTGTAATCCTAGCTACTCAGGAGGCTGGGATCAAGAAAGACCTTGAGACTCTTATCTCTAATAAACCACTAGAAAACCTGAAGTGGCGTTGTGGCTCAAGTGGTTGAGCGCTTGCTTTGAGCTGCAGAGCGCAGGGACAGTACCCAAGCCCAGAGTTCAAGCCCCACGACCCACCAAAAAAATAAAATAAAATAAAAAAGACCTCTTAGGAGGTAAATATCTCCCTAATATAGACCTTTACTAATGATAGAGAGGATCATGATCAATGGGACAGTAGTCTTTTAAAGTTGTTTGTGTGTGTGTGTGTGCACATGCGCGCACCCACACGCATGCGCTTGCTTGATGAATACTACCATTCAAATGTGAAATCTGAAGATCTAAGCAACAGTTTAAATCCTGACTTAAAAGCTTATCTCCCAAAGTCTTACCCTAGAACAAGGATACACTATGGGAAGGATCATTGAACCCTGGTCCCCAGCTCGAAAACCTTATAAATCCTGTGCCAAGATGTTTCCTAAGTAGATGACTTTTTAATGATTACTATGGGGAGTTGGGAACTATTGCTTCACCCTTGCAATCAGAGTAATTAATTTTCTTAACTACCAGGCCAAATTCTGCCACATGAGTCCAGTTGAGAAATTTCGGGCCCATAGGAAGAACATTAGCTCTTCAAAGTGATGAGGGTACCATTTCAGACTCACAAGCAGAGTAGCTATTAAACTTCTGGCTCATTTCAAACAACGTGCAACCCTTGTCCCTCAGGAGGGAAAAGAAGAAAAGAGAAATTAAAGAAGAAAGAAAGTGAAAAAGAAAATAACAATTTGCACATATCCTTCATTTTCCAGTAAAAATACCCATGGTCTGCAAGTCTTTGGATATCAGGTATTGTGGTTGGGTGGGAGACCAAAGTGTACAGAAAAAGAGCACAGTGCCAGAGGACAGCACAGAAAAACACACTCTGCTCCAAAGAATACCAGACCTGAGCATTTAGAGGCCTGGATGGGCAGCAGAAAGGCTTACCAACCATTGCTCTTAAGGACCAGAGAAAAGGGTGAAGTCTTGTAGACTTTGAAGTTCATTCTTTAACCATACCTAATCTTTCTTCTTGCTTAAATATCAGAAATGGCCACAATGCCATTTAAAAGAGAGAGTGGATGAATAGTTTCCTCACTATTGTTTCCCTGTACAACTCTTATATTTCTAGGTCATCATCATTTATGTTGCCTAGGACATATTTTTATAGAATATTTTATTTAATATCCATGAAGACCACAGAGAAGCACTAAATATCAGTTTACTCTCACAAATAGCCACAGCTTAACAGTTTCTCCTTTCAACAAGGCACTCAACTGGCATTCTTCCATGAGATTTGCCTATTCAGCCATATCATTTTTTCACCTTGGAATTCTAAGAACAGCTGGGTGATTTTCTAAGAGTCAAAGCAAAAGAGGAGACTTTCGTTTTCCTTTTAAACCTGTTTTACAGCATATAAATCTGCTGAAAGTATGCTTCATTGTAACTAAAATCAGCAGCAAATGCATTCTTCTGAGATTATTTTTTAAAAAACAAGATTATTTCATAACTCTTGATTATTCAAATAATTGTGTGTGTGTGTGTGTTTGTGTGTGTGTGTGTGTGTGTGTGTGTGTGCTGGAGATAAAATTCATGGACTTGTGCATGGAAATTCCAGAATTAAAATAATTCCCAAAAGTCACCCCTTACTAAGACATTTTGATTTTTCCAGAATATTGCGTACAAGAATAAGAACTGAAGTTGTAAAGTTCGTTTTCGACATAACGACTTGTACATCTCAACTTTGGGGCAGGGGGTGGGGGGAGAGGATTGGGTGGGGGGAGGAGGGGTGTATGGGAAGGGATGGGAGGGGAAACAAAGGAGGAGGCTACAATGCTTGATAAGAAATGTACTCCTTATCTTGCCCATGTAATTGTAACCCCTCTGTACAGTATTTTCACACAAAAAAATAAGAACTAGTATTCTTTTGTGTCTCCCACACCCTTAAAAATCCTACATTGTTTTGGCTCCCCAAATACATGCCTCAAAGTAAATCTATCTCTTTCAGTTTTGCTTTTGGAAATAGTTTATTATTTTCTAAATTTTCAGTAATTATCATGAATTATTTTTATCTTAGTAATAAACATGTGGGAACATACTTCAGTAATAAACAGAATACCTTACTAATAGATGCAGCAGGAATTCCAGTACTCGAGGGTAGGGCCAGGCCTGGTAATATGGTATTACTAGGATTCTATGATGAATGTTTTTACTGGTAGCTGAGACAGATGTAAAGTTCCCCTGCCTTCAAACTATCTCATTTGCATGGATTCCACAGAACCATTTTCTCTCTTGCATGGCAGGACATTCTCATTATGAGAATTATTTTGATAAGCTAGAGAAGGCAAAATAATTTTCCTTGGGAAACTAGAGACACCGTGTGTGTGTGTGTGTGTGTGTGTGTGTGTGTGTGTGTGTGTGTATACCAAGTACTGAGGCTTGAACTCAGAGTCCTGCACTCTTACTTGACTTTCCCACTCAAAGTGGGTGCGCTCCCACTTGAGCCATACCTCCGTATCTGACTTTGTACTGGCCAATGAAAGATAAAAGGGGTTATTTCTGGCTGGCTTCAAACCTAGATACTCAGCTTTCAGCCTCCCAACTGTTTAAGATGACAAGTAGTGGAGGAAGAGCAGCCTACCTCAAAGTCTTTTCACACTTGCCCTATACCTAGTATGGTTGGGAGAGCCTACTGTGTCAGCAAACTCTCATCTGAAGGTGAAAACATTCAGAACTAAGGACATAGGACAAGATGCCAGCCAAGTTGATCGGGAATTCATAACAGAATAGCTTTGGTATTGGGGATGAGGAGAGAGGTGTCACATTAATTGTGAAATGTAAATACAGCCTCTTGGACCTCCAGGAATCTGGTTGGGTCAAGTCAGTAAGGAAACCAGGGTTTCGTCAAAGATTTTCTGGTGAGGATAAGGAGTTTTCTGAAAGTTAGGAAAATGAAGAGTAATTGGACTCTGGTACCACCTTAGAAATTCTTCCTATATTTATTTCATTAAAATATTTCATATCTTCCTCATTATAACTAATATACATAGATATATAATATTTATCTAGTACCTGCATTTATTTACCTAGTACAGCTACATGCTGTGCAAGGCTATCTAAGAGTGGTATTCATCTGCTTCTCAGCACAGGAAGAGATTCTACAATGGTCTCCATTTCACAGATGGCAAAATGGACGCATAGTGCTGAGCAGCTTGGCCACGGTTCCACTTTCAGTGTGCTATACAGCCAAAACACACATCAGGATTGCCTAAATCCAAGGACTGTTCTCTTCGTTCTCTCAACCTCAATCCATAGTTCTACATTGTTGTTAGTGAAGAAAAAGAAACACGTGATGAAAAACAAAAGCCTCTCATAATTCAGTATCTCAAAGAAATATTAACATTCAGCAAGTATTTGTATCGATTTTTCCATATACACAATTTTTCCACATATTTTAAAATTATTTTCTAAGTAGGTAAAGATCTTACTATCTGTGATTTCATTTAACTCAATACAACTATTTCCACAAATTAAAGAAAATAAGCTTTGTGCTACATGTTGTAAAACCAATCTCGTATTCCATGTTCTATCTGATCCTTTCCATTCACAACACTGTTTTCAGGCTTCCACGAGTACAAGAATATTCCTGAAAACAATTTTATCTGCATAAACTTTCCCCCTGCTGTACTATTTATTATATAATAGGGATGTTAAGATCCCTAGTTTAAAACACATGGAGATAATCTTCATTCTTGATGAATTTGCTCAAACGCTCTCTGGCACTTCCCTCCATGGCCTATAGGTGGCTTGATTCAATTCACACTTGACAAAATAGCATTTGTTCTATTTCATTACTTTTTAAACATATTATTTCCTCTTTTTCCTATTTGTACTTAAAAATAGAGAAAAGTATACCTTCCTAGTAATATCTGCTTTTGCCTTTTTTTAAGTTGTTGCCAAGTGTACTATTTTCACAGTTACATAGCATTAGAATTAACAGACTTCTTTATATGGCTAGCTCGAAAAGGTGATAGAGAAATGAATACAAGAAAATTTCTATGTCTGAGATAAGCAGAAAAGGTCAGATAAGTTGATGTTAGGTGAAATGAACGCCAAGATAAATATTCAAATGTTTTTGCTTTCATGCAATTGTTTCTAACATATTTATAAGATGATTTCTTTGTTGCTTTGTATGTCCCTTCCCCACGGTAAAACCCCTGCTTTCACTGTATTTGATGTTGGTATAATTTGTGGAGAGGAAGGGAAAAAACAAATCGTTTAAATAGGGATACAGGTGGACCCACTGCAACAATGAGATGTACAAATCGTTATGTCGAAAAACGAACCTTGCAACTTTGGCGGAGGCGGGGTGGTGGTGGAGGGGAATAGAGGAGGTGGGAGAGGAGGGGAGATGGGAAGGGATGGGAAGGGGAAACAAAGGAGGAGGCAACAATACTTGATAAGAAATGTACTCATTATCTTGCCCAAGTAATTGTAACCCCTCTATATGGTATTTTTACAATAAAAAATGAGGGGGTTATATTGTGATATTTTAATTAAATTTAAAATTTATCAAATTATGTGAAAAAAGAATTAGAGAGGTTAATATAATGAACTTCATGTACCCACTATCCAGCTAAACAAATGTCAAGCTGTGTCAATTTTAGTTCATCTTTAATACTAGTTACTTTACTATCAACCTCAGATAAGGATGGAACCATTTCCAAACATTTTGTCACTTTACCTTTAACAAATTCCAGAATAAAAGAAAATTTGAAATGTTAAAAAAAAAAAAGAAAGAAAATTTCTATGGACTTGTCTTTCCAAAGTATCTCAAGATTTTGGTCATTTCTTTCTGACCGATTTCTATAACTTCAGTGGAAGAACTGTCACTGGGTTTCCTAAATTCTTTCATTCCTCTTTCACCTTACACTAGGTTTGAGAAGAGTCAGAAGCAGTATGTACATTATACACTTCAGTTGCATGATTCATAAAGTGTTAGTGAGTCCTTATTTGTTCCTTAACTTCTTTAACTGATTCTCACCTTCCAACTATTATCCATCAACAAGTAAAAATAAATTTTCTACATCTCTTCCCATTAATTTTCTCACCATTCTTCTTCTTTGCCTTTCGAAAGAAGTAGAGTGTAGGAAAATACTACATGACACATATGTAATAAGGCTAGAACTTCCACATTGGTATGATGCTTCGGAAGTGATCACAAGACCTTTGATAGCATACTGTTATGTCAACTTGTAAAAGAGGACATTCATAAAGATTTCTGATTGATAACACTTTGAGATGTGAGTTTATTCTGGATTTCTGGCATGAAGATACAATAGTAGAATCACAGAAGAATGACTTGAGTTTGAGTTCTTATCTGGGGATTCATTTCGCCTAACATCAACTTATCTGACTGTTTCTGCTTGTCTCAGACATATGCTAGTTATTGCAAATAAGGGAAACCATGGAACCTATATTTCTTTGGGCCTGGCTTACTTCACTTAATATAAATTTTTCCAAGTCTTTCTGTTTCCTAACAAATGGGGCAATGTCATTCATGGTTTTTCTTTCTTGCTATTGTTTCTAACATTTATAAGATGATTTTTTGGTTGCTTTGTATGTCCCTCCCCCGTGGTATAACCCCTGTTTTCACTGTATTTGATGTTGGTATAATTTGGTGAGGGGAAGGGAAAAAACAAATTGTTTAAATAGGGATACAGATGGACCCATTGCAACAATGAGATGTACAAGACGTTATGTCAAAAAACGAACTTTACAACTTTGTCAGGGGGTGGGGAAGGGGTGGGTGGGTGGGGGTAGAGGCATCAGAGGGCAGGGATGGTAAGGAGAAACAAAGGAGGAGGCAACAATGCTTGATAAGAAATGTACTCATTACCTTGTTTATGTAATTGTAACCCCTCTGTACAGTATTTTCACACAAAAAAAACCAAACTAAAAAAAAAGAGGAATAACTTGAGTTTGATTCAGAATGAGGATTTTGATCCCTAACACTATTCAGCCATTGCACAGTCTTATGGTTAACATAATCACAGCTCTTTAAAAATATAGCTCTTCTGGATAAGGTTTACATCAATCTTCTAGTCCAATTGTGCCTTGTTAAGGCTTCCCTGTTGGTAGTTACTCTGCTTTGAAAGAAGTGTTTAACTCAGAGCTCTGCAAATGTGCAGTACTGTTCTGTTGACTGTAGCATACGTAGGTCAAGTGGAATTTCTGGCACTTCATTATGTTCTCTAACCCTCATTAAACAAACTTCAAAATATATATATTTGCAACAATTCAGAATAAACACTACATACAAGTGTTGACGGTAAATTTTCTGAAGAACTACCAAATGCATCAAGACTAAGGAAAACATTCTAATGATTCTTTCAAACATGAATATATTTAAATTCTAGTTAAACAAACTTCTTATTTAGTCTTCTCAAGCTTTGATGACATGCCACGATTGGCTGTTTATCAAAAACTTTGCAAAAATGCTTAACAAGATATAATCGTGCGAACACACTTACGCATAATTGAATTCAATTTATAAATTGATGCAGGATGGAATATGTCACGCTACCCAAGAAAGGTTGGAGGCTGGAGATAACCCATTTTATGCCCATTTACAGCAAAACCTTATAAGTATGGACACTGTGAGGTTATAGAATAATCTGATCCTAAATCTTAGTTTAAGCCATTGACTTCCATCTATTCCATTGAATTAAAAAGTCCTAACAGTAGTAGGAAACTAATTTAGATAGAAAAGACATAATCAAATATTAATTGTTAGTACTGGGATTGCGAGTAATAAATATGATTGATTAACTGTCTCTCTGTCTCTACTATCTGTCCATCAGTCTGTCTCTCTCATTCTCTCCCTCCTCTCTGTATTCCTAAAGGAAGTTTTAGCTGGCACTTAGTTTCTTCTTTATATATAAATATATATATGCCTATATATAAATATATATTTATATACCTACTTTTTCTGGTTGAGAAAAAGAAAATAATTGAGATTCTAATAGATGCCTCTCAAAAACTTTAAAGACTCAATAGTGCATAGCATTAAATAGTATCCTCTTCCATTTACTTTATGACTTTGTCCAGTTAGAATTACTGAGATAAGAACTCCAGAATTTACTTGACACCTGAAACCTCTTTCATGGTGTGTAAGAATCCTGAGGGAAAAAGTATTAACAGACAAAGAATGCTTACCATGTGCCAGGCATTTTAAATGCATTGTCTCATTTAATTCTTATAACCACAAGATATGGTTAAATTGATATTATATAATCCTATTTTACTTTCCTGAGATGATGAAAGAGTAAAAAATAGAAGAAGGATTAAACTCTATTTCTCTTGCTCTTTTCCTACTTCATTAAAATTCCAACATGTTTCCACTAAACCTTTTCTGTAGTAACCAGCGTATGGAGGTGATAGAAGGGACATTCATACATAACGATATTCAGAACTTTAAAATCATCCATTCCTATGAGAGCAGAACAAGAGAGTAACAAATATGATGCCTTCAATTAGAATGTGTTCTTCAGTGCAAGGCTAGCAAATTAGGGACTCTCCACACCATGGTAGATAAAACATTATTAAAAAAATGAAACAACTCTGTATAATGAAATGGAAAGCCATCCATGAGTTACCAAATAGGAGTGGAACAACATATACAGTATAATGTAGTTTAACACCACAAGCAACAATGAACATAGGTTTGACTGGTAGGCAAATTTCACTTTTTAATGGATATACATCACTTTTGCTTACTTTTTTGTGTAGAAGGAAGTATTATATTTAAAATTTAAATCATGTAATGGATAAGTTGAATAGATTTGTAGAACAGACATCCCAAAGCATGGACGATAAAGGTAATTAAAGAGATTTTAGTCTCCCAAAGAGCAAAATCACTATTTTAGTCCATTATTCTACAAGTGCAAGAGCACTAGACATTTAGGATGAACACTAAACCTCATCACTTGTATTGAACTCTGCCTCTGCTGAAGAAGTTAACAAGTCAAATAGCAGTCATTTCAGACTGTCCAAAATTAAGCTCTCAAACTTCTCTTCCACCCCCATTTCACATTATCATTTTTTTCCCATTTGTCCAAGCAGAAACCCAGAGTGGTAGATTGGTATCTACTTTCCTTTCTCACCATATAATAGCTACTAGCAAATCCAACCTGATCTATCTCTAAATTATCTTCCTTCACTTCTCTCTGGTGGCTTTACTCAAGCCACCATGATTTCGTGCATGGACTATTATGGTCTCCAGCTAATAGATCTCTTGACTTTCAAACTTGCAATCTTATCTTCACTCGGTAGCCAGAGCAATATTTTGTATTCTTTCAGTTTGTCATCCTTCAGAGGTTCTGCCTTGTGCTTAGAATGGAACCTGGGTCTCCCACTGATGCACAAAGAATTATGTGATATGACGCTAGCATCTATGACCTCAGTCACTAGCACCACACCCCTGGCTATTAGGTGCTAGCATCTATGACCTCAGCAACTAGCACCACACCCCTGGCTATTAGGTGCTAGAGCCCTCTGGGTCAGTGCATTTCCCCTTTTCTTGCTAAAATACTATCTTTGTTGTTCAAATGGGCAGCACTTTATCAATTGGAGAAACCTGAATTTCAGAGAGTTTAAATAACTTATTCTTGATCACTGGTGAGGCTGGACCAGCTTTTCCTCCCCCTTTTCTTCCTCCTTCTCTCCTCCCTAGCTTTCTCTTTTTCCTTTTCTTCTGTTTCCTTGTCTTCTTGACTATACTTCAGTTTGAACTGAGGGCCCTGCACTTGCTAGGCAGGAACTTCACCACTTGAGCCACACATCCAGACCAGTTTGCTTTGTTTGTTTTTCAGGAAGTCTTGCTTTTGTCTGAGGCCAATCTTTGTTTATGATTCTCCTACTTTTGCCTTGTACATAGAGTTATAGGTATGCATCCCATATCTGGCTTATTTATTGTTATCTAGTCTTGATGAATAAATATTTTGTATGGGCTTGCCTCAAATAATAATCCTCAGTTTCTGGTGGGACTGGTTTTGTAACAGAACCATTTCTTGCTTCTTACATGATACTACTCAGCAAAGCCAAGGTAGTGCATTTCAGAACTCTGACAATGTTTCTGCCTATTGGAAAAGCCAGGAAAAACAAATTTATTTAGAAATTTCTTTTGTAGGTAGTTCTTCCTATCACTAGCACATTTTTTAGCATCTGTTAGAAGACTTAGATCAGCTGTATGGGAAAATATGAAATGAATGCATTGGGAAATACTTGTTTTAGAGTACTAAAATCAAATTTGCTCATTTCAGAAATTACCATACTACAACACCCAGAAATCCTTACAACTTACTTATTTAGATGTCCAAACAGTACTTTCATGGTGTCACGATTTGGTAGAGGAAGTTTTTGTACCAGAGACTTTAGAGCTTCAATTCTTGCATTGTTGTCTTGCTTTTCTGGGGAAAAAAAATCAACAGCTAATTAAAAGAAAAATTAAAGCAAAACAAAATGAGATTCTTTTAAGTAGTTGAGAGAATATTCTTATAAGAACTTTGACTAAGCTTTAGCTATTCAAAGTACTAATCAAAAGCCAAAGAGAGTATATATTTTTTGCTTATTTGTTATGGAGTTTCTTTATTTTGACCTCATGATGATATGAAAGCAGCAATAGTGCTACTTAGAAAAAATGTTACTTAGATAAAAATCTCTCTGCTAAGATCAGGTATTGAACTGCTTATGTATGATGGGGTGAATAAGGACTTCCATGATATCTATGTCCTAGTCCTGGGAACCTGTGACTTTGGTATGTCACGGCAAAGGAGACTTTATAAATGGGATAAAATAAAGAATTGAAGAGGGGAGAATTTTCCGGGTCATGGTAGTGGGCCCAGTGTGATTATGAAAGTCCTGATGAAAAGGAAGCATGAGAATGAGTCAGAAAGTAGGAGAGGTAGCCGCATGCCAGTGGCTCACTTCTGTAATCCTAGCTACTCAAGAAGATGAGATCTGAGGATTGAGGTTCGAAGCTAGCCTACACAGAAAAATCTGTGAGACTTTATCTCCAATAAACTACACAGAAAAGGCTGGAAGTGGTCCTGTGGCTCAAGTAATAGAGCATTACCCTTGAGCAGAAGAAGCTCAGGGACAGTGCCCAAGCCCTGAGTTCAAACCCCAGGACCAGCAAAAAAACAAAAGGGGGGAGGGGCTGGAGGAAGTGAGAGAGGGAGAGGGAGAAGAGAGAGAAAAAAAACCAGCCTCTGGAAGATGCACAGGCCTGTTAACAGCTCTAGTTTTACCCAGAAAAACAGATTGCATATTTCTAAACTCCAATACGGTAAGATAACAAGTTCCTATTCTCTTAAGCCACAAACTTGGTAGGAAATTAATAAACAAAGACATAGAGTATGATTTGATTACAATTATTCTTTTGGTTTGATTTTTTGACAAGTTTTTTGGAACAAAGATTGTTTTTATTATTGCTGTTAATAATACCCTAGGATATTCATCACCAGAGTTTTAAATAGGCCTGTACCATCAAAAAATGTAAATATTTATTGTACTTAAACACTTTATATACATTGAATTAAAGTGTTTTTCCTTTCTGTATTTTATCTTCAACTTCTAGCATAGAGTGCTTCATGATTTAAAAGAGGTCATTGCTGGAAAAGATGATTTATAGGAAAATAATATAAGTTGAAATCCACTGAATTTCCATTCCTTTTCCTATCAAATGATAATCCACTGTGATAACATACACAGTGAAAAAGATCTATTTCCTACACTTACGAGCAGCTGTTATAACCATGTGACGAAGTCAATGTGTTGTTAGAGAAGGCTGTGTATAGAGTGGATTTAGCTTTGGAATCCTTTTGTCTTTTCCCCTTTCTGCTTCTTAGAAGGAAGGTGGAATGGTTGTACTGTGAGATGTCCTTGAAAATTGAGGCTATAAAGTATGTAACACACTCCTGGAAGGAGTATCTCTGTATCTGGAGAACAATGAGACCTGGGTTTCTTTGACATGAATAAACAAGTTGGTGTACCAAAGCTTTTGTGGATAGGCCAAATAGTCCCTAATAAGAAGTGCTGCCAAAAGCCCACTTCATAATCACCCGTTAACAAATATATAAACTTTATATAATGGGGTAAGAAAGAGTTAGTTTAGAAACTGGCCATTTTCTTAATACAATGTTGAAAAAAAAAACAACTCCAACCCTTTTTTAAAAAAAAAAAAATAAGGAATTATAGGAAGATATCCTGCCAAAGATGGTATTTGGCCAAAGTGGGGTGAGGGCAGTCTTCCTAGTAGAACTCTGCTTGGAAGCTTTTCTTTTTCCTCCCAAACCACAAAGGTCTATAAATAATGCCTCCCACAGTCAAAGCCTTCAGAATTTCAGTTATTCTTAGAAGAATTCCAACATAATATGGCTTGGACAAAGCAAATGAGAGAAACAAAGGGAAAGAGGAAGTGAAGAATGCTATAACACCATAGCTTAGAACACGTGTAATCTTTTCTGTGGAAGAAAAGAAATAATAATTATAATAATAATAAAAACAACAGGGAAAATCCTTTTACTTCACAATATTTACCATATTTTTATATGGTGCTATGGTGCTTCATAGGAATCTATAATGTATCATGAAGTCAATATACTAAAATTGATACAATATGCTGAGAATGGAGATATTGGATATTTCTTATCTCATATCATACCGATGATTATACACACACAAAAGGACCTACAACACATGCATTCATACTCACACACATATTCACAGACACCTATTCAAGAGGTGAATACAGTTTTCATAGTGTGTCATGTTTCTAGTAGTGTATTTTACTTGGAGATCTGGTAAATCATTTAGGTTAAGCAATAAAGATGAGGCTGACAAGGGAAAAAGAAATGAAATGGGGAAAAGAGAGGAGATCTTTTTTATTTCACTGAAATTTCTGACCATGGTAATAATCAAGTCATTGTGAAAAATCTCAAAAAAAAAAAAAAAGGACCAGTTGACAATGAGTGAAGCCTACTGAAGCAGCAGCCTTAAATCAATCTTGATAGGCAATAAGTAGTCAGGGATCTTAATGGCTGCACCCGGAAAATCTAGTTTTAGGGAACAGTCAGGGTGATTCATTCACGGTGATTTGGAAAAAGGGTAAGCATTTCTTAATTGGAATGCTTGAATTTCAAGGTCATAGTTAGGGTAATTATATGGAAACTAAACACTATCACTTCTCTTAAGCCACCAGGTAAAAAGAATGATAAGATTACCTAACCAGTGTTAGTTCTCTTTCTGAGGTATTCAATTGCACTTAGAATATTTTACTTGTACAACATTTCATATATTATTTCCTTTGTATGAATGCTTGTCAATTGCTCATGAACAGAGAATTTTTCTATGAAGCAAAGTGTCTTTTTGGGTGTGTTAAGAAAAGATGAAATGAATGAAAGAAGAATTGCTGAACCAATGAAAGTTGAGAGCATGGATTAGAATAGATAGACCTTCATTTGAATTCAGTAATAATTTTTATTAGCTATGTGATCTTGAATGCATTTCTTAATCTCTTTAAATAACATCTAAAGGATAGTTTTTATATCATAAACAAGATAGTATGAACTGTACTTTGCACAATGACTAGTAAAACTAAGTACTCTATAAATGCTCACTGTCCCCCAACACTTTTATTGCAGCTCATTCTGGGTCTAGTTCACCTTTTATTTCTAGCACTTAGCATATTATCTGGTTGCAGTGAGCATTCAAAATGTAGCTACTAATTCTTAAGCCAAGTGAGTGTCAGTTAGTGAAGGTATAATTGCCATGGTAGCTCATTACACAGTACCTAACAATTCTGTGAGCAGATGATCTGATTGGTGAGCAGTTATGTGTAAGAACTTTCATAAAATATGATGTGGTTGCAAAATCTTCCTATAAGAAGCATTCACCATGAGGAATAGTTCACGAAAATATTTTTTTTTCTTGTTCTACTTCCACACATATTTGAGGCATCAGACAACTGTATTACTAAACATGCACATTTGTGTCTAAGTTATGCTGAAGTATAAGAGAGCTTTACAATGGTTCACAGAAGACTAAAATAGTATTAAGGAAGAACGATTTCTTTTTCTTACAACATCATCAGATGAAAATCTTTGAAAAGGTTGTAGAAAAGCAGTGTGATCGCGATCAAATCAATACCACACCTACTCTTCCATAGCTTGTAAAATCAGGAAATAACACAAATGCTTCTAAGTGGGGGTAACATCAAAAATACAATTGGATACATTAAAATTGAAATGACACCTTTTCAGATCTGGTTTATTGATGTGTCATATTAGGAATTGGAACCAGCATACATAATACAGGAGTAGTTAATGAGCTAATATTCAGACACTGCTTACTAAAGATGTGTCAACTATCTTCAATTGATTCAGTGAGCATCTGAAAGACAGCATTTTCTATTAATATTTCTCCTTTAGCATATGGTTTCTCATTATTGTGAAGCACTGGAAATTTGAGAAGACTTTGAGGTAACTGGGGGTTTTTTTGTTTTTTTTTTATTTTTCCTTTTTTGTTACATTAGCATAGGAGTGTGGGTAAAGGAACTTTTTCTATATGCAGAATTAAAGGAACCCCTTAGGTAAATTCTATACTAAAAAACACAATAGTTTATGAAATAATATAATTCATTTGTCTTTTCATTTTCTTCATTCTTATTCTCATTCTACTGTGATTTATTTTATGCTTATGCTATGATCTTTAACACATTAATTTTTATTTCCAATTTATACCCAAATAGTGTTTCCATTCTTTTAACTGTGCACCAACAACCACACACAAGAATTTCTGTAGTGGTTTATCTCACCATTCCAAACCAGTGATTTTAAACTATTTCCTGCTCACCCCTCACCTACCTGACCCTATCTTCTCCAACGACATCAAATCATTGTTGTAAATCAGCTTCTTCACAATTCCATGCTACTTAGTGAAGTCACATCTCCCACATGTGAAATAGCCCTTAATGTTATGATAAGAATGTGGTTTTACAGTCCCCTCCCACCATTAACGGTTCTGAGGGCACATTTTTCAAAATATGGTTTTGGATAGTTCCATTTGCATTTATGGGCATGAAATGTTGCTATTACACAATGACATTTACAGCTCAATGCTTTTTTTTTTAGAAACAAGATAAGATAAAGTTATACAATGGTGGAAACAGTTCTCTATGACAAAGAACCTTGGACTTGGTAGCCTCTAGACACATTTCCAGCCTTATCATTTATGTCTTTATTTTCCTTAAGTTATTTATATCCACATTTTATTCATATTTCAAAACAGATCCTGCTGCTGTAGAGGTTTACCCAGAGAAAGACATGACAACGTTCTCTCAGTGACAGATGTCTAGGGATATCTATTCATACCATTTCTCTACAATTCTTAAAGGACAAATGCATCCCTTTGTATTAAGGAGGTCATTAGTACCACAGCTGTTCTGCTTTTAAAAATGATTCTGGAATGTTTAATGCTTCCTGTATGAAAATCATGGTAATCACTATATGTCAGGGCTATATTTGGTAGAAAACAGTTATTATTCATATTTTGTATCATGATCATTTCAGAATTTAGTTAGTGACTATTCTTGCTTATAGGAATGTATGTCTTAAGAGAATATTTGATATGATGCGTTGCAGCATAACATCACTGGACGTAAATCTTTGAGAACATGTTTTTAAATGGAAAAACTTGGCTAGGGATTGGTGGCTCAGACCTGTAATCATAGCTACCCAGGAGGCTGAGATCGGAGTTTGATGGCTTTAAGCGAGCCTGGCATGAAAAGTCTATGAGGAAGATGATGTTAAGCAAAATAAACCCCAAGATAAGGAAACAAGTGGTTTTTTTCTTCCTTGTTATTGTTTCTAACGTATTTATATGGTATCATGAGATTTTTTTGTTGTTGCTTTGTATGTCCCTCTCCCATGGTATAATCTCTGTTTTCACTGTATTTGATGTTGGTATAATTTGGGGAAAGGAAGGGAAAAAACAATGAGATGTACAAGACACTATGTCGAAAATGAACTTTACAATTTAGGTGGGGGAGTAGTAAGAGGGGGTGTAGTTGAGGAGGTGGGAGGGACCTGATGGTAGGGGAAAAACAAAGGAGAGGCAACAATACTTGATAAGAAATGTACTCATTACCTTGCTCATGAAACTGTAACCCCTCTGTACAGTATTTTCACAATGAAAAACATTAAAAAAAAAGTCCATGAGGTTCTTATCTACAATTAACTACCAAAAAGCCAGAAGTGGACATGCGGTTCAAGTGGTAATGCACAAGTCTTGGGGAAAAAAGCAAGGAAGAGTATGAGGCCTAATGTTCAAGATCGAGTGCCAACATATTAAAACAAACAAAATAAAACAACAATAGCAACAAAAACTTTAGTTGGGGCTTGAGAAATCATCCAATGTATAACAGCAGTTATTTAATCCTTTAAATAAGTTAAATTTACTTTGGGAAGAACTCTAGGGGCAAATGCAAACCTCATAAATGGCATATATATATATATATATATATATTACTATAAATAAAAGAAATGGTATATCATTGGGGAGTCTGACAGAACTGGGTTAGAATGTTCCTCTACTGTATGATTGTGGGTAGGTGGATGCTTCAAAACTTTGCTTAAAAATACAAAAAATATACATCTCAAAGGATTTTTTTTTTTGGGTCCAGTCAAGGGGCCTGAACTCTGGGCCTGGGAGCTGTCCCTCAGCTCTTCAGCTCAAGGCTAGCACTCTACCACTTGAGCCAGAGCGCCACTTCCGGCTTCTTTCTTTTTTGCTTATGTGGTGCTGAGGAATCGAACCCAGGGCCTCGAGCATGCAAGGCAAGTGCTCTACCACTGAGCCACCTTCCCAGCCCTTCAAAGGATTTTTGTAGAATTGTTTCAATACCCACAATACACTCACTTACTGTTCACTATGTTCATTTATGTTCACTAAACATAAGTTCCCCACACTTTAAAATATTTCTATTTAATTGTTCTCTTTCTTGACCTGGACATATGATTGCACATTGTACAGAATTGTTTCTAAAGTAATAGGAAGTCATAAATTTTACTCATTAGTACTATTTCCTTAAAACAGAAAGGAGCTACAGGATATGATATATTTGTAAATACAAAGAATGCTGTTAGTTATAAAAATATATTCTGTTAAGACATATAAGTAAGCCGGGCGCCGGTGGCTCACACCTGTAATCCTAGCTACTCAGGAGGCTGAGATCTGAGGATCGCAGTTCAAAGCCAGCCCGGGCAAGAAAGTCCATGAAACTCTTATCTCCAATAAACCACTAGAAAACCGGAAGTGGCACTGTAGCTCAAGTCATAGAGCACTAGCCTTGAGCTGAAGAGCTAAGGGACAGCGCTCAGGCCCAGAGTTCAAGCCCCATGACTGACAAAACAATATATATATATATAAGTAATCTCAGTTTATGATGAACAAAGTCTCATCACATCATAACCAAGTACCATCATGGCCTTGAGGGTAATCTATCTGGAGTTGGAAGTTTTCAAGTTTTGAGATTCTGTATCCTATAGTACTCCCCAAGACCAGAAATGAAAAGGAAAACCTAGCCCAGCCCTGGTAATCATAGATACTCAAAAGGCTGAGACCTGAGGATCATGGTTTGAAGCCAGCTGAGCAGAAATCTCTAAGAGATTCTTACTTCAAATTAACCAGCAAAAAGCCAGAAGTGGAGCTGTAGCTCAAGTATAGAGTGCCAGCTTTGAGTGGAAGTGCTGAAGGGCAGCAACTAGGCCCTTAGTTCAAGCCCCAATACTGCTCCCTCCAAAAGATAAAAAGGAAAACAGTTCTTAATGTTGGTAGGTACTCAAACATTTGACTTTAGGCATTGACAATCGCTATTAATAGTAGTGGTGGCAGTTTTGAAAAGTATTCAAATTTTACACACTAACTTCTTAAAAAGGGGCATTACTTCCGTGCAATCAGTTTGAGGATGATTACATTTCCTGAAATTCACCAGCCTAAAATTGGCTTTTAATTCAAACTTGCACTCCTCAGTTTTGCAATGCTGCCCCTCTGTCTGAATTTAAGAGCAAGGCAATGTCTGACACTCTTTCAGCACTGTTCACAGGAAAACCATAACCTTACTCTTCACCCTAGAGCATCTTTTCCCTCAAAGTAATTTTGGAGGTGTCATGGTGGCCAGCCATATTTCTACAACTTAAAAATGAAACTAATTCATCCTTATGTGATAGTCTGTACTGAGAAAATAAAAGTAACTAGTTTTTTTTCTTTGAAATTCACATCTGTGAACATTTTCTTTTAGCTAAATTTATTCTGGTTTCATAAACTTAAAAAAGGACCCAATTCTTACCATTTTGAACCATTTGACACCTTTCTCATTGTAAACCAGTAATTCAATTCAAACAATCAAGTAGCTACTTACATTAAGCATTATCTTTGTACATTTTCATGAGAGTCTAAACACTATGAATAATTTATAGGACTTGAAGTTGTTCATACCAAATGTCTAATGCTCTATCTCTTTCCATTGAAAGGAAAATTGAATGTATAAGGAATTTTAAAAATTCCTTTAAAGCAACTAGGATCTATCTCACAATTAGAAAAGATAAACTTAGATATACTTTTCCTTGTCTTTGAGGTTAAAAGGTTATTTATTTATTTATTTTTATAGAGAAAGCATATTGAACTTTATCCATGACCAGTTATTTTAAACAAAAGGTCTCTGAAGAGGAGATAAAGATTAGTAGTAGACTCACCAGATTATTTTACTTGGCTCCACCTTGATTTGAGAAACCTGCATTAAAAAATCTTATACATCTTTTCACCTGAATTATAAAATAATTTTATGAATCAGCATTTTTTCCCCTAAATTGTAAGACTATTGTAGAAGAAGAAAAACAGGCAACATGTGGTAACTTTAGTCAGCATTTCTGAACAGGGGATGATAAACACCTCTGCCTGGCTCTGGCATTTATCAGGACTGAGATATTATTACCACATAGAGTCACAGCATGGTTACTGTTATCATCAGAAAAAAAGAGCCAGCTAATCTTAATGGTTTGTAAAGCCGTTACCTGCACTAGTCTGACATTTATCATGATCATTTTACCACATGGGTCCTACACAGCAAAGGTCTTTTATCTGGAAGGGACATCACTATGAATTATTATTTGCAGCTAGGTAGAAAATTGTATGTTGTAGATACCTTTTCTCATTATAAATCACATAGTCACATTCCACCATTTCCCCAGAAAGCTGCTGAGCCTAGGTGTTTTTTTTGCCATAACTTCTCTCTCTCTCTCTCCTCTCTTGTTTCTAGAACAAATTAGCCACTTTTCATCAGCATCTTTAATGTAATCTTTGAAAATCCTCAAGTATGACATCTATCTATCTATCAATCTATCTATCTATCTATCTCATATATTTTCTTTGTAACTAGTGGACTTCCTTGTACATTTTGTAAAAGGACTACATAGTACTTTAGGAAGTAATGCTGACAAACTATCTCTTTTCTCCCTTTTGTAAGGATTCCTTTTTCTTTGGTAAAAATATTATGATGTTTAAGTACTTACGCAGTACTTACGAATACAATCACAACTTGATCAATGTCATCCTTTCAGCATTCTTGCCCATCCCTCCCCTGTCCACTCCTCCCTCACTCTTCCTATGACCTGCTAGCCAGACCTCCCTCTGTTCTTGACCTTGTCAATAGAATACTTACCAGTAGATCAAACAAAATTTCTTACACTTGATTTGAAATACTCAAAACACTTATGACATTTCTTGCCTGAAATCTTTTAGCTTAGAAATATTTTCATGTAAGGAGTGAAAGAATCTTTCAGATTCTGATTTGGTAAGTTAGAAATGCAATAGAAGATCCCTCCAACAAATTTGTTCAGAGATTCTATTCCTATCAATGTCCTAATGGCATTTATTAGTACATATAGTATGGAAGAAATAAGGCTATTGGAAGGTTTGATGCTTTATAACCTTGGGACCAACTTAGTAAAGTAAAATGCATTAATTCAACAATGGAAAATTTTAATGAAAGCCCTAGTTGTTTACCATGGGAAAAAGAATGAACAAATCCTCTCTTTTAAAGATTGAGACAACTAATCTTCTGAAAGAGATATTTATATATTTTCTACTTTCTCCAGTGTTCCATTAGGAATAAACAAGCTTAAGATTCTGTACTTTTATAATGAAGAGGGAGGAGAATTCTTTGCCATTTTTGCATTTAGGAAGAAATGTGCAAGAAAAATGTGTCAATTTAAGCAAATCAAGATTGTTTCAAATGGATCACAAACAGGACTTTGTGGGATATTTTATACTAGCATGTGAAGCAAGCAGTAAATTTGAAAGGAGGATTTTCTCAATGGTCTAGTTCTGATGTGTTTTCCCATTTCTTTGTGTGCTTAAAAGAGGTTTGGATGTGGTGTTTAATATTGCTTTGACTCTTTTGCAAATGAGTTCTGGAGAAATATCGCACATGAAGGAAAGCTGATGTGCTGTGTTGCTGACAGCAGCTGGGGGGATATGAATGAAGAACCCAGAGTCTGGATTTTGCAAAAATAAACACCTATTATCCATTGCCCCCCCAAATCTATCATGTTAAACGTTTATGGGTATCAACATTAGGCCTCTTTCCCTTTGAAGAAGGCTAATATTTTTCTCAAACAACTCTGTCCTTTAAGAAGAAAGGAGGAGGGGGAAAGCCACTTTAACTTAAGCGCGTATTTTATAGTAATGCACATTACTTTACACACCTTGTTACATTTAATTTCACATTAATTTTTATGTTAGTACAAATTTCTTCCGAAAGAAATAGTTTCTACTTCAGAGACTCATTGTGAGATATGTTTGCACAAATCTGGAGTGGAATTCACCTGTGTGTGTTAACTACTGAAATGGAGTTGTACAGAAATCGATTCTGTCTTCCAAAAATTCATGGAGAGGGCAGTCACCGTATTCAATGTACATCTGTGAAAATGGAGCTAGCAAAATTGAGGGGCTGGGTAAAATGAGAGAGAATGAAAGAGATTACATTGATCATAAGCTGACGTGTTGAACTGGAACCCCTCTGTACAACTATTTAAAAATAAAAAAAGAAAAAAATATGTAATTTCATTGTAAACTGTGGCCTAATAGTACAACATACTGCTTCACCAAATACATAAAGAGTTATACTGATTTTAAACATACAAACCATCAGGCAATGTGCAAACCATTGTATTCTTTTATTTTGTATTATTTTTTAATTTCAGGATGACTCTTTTGTTTCAGTTTAACATCATCTGGCCATATTGCCCCCCCTCCCCAAGTTGTAACCTGGGAGCATTTAAAATAATTAGTGAGGGGACTTTGCTGCTTGGATTTTTCCCTTTTTCTGGGGGACTGGGTGAATTGTTGAGCGCTAATGAAAGCCGGAGACTTGTAGCAGTGGATGGAGCCAGGCACCACTCGGGCAGACGCTCTGAGCTTCCCACTGTGCGGCAGTGCGAAGCTGCCTGCTGTGATGTTTACCATAGTTTTAATGTCTGTGAAAAAAACTCCTGATGCAACTGAATTATGTTATGCCCTTTTGTTTATATAACCCTACCCTCCTGCTCACCCCAGTCCCCAATTTAGCAGATTCCGGTTGCCCCTGTCTGTGATAGCAAGCCTCTTCTCAACTTTGTGGCCATCTTACCACTTCAGTTCTTACCATGAGAGCCCAGCTGCTTTGCAACCTGGTTTGTAAAACCTATCCAGAAGTTTCAGGAATATTATACACACACTATCAATCTCTCTCTCTCTCTCTCCCTCTCTCTCTCTCTCTCTCTCTCTCTCTCTCTCACACACACACACACACTCCTTTCGTTATACCACCTATTACAGACATCCTCCACCACCTACTGCATTTGAATTTCATTGCAGTAATATTCAAATCGAAAATTTAATCATCCGGCATTGACAAAAGTGGCTTAAAATGCAAATGTGTTTGATGAAATGTCCTGTGTCTTTAAAGAAACCTATTAAAGATCTCAAAGTCACTGCAAACTAAATAATGTGCCGTAAGATACAAACAACCAATCTTGTCCTTTTCTTAAAAATGGTTAGCTCAAAGAAAATGACCATTCCATTCCATTGTGAATGGATGAATTCACCAAGTGTATGATGCACAGTGAAGTTTTTAATGAATATTCATACAACTTTTTCTGTCCATTACTAAGACTTACGACAAGGAGAATGCAACACATTCTCATTTAGATAGTGGGATAAAGTGGAATTAATAGCAAAAACAGCACTTGAGAAAGTTTAACTTTAATGTATCAAACTCCAGGTGCCAGAGTTTGAGGAAAATAACCAATAATGGCCATTTTTTACATATTTGATGGGACTGATTATGCAATGTGCAACTCTAAATGGCTTATAGCACATTGTAGCATGGTTCCATCCCATTGGCTACAGTAGGGTGCAGGCAGATGGATGACAGTGACAGGGAGAGAAGTGCTTTTGCTTAGCCGTGCGTTAAGATGCCATCCAGAAGCTCTGTGCACTGCAGACACTTCATTAGGATGCCAGGATAATGGTAAACTACCACTCAGAGTGACACCCCATTTCCTGCTTACTGAGCGCTCCAACCTCGGCAGATGTCAACAATCTCACAGTGCTACAGAGCAGACCTAACTTTCCAGCCACTTTGACTCCAATTTTTTCCTCCTAACAGTGCCATACATTATGTGCAATATGTAATGGCAAACACCTCAGCGACTACAAAATCTGCCCAGTTCATTAAGACCGGAGTACTTCATTGTTGGTTTTTTTTCCCCTCTCTTTCTCTTTCATAGATAAGGAGCAGGGAGTTGGTTAAGAGCATATGTCCACCTACTAGCCTCACCTCAAAATTTCTTGCTGTAATCCCAGGTGCTGATCAGTTCACAGTGTTAATTACGTGATGATCTCTGCTTAATACCAGTTAAACTTTGATCATGGGAGAAGGGACTGTTTCTTTTAATTAATGTCCATGCCAAAGGTAAGAGCTTTTGGAATTCTTTTGTTAAAGATTTCAGACTCTGTTTCCATATAGTTCTTAGTTGTCTGCCAAGAAAAGGCAGACTAGAGCATCTGGATGGTATTTCCTCTGAAAATGTCTAACTAGAGGCCATTCACACACCTCCTTACTGGCAAGTCAAGCCAAGAGAAACTTTTCTTTCTGTGATGTAAAATCCCAAGTTCTTTTTTTTTTATTTTTATAAAGAACCAAGGTGTGGTTTTAGGTACTGAAAATTACATTTTCTAAACAGGAAAATAATATTCTGAAATCTATTGCTATGATTAAAAAATGATTATACTTTGCGATCTTACTCACCTTAGAAGCACAAAGGGCTTTCTAAATGGCAGGTCTAAAATTAAATATACTTCTTACAAGGTTGTTATCATTTCTATGTAAAGACACAAATATGAAGAAGAAGACATAGGCAGAGAGTCAAACCTGGAGAAGAAAATGACTGTCAACTTTCAATGTTATGCTCTCTTCATGAAAATCTCAACTTTGGGTTTAAAATGGCAACTGGTTGGCCATACCTAATTGCCTTGTGGAACTTGTAACTAAATGTACTTGAAGACAAAGAAAATAAACAGGTTCTTCCTATGAGCTGAACAAGGATTGTAATTAATTCAGTGACAGAAATTTAAGAACAATTCATTAGAAGGCATGTTACATTTAACTGGACAATGTCAGGGGTAGTACCATCTATGCTCCTGAACTATTGAACAAAAGACTCTGAGTTTCTGAAAGCAGATAGAATTATTCTTATCTGGCTTTACAATCAAAGTTATGAGGTGTATTCTAATAAAAAATGGGCATTGCTCTCTTTCCCACAGTTAATGTTGTTTAATGTTGGGCAAATGCCTTCCATCATCTTCTACTCACCCATTTTCTATACACTTGTAACTCTAGAGCTATTTAGGATAATTCAGATCAATGTTATTTTAAAGAAGTGAATTTAATGTCTGTGCTCATTGTTGGAGTTAGACAGAGAAGAAGCCCTGATCAAAGCTCATATCAGCACAGGAATTTCTCCATACCTAAAATAGCGGGAAAATGGGGTGGGATCTCACAAAATTTGGTTAGGATTAAATTTGTGGAATTCTACCATTGCATGCATTTCATCTTTTAGAGTATCAGAGAGTAAAGGAATGAGGTTCAGATTAAGGTTCAATGTCAGCATGAAAGTGCCATTTTAGAATAAATATAATAGATAAGACTAACAGAAGAGTTGTGACTATTTGTTTGTCACCTAGGTATAGCTCTAAGAGAAAGCTTAGGCTGGAGTTGAAGCAGAATTTTTCATTCAAAAATATGCATAGAATGATGGATGCATTATTTGGAGATGTGTAGAACAGAATTTCCAAAATGTATTAGTTAAATGAGAAGATAGAGCTCAGAAGAAGTTCCAAAGTTTCATAGTGACCATGAGTCCATTAGGCAATTATTTAGTACCTTTAATATGTAATCTATCAATCTATGTATATAATCTATCTTACTATATATATTATAATCTATCTTAATTAACAGATCAATATTGGTAAGAGGAGAATAAAGCGAAAGCTACTAGGACAAGGTGAGGAAGAAAAAAGTGTCAATATTGAAAATGACAGCTAGGTTCTGAGAAAGTAGCAGAGTAGATATGCTAGTTTTTCTTTGTCTTTGTTTTTATTTTTGGTACCAATACTAGGGCTTGAACACAGGCCCTAAGTGTTGTACTTGAACTTTTTTTGCTCAAGGCTAAACACTCTGTCATTTGAGCCATAGTTCTACTTCTGGTCTTTCAGTGGTTAATTTGAGATAAGAGACTCATGGACTTCCCTGCTTGCTAGCTTTGAACCATAATCTTCAGATCTCAGCCTCTTGAATGGCTATGATTACAGACCTGAGCCACTGCAGCCTCGCTATTTTGGTGAAACTTTTGAATGACAAGAGCAAAGCACTATCCTGTATATATTCAGATAAAAATAAAACTAAGCATTGTAGGCTCTCTTAAGATTTTTCTCATTAAATCTCAACAGAAAGCAAAATAGTATCTAGTGAGATTATAGGGAAAATCTTGTGACCACTGAATTGTGTACATGCTCAAAATCATCATTTGTATGCTAAGTCAGCAGAAGAATATTCTCATCTATGCAAAGATTTGTAACATCACATCTTTCTTCAAAATTTTACTTGATGGCTTGTGTAAGTCTCCAGATGATGGATGAAAATTTATAACTCAAGAACAGAGATGTTACAAACTAGCTAAGGATCTTCTGTACTTAGTTTGTGTGCAACCCCAGAAAGCCCCATTAGGTTATTTCTCTTTGGCATACATTTTGCTCATGGTACCTCTCTTCACAGATCAGGTAAAAAGTCAGTGGACATGTAGTAATTGTTTGAGACAATAATTAATGCTGTTCATCCTGGGGGGTGTTAGCAAATACCATCAGTAGGTATTACTTTGGTGGATTGGGAGTTTAACTTAGGGCATTGTGCATGGCAAGCAGATACTACATTTCTATCCCTTCTTTCTTCAGGTTATTTTTCAGATACTTTTTTTTTTAATCAAGGATCAGCTTCACATCAAGATCCTTTCAATTTCTGCCATTGAGCATGGGCATGAATCACTGTATTTATCCCTTCTTCTCTTAAAAATTAAAGTTATAGAGAGTACTAAAATGTTTCCATCTGTTGTTGAGAATCCTTGGGGCAGCAGGGTTTGGGGGCAGGGGCCCCTTAGTTTTTATATGCAAGGCTGCTTTCTAACACATGAGCCACAGATCCACTTCCAAATATGTAGTGGTCTTTCTGAAGATAAGAGTCTCATAGACTTAAAAGCATGATCTTCACATCTCAGCCTACTGAGTAGGATTATAGGCATGAGCCTTCAGGACCTGGCTAGTATTTTTTTAATCTATAATAACTGTATTAAAAAAATAGAATGGGAAAGCAATTAAAATGATAAATATTGAAAAATGAAGGAATTGTAGCCATTAAATATGAAATTTCCTATAGTATATGAATTAATCAATTTTGGCAATACTGGAGTTTGAACTCAGGACTACTTTCTTGGTAGGTAGGTACTTTATCACTTGAGTTAGCCCTCCAACCCTATTTTATGTTGGTTATTTCTGAGATGGATCCCCAAAAGTTTCCTGCTGCTAAGTCTGGTCTTGAAATGATATTGTCCCTTTCTAAGCCTCCCAAGTATCTAAGATTCGATGTGTGAGCCACTTGGGCCCAGTGTATGTATGCATGCATGCACGCATGTATGTATGTATGTACACATGTATGTATATTCGTACACATATGTGTTTATACCTATAAATATGTACATATATACATAGTGCTAAATTAAGAAAACTAGAGGAAAAAGCATATAAACATATTTGGAGGAAGCACATCAAAAGAACATATCCGTAAAAGGTGATAATAAAACTTAGAATAATTTTCATTTTCTCTTTATTTTTTATAAATTTTAAGTTCAATAAATATTTGTTGTTCTTAACCTGTAAAAAAAATTTTAAAGTAAGTTTGCACAATGCTTGGCTACCATAAAATTATAGCTTTGTTAAACAATTTTAAAGACAGGTAGGAAATGTACCAAAATATTATCTGTATTAGCTCACCTTTGAATAATAAGATAGGAATCTTTTAATTTTCCATATTTTTATAACAACCATGTGCTATTTTGGTGGCAAAAGTAATTCTGTGTTTGTAAAATGAGATCCTTTAAGTTTAATCTATGCCACAGGAAAGACTGTGATTTCTAAGAATGTCATGTTCCTTTTCTCTAGGTATTACTGTTCATTTTGAATTTAATGACTGCATTACAGAATCAAGAGGACATTTGCTACTTTCTTCTCAAAGTTGAAACTATTGTGTATAACTACATTTTCAGAGAGAGTGTAGAAAATATACAATGCCACTTGACTACATATTCATGATCTGAAGGACCAAGGAGGCTGCAGTGCTGTGTATGTAAATGTATTCCAGTTTCAAAGCCTACGTTCTGCCTCTTCCTCAGTCAAATACTTTCTTAGGGAATTTTATTGCCTATTGGACTGAGCTTTTGAACAGTGGAAAATAAAATCTGTACAGACAAAATCAGTTCATGGATGAGATGTCATAAAAATATTTCCAAGTTAAAAAAATAGTCAGCAATTCATTTTGTGTTGAAGCACATATTTTATCCCCACATCTGAGCCTTCAAATAATGTCAATTTCTCTTTGGGAAATTATGTTTGTAAATTTTTTTCCCTACATGTTCAAAACTGAAGCAGGTTATCAAGCTAATTTGCACACCTAAACTATAATTTGGCTTCAATTGTCCTGCACATTTGGATGTCCAATTAATATGTGTTGATTAAATTATCCAGGTAATTGACTTAGGTCTTCAGTGAACCTTATAGACACAGGGAGCTGGGAGACGGTGCTTTAGAGTTACCATTAGTAGTCAGCTCTCAGTTATACTAAACCAACGCAAGGAACCAAAATTTAAATATTTTTATTATTGCAGTTCTTGCACAGACAAAAATAAAATTTTTGGTGAAGCTTTTAGTCAAAATTGGTTAGCTCTGGATGGACCACTGATTTGGAAGGTTAAGATTCCAAATATATCTGGAATCCTTAAGGGAGCCCCCTTCTGGCTAATTGTAGAAATGTGTTGTGACTCCTGGTCCTCCAGATGACCAGATGTTTAAAGACAAGGAGTCAACCACATGAGAAAGTGATTTGGGATGCAGGCAAAATCAACTTTAATATTTGGTTAGTGTCATTTACCAAAAGTGATTTTTACAGAAATAATTTTTAAATTGTTTTAAAGTTGTTTTATTAAGGGCTCCTAAAAGATGCTATGACTTTCTAAGGAATAGCTGGAAATGTAAGAAATACGGGAAAAGCATTAGAATTAGACTAAATAACAAATTTGTGCATATTACATGGGATTCCGTAAAGAGAGCAGAAGTGACTGTTATGGTGAGACTCTAGATGCTTTGCAAGGGTTCTTC
>NW_012267342.1:2627909-2641791 GCF_000151885.1 Dipodomys ordii
AGACATTCATTTCTCCAAAGTCTTAAAATTAGCTTCTTTCTGCCATTGTGTATTAATGTTCTTCTTCAGGAATGCAGCATATTAAAGAACTGAACAGAATTAGTAATAAATTTGTTAATTACAAATTTAAGCAACACAACTGTGTTGTTTTCCCAATATGTTTTTTTTCAAAAGCAGAATTGCTAATGCATTTTAATCATTTATGTATAAACATTTGAGGATAAAATATTCTGAAGTTTATCAATTTCAAGAGCTGTTTATTTGCTAGCAAAATAGGCCATGTTATACAACATATATCTTATCATTTTTGCTCATCAAATCCCCATTTGCAGAATGCAAATTTCCCTGGTCTAAGTGCTCGTGCACCTCAATTTAAATGAATAATAGGATCGACTCTATTAAAATCAGTTTAAGGTTGCCATGGGTGACATATCAGTAGGGTTAAAATGAGAAAAAAAGGTCACAGAATCAGTCCTTACAACCTGTTTTTTATCATAATGAAGCATATGTAAGACTCTACGAAGGTTTAACTAACAATATGTTACTTAGGCAATACTTTGTGGGTCTTCTCAAAAAATCTTTTTTTTTAAACCACAATGTATTCCAAACAAAATAAACATGAAATTATAGTGCCATCAATAACTCTGGGAATGTATTCTGTTGCATTGAAAATTAGAGAGTAAGCTGTAGTGCAGTTACGTAGGACTGGCAGATTGTGAATTTGTAAAAATAACAGATAACTCTTCAAAAAAGGATTAGATCCTTTTGCTGCAGCAAATCTCTTCTTATAAGGATCCATCTAGGTATAATAATCAAATTAACATAACATATAGAAAGTATACTCAAATACTTCATTGGAGAATATTTTTGTGTCCTCTGCTGATGTAATTTAAGAGACCATTCATAGTTACCTGTGAATACTGGAATACAGTATCACACATGGACAATACCCTATATAAAACCTTTTGACCAGAATTTTAGGATCTTAAAAAGAAAAGAAGTAAGGCTTTAGAGATGCTAGAACATATATAAGTACACACATATACATATATTCACATATATACATACATAAACAGAAACACACACATGCAATCCCATCTTTTGAATCTTTTTATTTGCAAAGTCAATTCTATTTCTTAAAGCCACATTCTACATGTTGATTTTATATTATTTATGATTCTCATTTGGATTTCACAGAATCACATTTTTGTTACAAGTGTTATATTTCCTATCTTTTTTTAAACCTGCAATAAAAGGAGAAAAATCTCCTTATTTGCTAAGGTTACAGTGTTAGTTTAATTTTCATAGAAGCAGTGGAATATTTTGAAGTGAGTAACATTTACCAAGTCATTAGTTTTATGCAAACTAGGAGGGAAGATGAAAGAAAAAAAATTATCAATTATTTATAGATTGTTAAAATGTATCTTAGTGCACTGCTACTGTATAGAAATGACAATTAGCCAAACTTACCTTCTTTAATTAATAATGCATACATTATGCTCTTTGGGCAGCTAATCACCAGCTCTACAAATTTGTTTGACACTGCTGAAGATACCTATCACATGGGTTATAAAAAGAACAATGCTCCACCAGCAGCAGTCAACTTTCAGCTTTCCAGCAATGCTTAAAAGGCTGTACACAGTTCCTGGGAGCAAATGGTGGTTGTTCAGCTGCTTGACACTAGGAATATGGTACCAACAGCTCAACACTTGCCATTGTCTTTGCCACCAAAGAATGAACTCTTTACTTTAAATTGCTTATTCTGAGATGAAGCCCTACTCTCCATCCTCCAATTTTGTTCTTTTACAGTTACAGTTACCATGTTTTCTAAATGAAAATTGGAATCTATGGTTGGATAAAAGGATGGACTATTTTGAAAACAGAACTAATATGGAGAATCTGGCATGCATGGCCATGAGGTTTACCACAGAAAATTCCGATCAAACTTGTGATGGTGGCATTTTTTTTACCCTGACACTGCCCAAACTTATTTTTAATAAACAGAAGCATATATCTGTAATATTTTTAGGACTAGAAGGGAACGTGTATATTTCTTTGTTTTGTTTTCAAATTGTCTTCATCTCCTCCTACTTTAGGACTACGAATGTAGTATCTTCATTTTTCCCATAAATTTGAGTGTGCTGTCAGCCACAGGAAAAGTCAGTAAAAGTTTTACATATGTGATTGAATTAGCATAATGACCAGGGCATCTTATTTCTGAGAGGTCATTAAAACCTAGTGTCAGACTGAGAAGTACACCAGTGGTTATCAGGCCAATAGCATTGGGAACAAGTAGCCAGTTGTCTTTTACCGCTTTGGTCCCAGTGTCACACACAACACAATGAGGTGGCAGCTTGTAGCTTTTGGAGGAGAAATGAGCCTGGTGCAGCTCCCTCACATATGGTGTTTAACAGACTCCACTTCCCATTCGCTCCTCTGAAAGGTGTGCATTTTCAGGGGATAACGCCAAGTGTTCTTCTTTGTGTTATGGTGTCTTTGCATTGAAAGGTGATGTGTCTGACACGTTTGGAAGGCTACTGTGAAGAGGTTTAGAATTTCCACTGACTTTTGCAATACAATTTAAGGGAATAAGATTATACCTTACAAGGTGATGATCTGACTTTGATGAAGATAAGATCACAGTTCTAGAGTGAATAAGATTAAAAAACAACTTGATATTTCTTACCACCTTACTCTATGAAATTCTATTTTCTTAATACACACACACACACACTCACCAGTGGATTGACCATCTAAGTAGTTTATCATTTTAACTAGATTCTGAATCAGAGCTTTGGCATGGGGGTAGAGTAAAACTAGAGAGTATGTTTCTGTTAAAATCCCCTCCTCTTTCTCAGCTGCTTTAAATGAAAGGCAGAATAAGAGGCAGAGCACATGCAAGGGGCATAGAATACTGAGAAAAAAACCAGTTGTACATGTAAACTGAAGAAAATCTTCATTTCTGTCAAGAACAGTGGGTATCTCTCCACCCACCATTTAGAAGGATCTCTGTTAGGGTTTGTGTGTGTGTGTGTGTGTGTGTGTGTGTGTGTGTGAAAGATTGCTCTCATTTATTTAACTCATGCCACATGGCTTAGCTTCATAACCAGTATAGGGTTTCTGGAGACAAAAAAAAATCCATTTTGTATCTATGGAAATACCAAGCTGGAATTTAAGCTATAATTGCTGTGAGTTTTCCACATTATAGTATAAAATTGCTGAATTTATTAATGTGGGGTATATTTCAATGGTTCCATGTTTTGCCCTGGTCAATGGTTACCTGTCAAAATGTAGCATAATTTTTCTATGATATTCGGTGCCACAGACAAAAATCGTGTGTGGATATTTTCCATATTTTTGTTTGTTAAAAGAACAGTATTTGCAATAATTTATGGAAAGTCTTGAAATTATAAATATTAAGGCATTGCCAAATGATTTAACTATCCCTCCATGGCAAATTGTCTTTAAACACTATCGTTTTTTTTTCTTTCCTTTTTTTTTTTTATCATTTCTTGTGGACCAGAAACACTTGCAGGCTCTTGCCCCTGGCCTTCTGTGAGAATGTTAGTTAGCAATGCTCATAAAAACTCAATTCATCAATGTGAACATAATTTGCTATGAACAGAAAGCTCACAAAAGGGTGAATTTGTCAGATAGACAGGTGGCCTGAGATCTCTCCCTGATACTGAATGATATGAATAATAGATTCTGGTAAATGTATGCCAAGACTTGAGCTGTAAACACAGCTGCCTCCATTCCCTTCCAGAAAACAGCTTCGAGGACGAAAGCACAGGAACCACAGTTCCACCTGAGGACCTAAGCTTGTATACACACAAGCACACACACTCACACATGCACACACACACTCTCTCTCTCTCACACACACATACTCATGCACATGCAAACGCGTGCATACACACACACAAGAATTAAACAACCTCCATAAAAAAGACAGGGTTGGAGGCATCTTCATACTTTTCCTCCTCTGCAAGAAAGACCTTTTATAGCTACCCTGATACCCTAAGCAGAACAGACTAGATAGGAAAGATAAAGGAGAGAAAGGAAATAGATTTTCCTAATGGTTCTGGCTCTATATTATTCAAGTGTCTTATTTTATAAAATACACAAATCAACAGTGCTAATAAACTTTGCAATATTGTAACTCCTGCTTTATAATGAGCAAAAACAAGAAAGCAGGTTAGCTGCAGAAGCACTATGCTTGAAATCATTCTAGTAATTCATGGCTGTTTGTCTTATGGGTTATTAAGTATTTATTAAGGTTCAAATGTAATGTAGCCTTTTCCCCAATTTACTCTGAACTTTAAAAATCTGTTTTGCAAATTTTTTTCCAGGTAATGTACAAACCCACTTAAGAGCTGAATGCAAGTGTTTTAGAAGATTTCAGTTGAGAACAGAACATATATTTTTAAAGATACTAGTGCATATAGATTGACTTATTCTTATAACATTTATAATTAACCTCTCCAATCAACTGACAATGACATTCTGTAAGGTTTTAAAGGTAGTAAAGTAGTGTTTTTTTTAAAGTAGATCATGTATACAATTAGGGATACAAATATACATACAACTCCACTATAATGCATTTATGTATTGTGTATTCACGTTGATATATTAGAAAAACAGAGGTAAGCCTTAAGTACTTATGATTTCATGGGTGCTATTGTTTAGGATAAAGGTGAATATACCTAATTACAAAAGTCATTTTGAGAGGAAAAAGAACCATAGTGAAATTATAGTGGTTAGCATTTGGATCAATGAAACTCAGGCAACAAAACAACTTATTTTCAGTCATCAAAACCACACAAAAAGTAATGCCTACTGCATTACAAGCTTGTGTTGTAACTCAGGATTAGAATGCTTGCTTAGAATGTGTGAGACCCTGGGTTCCATCCCCAGAATCAAAAAAGAAAGAGGGGAGGGGGCTGAAGTAGAAATTAGGATTTTGAGATCTATAGAAATGACATTTTTAGAGATGGAGCAGACCTTTTTTCCAATCATATTTCTGTTCTCTAATTTCATGGATGTAAAAGCTATGTACAGAGTAGGTCAAATCGCCCATTGGTCATAGACAAAGACAGAATTAGAAACCAAATTAGAAACCTCCAGTTTAGCGCTATTAGAAGAAAGGAAAAATCTTTAGAGATTTAGGCATCGTTTCTCATCCACTCACACTTGATTTCCAGAAGGAATACTGATACCTCCCCCAAAGGAAGGTTTTCTTCTATTGACAAGATCTCTAAAACCCTGTACTAGTATTGAAGAGAGTTCCCCAACTGGAGAATGAAAACAGGCAAATATATTCTTTAAATATTTTTTCTTTAACAATTCATTGCTTAATCTCATTGTCCATAACTTTCTGCCTTTTATTGTATTTTAGTTGTACATTTTGTATTTCTCCTACAGACCTTATTTTTTACATAAGAACTTTGTGTTAGAAACATAGGTTCCATGGTTTCCCTTATTTGCAATAACCAGTATATGTCTGAGACAAGCAGAAAAGCTCAGATAAGATGATGTTAAGCGAAATGAATCTCAAAATAGGGACACAAGTGGTTTTTTTCTTGCTTACTATTGTTTCTAACATGTTTATAAGGTACCATGTGATTTTTGTGCTGCTTTGTATGTCCCTTCCCCACAGTATAACCCCTGTTTTCACTGCATTTGATGTTGGTAAAATTTGGGGATGGGAAGGAAAAAAACAAATTGTTTAAATAGAGATACAGGTGGGCCCATTGCAACAATCAGATGTACAAGATGCTATGTTGAAAAACGAACTTTACAATTTAGGCGGGGGTGGGGGGGCGGGGCGTGGAGGGGTGAAGTTGTGGAGATGGCAGGGAAGGGATGGTAGGGGAAAAACAAAGGAGGAGGCAACAGTGCTTGATAAAAAATGTTCTCATTACCTTGCTCATGTAACTGCAACCCCTCTGTACAGTATTTTCACAATAAAAAACTTATTTTTTAAAAAAGAATGTTGTGTTATTCATCTTTGATTCTTGTTTATTTCCTACCTTTGTGACTTAGACTTGATAAGCACTCTAATATTTAAATATGAGAAGCTACAAATAAATCTAGTTCCTCAAATCTGTTATTAATTTTCTTCCTTTCTCCTTCACGTTCCCTGTCTTTCTCTTGCTTCCCTCCATCCTTCTTTCCTTCCCTCCCTCCTTCCTTGCTTCCCTCCATCCTTCCCCTTTCTCTTTCCCTTTCCTTTTTGCTTTCCTTTCTTTCCAATTCTTCCCCTTCCTCTCCTTTCCTTTTTGTTCCACTTTTCCCTTCTCTTTCAACTTTCCCTTCTGTTTCCCTTCTTTATTTCCCTTCTTTATTACCCTTTCATCTCCTCCCTTTTTCATCCCTCTCCCCCTCCCCCCTGCTCCTTCTCTCTGTCCCTTTTCTTTCTTCCTTTCTCTCTTTTTAATTGAATCAATAATTTTGCATATGCTAAATAAATGCTCCACTATTTATTTTCTGAAATTCTAAGTCTCATTACCTGCACAGGATATTTTAAGCAGACCAATCAAATCTAATATATAAAATACTGATCTAAAGTAGAGAATGCTTGCTGTAGTTGACTGAAATTAATAATCTGATTTTAGACTTTTGGTCGTAACAACTAGAAGATGACTTGTACACAATCAAAATGCAAATCACCTAATGCAGTTGAGGTTTCTGAGTTATAAGTAAAGAGTTGGTTCAATTTTAAAGAATTGTCTAATGCCCTTTCATAATGATCGTAGCATCTTTTACTGTGAATAGTGATATCTAAGCGTTCCAGTTCCTCACCATTTGCATTAGTATTTGGTGGTGATGTGTAAAAAAAAATAGTGTCCATTTTAAATTGCATAAAGTTTTATTGCATGTGGCTTTAGTTTGGTTATCTTTGAATATAAAATTATTCAACCTAGTTTCAAATAGCTCTATTATTTAGCACTGCAAATAAAAATTTAGCTGTACAGTTCAAACATTGTCTTTTATCTTGCTCTATGCAGGTAAAAAAATTTTCTGTTAGAACAGGCATGGCATAGCTAATTGTAATTAGTTACAGTTACTGATATGTTACAAAAGATTAATGATAGCACCAAGTAGACACCATTTTCCCTGCAACATAGACTAAACAGAGATATGACTAGATCAATAATTATTATTCATTTATCTTTAGCTGATGACAAAAGAGAAGACTGTAGGCTAAATTTTATATCAAGCAACTATTATGAAACTGTCAGTGTGTATTCTACATTACATTTAAATAAATATGTAATATCAAAAGATTTCCAAATGACACAGTAGAAGTTAAATATGTGGTATAAGTAAGTCTCTAAGGATTTATATAAAGATAGGGAGAAATGATAGATAACTGGAACTACCCACCATTAAAATAAAAAGATAGGACTGCATGTTGTATCTCATGTTCAACAGTAACCAATCAAATATAGATCGCTCCTGAAATAAACTGTGTCACTGTTTTGACCACTGTTAGCCTAACTGGGCATCTACAAAAGTGCTATTTGTTTCATTACCCAAAAATGTTACTAGAAGCCCATCTAATAGGATCTCATTTAAGATGCCTGTCTACAAGGATGAATATCTTTAGTCAAATCAATAATATTTCAGTTTTCCAAACAAAAGCAAAATCATCTCATAAGCAGTGTGTATTATATCTAGCCAAATGCTCTGATGCACCAAAAGCAGTCATTGTGAATAACAGATTCTTTTTTCCTTAATCTATACCTTTTTATTGTAAAGATACTGTACAGAGGGGTTATAGTTACATGAGCAAGGTCCATTTCCTATTGAGCATTATTACACCCTCCTTTATTTTTCCCTTGCCATCTCTTTCCTTCCCTCCTCCCTAACTCCTCCCTCTCCCCTCCCACTCCTTCCCCCCACAAAGTTGTAAAGTTTGTTTTCAACATACTGTCTTGTACATCTCATTGTTACAATGGGTCATCCTGTATCTTTATTTTAGCATTTTGTTATTTCCTTTCCCCTTCCCAAATTAGAATAATGTATGTACAAGATGCAGGACACCAGAATCAAATACAGTGACAACAGGGATTGTACCATGGGGGAAGAACATACAAAGAAACAACAACAACAACAAAAATCACATAGTACAGTGAATTGCAGATTCTAAGGAGCTACTCTTTCAGGTGGTCACTGAAGTAGAAATGATCAGAGACCAATATATGTGTACTTAACAGAAAAATCTCTTACTGATAGAAAGAAGCTATTTAATAAAGACTAAGCTTTGAACCATTGAGTTAAAATATGCTTTCTCAAAGGGACTCTTCAAAACAAAATCTGAAGCAGCTTCTTTACTGCAGTCTATTAGATGAACATAGTTGTTACCTATGTCTAATTATTGTACAACCAGTACTCATAGACTCTATTATTAAGATTTCTGATACACCATTTCCTCAGTAGTATGACCACAGTCTATTGTTCTCAAAGGGAATGCAGTTGTAGAGAGAAGGTAGACAGTTACAGCCATAAGAAGAAATGAGTGTTTCTGAAGATTTTCTTCCAAGTAATTTGTGGCAATCATTTCCTTTAGCTTGGGCCCTACTTTTATTTCAGTTAACTCATTCTTTTCAGGGCATCAGTTTACATGATGATTAAACAGAAATAAGATATTTGGAAACCTTCAATAAAATAATTTGTCTCACAAAAGAATGTACATATGAGCCTACTGTGGTGGTTAATGTCTATGGTATGAGCTACTCCAGAGGTACAAGTATGGTTTAAAGCTAGCTGAGGAAAAGTTTGCAAGAGACTCTACCTGAAAAGCAAACTAAAAAAAGTGAAAGGACTTGAGGTATGGAACAAATGGCAGAGCACCCAGTGCAATCATTGTTGATAAGTTTTTAAAGATCACACACACACACACACACACACACACACACACACACACAACACATAACTGGAGGTTTTTGAACATTTGTGTCAATTCCCAAACTCTTTTATTGAAAATTCATTACCAAAGTGATGATATTTATTTAGAGCAGTGGTCTTTATGGAAGATCATTTGGTAAGAGGATTAGAAGGCCACCTCCATTATAAGAAGCAGACTACCATCTATGAACTATGAAACATATCTTTTAAATTACATTTTATTCATATATACATTCAATTACTCTCTTATTTCTCTTTTTTGGCAGAAGTGTTACCAGTAAACCAAATTTTCTCTTTGAACACAAATGATTCTGTAGCCTTTATCCTTGTTTTGTTGGGGTATTCATGAATATTTTCTCTGGAGTTGTCTATATATTCAGCTGCAAGTTGAAATTCCTCATCAAAGATTTGTAAAGATGGAAACCTAAACTAAAACAATATCAGCACTCTGGGATTCTCTAAGAGTAAAAATGAATAATAATTTGGCAAATCAATTGCAGAAAAGGAAGCAGGGTAACTTCTTCAGTGAGATGATCATGTAGGATATACAGAAAAGGAAGTCAATACAGGTTTGTCAAAGAGCTAATTGTGCAGACAAACGGAGGACACAGTTTAAGGCATGCAGTTTTAGAAAGGAATGCTGGCCTCTCATTTGTCTTTTCAGCTGAGTGTGTGAACACTGGTAATATCAACACAATCAGTGATATAGACTGAATAAGGATTCACACAGAGCTTGCACCAGGGAGACTCTACACACAGATGAACAATTCATTAGTCATTCAGAACTGAAAGCCGTTGCCAAACTTCGTTCTGAGTGCTGAAAACAATGCAATGATCAAAAATAAAAGGAAAATAAAGGCAGCAAAGGTACACTTTAGAAAGTGATAAAGCATTACATCAATTTATTTATCAAAATGTAGATGACCTTGAATATCCACAGTATTTTCTCTCTGAGTTTGAACTCAGAGCCTCATATTGACTAAGTAGGCACTCTATCATTTGAATCATGATCTCAGTCCTAGGAATATATGCTCTTTTGGGAAAAGTGTCTTGCCTGCTTAGCTACTTTTTGAAGGGGAAAAAATAGGCAAAATTTTGGTTCAAGGACATTCTAGACAAAAATTAGTCAGATTCCCACTCACTAAGCCACATGTTGACATATGTCTATGATCCCAGCTATCCAAGAGTCTCTCCACAAAAGAAAGTGGACCCAGGAAAAAGAAAAAATCCTATCTGAAAAAATGACAAAAACAAAAAGATCTGCCGTATGGCTCAAGCTGTAGAACATCTGCTGAATCAAACCCAGTAAAACCACCAAACAAAAACAGAAGCAACAACAACAACATGCAAACACTAAGTCCTTTTTGGTGTGTGCCAGTACTAGGGCTTGATCTCAGGACCTGGGCACTTTCCTTTAGCGTTTTTCCCTTGAGGCTGATGCTACGCCTCTTGACCTACAACTTCAGTTTGGGCGTTTTGCTAATTGGGCTTTTTTGCTAATTTTTGTTAATTGGAGATAAGAGTCTCATGGACTTCTCTGTTGGGGTTGCTTTGGAATTCCATTCACAGATTAGGATTACAGTCATGAGCCACTGGTGTCTAGCTCTGAAAGATACTTTTTTTTTTTAAAGGCTCTTATTTCCTTCATTATGTCCTCCTGATTTCTCTATGTTCACAAGTGACATTCATTAATAATGAATTGTTTCATTAATGTATGTAGAAATGATACTCGAGTTTAAATGATTATGATTTAATCAATCTTATACCTATTTTACATGTATAGTAGGTAGAAAAATAGACCCTAGATGATTCTTGTGCCCTAATCCCTAGAGCCAATGGATAGGTTATCATTTTGAGGAAAGGGACTGCAAAAGTATGATGAAATTAAGGACTCCATAGTAAAGAAATTATCCTGTATAACTTGGGTGGATCCAATCTAATCTCAAGGATACTTAAAAGAGAGATTTTATTCCTGTGGTCAATGTATGAATATGTAAGAAGATGCATCCTTGCTGGTTTTGAAAACAAAGAAAAGCATTCAGATGCAAGGATATGCGAAGGCTATACAAATAGCAGAACAAAGTAGATTCCCCCTTAAGCTTCAGAATGGAGTCCAGCTGTATCAATTCTTTTATTTTAATCCAGTGAGGCCTAAGGATATGTATTCATTGAGTTGTGTAGGATGACTTATGCGTCTAATCTCAGTTACAAGACAATAATGCTTTGAGTACAGCCTGGGCAAAAATCCATAAAACCTCATCTCAACCAGAAACAATGGGCTCAATAGGGTGTGCCTGTCATTTCATCTAAGATAAGAAGTGTAAAATAGTAGGATCACCATCCAGGCTTGGAAGAGAAATGCAAGACCCTATCTCAGAATTGCAAAGAGGGTTGTAGGCACTAGAGCTCCTATCTAGCAAGTGTGAGACCCTGACCAAGATGAAAACAAAAAAGTTGATATTCAAAAGTTGGAGAATTATACTGACTATAGAGGAGGAAGTAGAATTATACTCAGAGATACATGGGTCAGAGATACATGGGTATCCTCTAAGTAAATTTACACAGAAAAGATTGAGCAGAGGAGTGAGTATGGAGGGTCTTAAGAATTTCATCATTTTAGGCACTAAACTTTACAATTACTCTTGTTATAAAGCAGAAAAACATTTGAATAGATTTAGATTAGTGAGTGTTCCAAGTACATGTTAGGACTTTGATAGAAACTACTTAAGCAGAAGGATGTATGGGGGCTGGGCAGAAGATACTGAAGATTGCCTTATTCTACATGATAATCAAAGTTTGTTTCCGAAACAAACAAAAAATAATGGCCCCCCCAAACCCAAAATGTAATTTGCACAGAACAACTGCTTTAAAAAATTTTTCATTCTCTGGGCTGGGAAGGTGGCTCAGCGGTAGAGCGCTTGCCTTGCATTTTTGAGGCACTGGGTTTGATTCCTCACCACCACAGAAGCAAAAAGAAAAAAGCCGGAAGTGGCGCTGTGACTCAAGTGGTAGAACACTAGCCTTGAGCTGAAGAGCTGAGGGACAGCGCCTAGGCCCAGAGTTCAGGCCCCACAACCGGACCAAAAAAAATAAAATAAAGTTTTTTTTCATTCTAAAATTTTGATTGCTGATTTCACTCAAAGATAACATACATTTCCCATTCTCCCAAAACACATATACACACAACACATATACGCAACATGTGTGTACATGTGTACACACATTCACAGTAAGTTTGGTAATTGTATTCTAAGCTCACAGGCACCCCCTTGCATTTGAGCCTTGTTGAAAACACAGAAAAAGAAACTATATCCAAAGTCTCCCTTATCTATTCACAATATAATTCATAGGAAGGGAATTCATGATCAAGTTTCAATTCAAGTGTGACCTAAATGAATTTTCTAAAGTAGAGAAGGAGTCTCTCTTTGATTCAGTAGGCCAGCAGGAAATATAGCTTCCTCACCAAAGAAGTCTTTGGAAATAAGAATTCCTCATTCAGGTGAACTGCTTTTAGAAAGTACTTTTCAGTTACCTGCCCCTAGAGTGAAGTTCAAATGAAAGGGGAGTAAAATGTTCTCAATCAAGATCTCTGGGCTGTGGTATTTTCTACCACTGGAGAGTTGCTTGATTCTAAACATTATCACCTTCAGGAATAAGAAAAAGCCATTTCTTTACCCAGACAGTCTTTTAATCTAGGAACAAGAGGCCTAGAAAGCTATTCTCACAGAAGACTTTTCTTGCTTTTAAAAACACAATCAAATTGGTTCCAGTGGAGTGGGATATAAGGAAGGGCACCTCTTCTGTTTCTACACTAGTAATTGGACTAGCCTAATTAGATTGTCCTAGTGTTTAGATATCATGGTGATAGGCACTTTATAAATACTGTACCTAGCTATACTGGAGCATCCCTTATGACAATAATAACAAGACAGTTCTGATAGGTGGTGAAGATCAAAGCCAATGTTTTGCTACATTCCATAATATTCATTGATGGTAATTTATGTTGACACTTTCAGCCATTTGTGGTGTCTTTTTACTACAGATCTGTGGGCAGTGTGGTCAAAAATGACTCCTGCAGACAGCAACAGCATCTTACATGCAAAATGCACCATTGTAGAATCTGTACAATAACTAAGAAAACTATTATAACTTATAAACAACTGCCATTCAGAAATCAAGCAGTATTTAATCAGTTCAGAAATAGAGAATGCTTAAAGAAGGTCTATAAAACCACACAGTGCATAAAGACTAATGGATTTTTAGTCCCAGAAACAAACCAAAGAAATTTTAGTAGCTGTTAATATAAATCCAGAAAATAGATACACAGAAATCCTAAATTACCTCATTCTCTTGTGTGGGCTACTTTTTTTTTATTCTTTTCTTTTCTCCCATATCACTTAACAAACAAGAACAACCTCAACTAGAAAGGAATTAAGAACATATTCAAACTCCTTACTTCCATGAATGTACTTCATTCTTTCAAACTAAATGGTAAATTTTGTGATGTTTAAAAAGGTTTATAAACTGTTGCATACCCCCAGACACTTACTTACCAGAGCACTGTAGTGATAAATGAAAGCTAAAATCTTTGTTCTTAAAATCTAACCATTACTATATGAAAAAAAATTAACATGGTGCCAGGCTTTAGAGTGGAAATTGTACACATTTAGTGTTACTCGTGTTTACAATAATCTTACCAGCTGGGCATCATTCCCATTTTGAGGATGAGAACATTGAGCTGCTGAGATTTTGTTGACTACCTTGATGTACACTGTATGTAGTAGGGTTCAAGTTTGAAATCAAGTTGACATTATTCTGAGGCCTAACTCTCTATAATATCATGTTTTAATTCCTGATTTAAAATGTTATCCTAGGGCTGGGAAGGTGGCTCAGTGGTAGAGAGCTTGCCTTGCATGCCTGAGGCCCTGGGTTCGATTCCTCAGCACCACATAAGCAAAAAGAAAAAAGC
>NW_012267342.1:2646816-2664378 GCF_000151885.1 Dipodomys ordii
TGCAATGCTTGGTAAGAAATGTACGCATTATCCTGCCCATGTAATTGTAACCCCTCTGTACAGTATGTTCACAAATAAAATTAAATTAAATTAAAAAGAAAAAGACTCCTATTAAGCCAGGAGTGTATGTGGTAACCATCTGGGCAGAACAGCATTGGCCCCTAAGTGGGTCTATATTTTGAGGGTTAATTAATACTCAGTACTCTGGGTTATTAGATGTTTTTGCAACTATTTTGAAAAGAAATCTGATACACATCAGAATATAATGAAGATTGAGTTTGTATGAAAATATGAAATCCATCCTCATTTTTCATAATAACGAGAAAAGTGAACTTATTTGTGACACAGAGACCCTTTCAAGATAAAGACACTCATTGAATAAAACGGTGCAATATAAATCTTGGGTAGCTAGTTAATATTAACTAGCTATTTAGAATTTTTTTAAATTACAGTTTAACACATAAAATGATGAACATTCATAAATTGGAATAAAAAAGCTCTAATGGACAGAATATGAGCAGAATTAAAGATTAATTTTTTCCCTCAAATGAACTCTTCTTTGGCTTGTCCTGTTAAATTATTTCTGGAAGGACTGGAATGTGTCATTTGTTTATAACTCAGTGATTCTCACAAAGGCAGTAGTGTAGCACCACAAAAAATAACTACCATAATTTGTTGTATTTGAACAGTTTTAGTTTTTTTTTCTTCAGAAAGCACCTAACATCTAGGAGTTTGGTACTTTCTTCACCTTTTTTTTTCTTTCTTCATCTTCAATCTTCACTGCCATGTAAGCAAATTTAAAGTATACTTTTGAGTAAATATCTTGCTTTCTATTCCTTTTTCTTTCTTTTTGTTTTAACTACTTTGTGATATCCTAATTAACCACTCTCAATTGACTGCTTTCAAAATAAGAACTAAGAGCTCTCATTTAATCAAGTGGAAGCTAATTTAACTCTTTCACACTACAGCAATGATAACCATCCTCCTCTTTCTTTCTCTCTCATATCAATATCCACCACATGTGCTATATCTTCAGTATCAGACTCCAGGTATTCTAAATGAGATCAGTGTGGCATTATATCACATTATTATGGATTTTCCTACATCACATTTTTTTCTTTTAATACTTGTGAAGATAAGTGAAACAGTAATCTTTTATTCATGGATTAAATGTGTTTCTAGATTTTTATTTATTTTTGGGGGGTTGGTAATTTGAAAATCTCTCATATGCAAGGAATATGCTGTTTCCATTTGAAAAAAGTGAAAGAATAGATGGGGAAAATGAATTCAAACCAGGCAGGGTTTCATATCTTATAATAATTGCCTCTCTTCATTATTTTTATCTTATTTTATTTATTTATATTATTATTATTATTTTGATTGGTCATGGGGCTTGAACTCTGGGCCTGGGCACTGTCCCTCAGCTCTTCAGCTCAAGGCTAGTGCTCTACCACTTGAGCCACAGGACCACTTTCGGTTTTCTGGTGGTTTATTTGAGATAAGAGCCTCACAGAATTTCCTGCCTGGGCTGGCTTTGAACCACGATCCTCAGATCTCAGCTTCCTGAGTGGCTAGGATTACAGGTTGAGCCACTGTTTCCCAGCTATCTTATTTTGTGTTTTTTTAGTGGGGCTTGAACTCAGAACCTAGGTGCTAGCCCTGAGCTTCTTTTGTGTGTGTGTGTGTGTGTGTGTGTGTGTGTGTGTGTGTGTGTGGTATGTTTATTAGAGATGAGTCTCATGCACTTTCCTTCGTCAACTGATTTCAAACTGAGATCCTTAGATCTCAGCCTCCTGAGTAGTAAGATTAGTACATTAACACAAGTGCTCGGCTTCTTCTTCCTTTGTAAATAGAAGTCAAACACAGCTAATTTAGATTGACAAACATTTAATCAGTTGGTTAGAGAGTATAGTATATGGATAGAGTGTCGACCACTTTCTTCAGTAAAATGTAAGATTGTTTTCGGAACCTTATTATGCATCAGATAATCATCTTTTTTTCCCAGTCTCCTGAACACACAAGGGTAGACAATACAATATATAACTAGCTGTCATATACAGATCTGAAAAAATGTTCTCAGCATATATAAATCCAAGTCCAGGCATTACACAACCAGAGTTTAAAATGCTACAAGTAAATCATCCAGATTTAAGCTTCTAAGGAAACACAAACCACTCTCTAAGGACATATGAGTCCAAAACTTCAGAAGATGCTGTCTCACTGTGGGATGGCAGAAAATAGAGCTCCCAGACCACCCTGGTGTGTAGTAATCAACAATGCAGTGGCCCACTTTATAAAGGCGTCAGACAGTCTGTAAGCAAAAAGGCAGAACCTCCAACTGAGACAGGCCCTGTTAATAAGTGATTTCTAGTGAAAAAAAGAAGAGAGGAGAAGTAGGCCAGCTTTAGCATAGACAACTGGTCATAAAACAATCTTTTCTTTTCCTTTTGTGATTATCCTTTTTCATTTGGAACAACTCCATTTAGAAACTTCTCCTGAGACACCATGAGAATAGAATGCGCTGACATTCTACCTTCCTGCTCTCTCAGCCATTCATATCTGAAAAGCATGGTTTTCCTGCTAATCTGAATTTTTTGAGAGTGGAGCCACACCCTGTTCAGCCCATGGGCTTTCTTTTCAAAATAGTGTCGTCTCACAAAGTCACTTCAAATACATTTGGTGAAAGTCATCTTATTCCAATATTGCTCTGAACTGTTTGGGAAGCTTTGGATAAACTACATTATGTGGTTTAGTTTTATACGTTCTTTTATTTTATGTGTTCTTTTTTTACTTTATGCATTTTCGTTTCCTCATCTGAAAAATTGGGTTGGTATCATTTTAAACAATTTGAAAACACATAGCAAAATAGGTTTATATCATAATTATTTTTTTTACTTTAAAAAGCAAATGCATGAGTCTGTGTCTGCCAGGTGTAATTTGGGGCTTTTCATGTAATATAAGCTGAGTTTTCTGAATAATCCAATTATTGTTTAATAGCAATAAAAGAGTTGAATTTGACTGTGACAGACTCGAGTTCTTATGTTGAAAATCATTCCAAAGAAGCTCATTAATTTGTCTGATTCATGTAACATATACAATGATGAAAAGTAACAAAGCAATTACTTTAGGAAGTATTGAAAACATTTCAGTTTCCTTGTAATCATGACTTGGTATGAGCAAAAGTACCTCTGTGAGTGCCCCCACCTGCTGTGATAAGTACAGAGACAAAACCCCATTTTGTCAATAGGGGCAACTTGTATAAACTGGATACACAAATAGAAAATAATAATGTTGAAGGAATTATAATTAATTAATTCAAGCTTCAAGATAAGATCACTGGATCCTGCTGACCCTACTTGTTAATCAGTTGATTGATTAATTGCTACAATCATAATAATTATATAGCACAAATCTAAGTACAGTTAATGATAGTGTAGACGTAGAGTTAAAAGTTCCTTTCAATCTGCATATCTTTCCTCATTCTTTGATTTAAAGGAGTTAGTTTCCTTTACTTTAGACATATCTGTTGGCTCAAAGAGATGGGAAGTTGATTTGAAAATTAGCTGAGAATTGTGCTGGTTCAGCTGACCATTTGGGGTAATTCCTTGATGATCTGTTAAGATTTCTAAAATAAACCCATATAAAATAGCAATGTTTTATTTGATATATTGACACACCACATCACTCTTATTCCTAATATGCTCACTGTATGATGGATTATTGTACTGGCATGGTAATAGATATTACTCCACACAAGGTTCTCTATATTTACTTTTCCATATTTGTATAATGGATAGGAGACTGCATTTCCATTACTTAGTTTCCATACTTGGATTAAAGCATGTGTTACAATATGAATTCAAAGAAGTACATACTCAGCTTCTAAAAATAGGTATAGATCAAAAACTGGGTTTAAAATGTCCACATGTTTATGAATGGGAAAATTCAATTTTAGGCTTTATTTTTTGACTACCTCTTCTACATCTCCTTATAAAGTAATAAAAAATAGAGGAGAAGTTATCACCTGTTCTTGCCTTCTACTGTTTCTTTTTCTAATATGTTTTTATTGTGAAAATACTGTACAGAGGGGTTACAGTTACATGAGCAAGGTAATGAATACATTTCTTATCCAGCATTGTTGGCTCCTCCTTTGTTTTTCCCCAACTATCCCTGCCCTCCCACCTCTTCAGCTACACTCCCCCCCCCCGCTCCCCTTCCCCCCCACACCCTCCCCAAATTGTGAATTTTCAACATAGCATCTTGTACATCACATTGTTGCAATGGGTCAACTTGTATCCCTATTTAAACAATTTTTTCCCTTCCCCTCCCCAAATTATACCAACATCAAATACAGTGAAAACAGGGGTTATACCGTGGGGGAGGAACATACAAAGCAACAAAAAAAATCACATGGTATCTTATAAATACCTTAGGAACAATAGCAAGAAAGAAAAAAACCACTTGTGTCCCTATCTTGGGGTTCATTTCACTTAACATTTCACTTAACTAGTATATGTGAGATATACTAGTTATTGCAAATAAGGGAAACCATGGGACCTATGTTTCTTTGGGCCTGGCCACTGTTTCTTTATTAAACTCATTCAGATTCTGTTTGTAAAAGCCATAAACCAAGGGAAAAAATTAACCCTTGATAATTTGTCTTTAGTTTTATCTCCTCATCAGAGTCTCAATTTCTGCAATGAACACTTTATCTTGTTGTACATCTAAGTTCAAATGTGATCCATTTCATAATTATTTTCCAAGTTTTTTTCTTAAGAGCATTGAATTTTTTCCTTTATTATAATCTTTTGTATGATCTTTTTTCCCCTTTCTTTGGCAAAACAAAGTGAACAGCTTAGACCTAATTTAGTTACTAGATGTTTCTCAAACTTTTGCATGTGTATAGCTTTTAAAGGTTAATAAAAACATAAGTCCTTGAGCACCATTTATATAGACTGCCTTTTAGAAGGTGTGTCAGTTTGGTAGTTTTTGGGTTTTTTTGCTATAGACCAAGATATATGAAAGAACAATTTTAAGGGAAGATATTTTTCGTATCATTTCAAAGGGTCTGTTCATGGTTGCTTGTTCTCATGTGTGTAGGCTGAACATCATGGCAGTAGGAGTGAGTGATGTAAGAAGCTCTTCACCTTGTCATGTACAGGACACAGGGAATGAGAAAAGCACTGGGGACTAAGAATAACCTTCAAAGGCATGCCCACACTGACACACTTCCTCCTCTAACTAGTCCATGCCTTCCAAAGTGTCATTATCTCCCACAAACTGGGGACTAAATATCCAAAAATATTGACCTGTTGAGGGCATTTAATATTCAAATTATATCAGAAGGTATTCTGGCCAGGTACTAGAATGTACAGATCTAACAAGATCACAGGTGATTCTGTTGCACTCAGATTGTGGCTCACATTTTGCATGGCATTGATTCTCTAACATAGTTGAGGTCACACATCTGAGAATCTTACTTCAGAAAAGTACACAGGTGCACATATATACAAATTTGGCAAAACCTTTGGAAAGTGGCTCAAGAGTCCCTGGAAGCATATGCATGGATGGATCCCAGGGCAGTAAGTTCACTTGCCCAAGGTCATACTTGGAAGATGGCCAACTATAGTGCCTGCTGTGCAACATGACTCACTTTTATGCTTCCTGTCTCCTCTTAAATATGTTCTGCCATCAAAATTATTTTCTCTAAAACATAATTTTCATCTTTTCCTCATCTTTCCTAAAATATCTGTGATAAGCTTTATTGTCTATTGGATAAAATTTAACCCTTCTGCAGTGTTAAATTATCTGTAATTGATTAGTAATTTCTTGGGCAAATACTTATTTTTAAAATGGAACATACTGTACTAGGTACAAGGACAGACAATCCAATCAAACAGTTGCTGGGTGTGCCTTCCTCAGATTTATAATACTATATTGACTCTATCTGCTCTCCCTAATTACCTACCACCTGTCTTCAAAATCTGCTTCATTCCACCCAGATACCTCACTTTCCCCCAAATCACACTTATCTCAGGACTGGAGCCAGTGCTCATGTTCATTTTCTGGCTGAATTTCCAAACTTCATATCCCCTTACTGCTCCTTTCATAAAGCAATCCCAATGACTGCACTCCCATCTCTCTCTTCTGCATAACATTTCTTGTCTGCATTACTCATTGTGGAGCAAGATAACATACAGTCAGCAGTTGTTGGGCCATATACCTCTTACTTCTTAGTTACCCTCTCAAGATTCACATTCCTGGACTTGGGGCAGAATGTTGTAGAAGCACTGCTCTCTTCCAAGTGACTCCATTAAGGCAAAAGCAACAAAATTAGTCATTTCTAAATCTGAGTGGACTCTAGTTTTCACCCGAGGGTTTTTAGCATGCTTTTTAGTAAAAGGTTCTGAACCTCATCTGTAAGGTAAGTACAAGAATCACTTTCTGCAAGAGCGATTTGAACAAAAGCCAGGTTTGGAATCTCCTAGAATAGTTGATTTTGTTTACTTAAACTCTTCTTTCTTTATTATTCACTACTGATATTGCTATGATTACTGCAAAATATGTAGACTATAACATAGCAAAAAGAGAAAGAGAAAACAGTCTAATCAATGAGAGGCAACCCCTAAGATGTTGTAGTAAATCCTTGCAGTCTTTGCTACTTATATAAATACTTTTGTACATGTTTTAAAATGGTTCATGCTTGCCTAGCTTTGAATCTGTATGCCAGAGTTTTTCAGTTTGAAACTCAATCCCAATGCAACAGTCTTCAGAGGTGGGATCTTTGAGGTGATTAGTTCATGAAGACTCTGTCCTTACAAAAATGAATCAATGCCGTTTTTCTAGGAATGGATTCTTGATAAAAGGATGAATTAAACTCCTTTCTCTCTTATTTCCTCTACTCAGCCCTTCTGCCCTTGCCACCATTTCCCATACTTCCCTTCCTGGTCCTCTCCACTTACAAACACACTACCTTTTCCCTTCCATCTTAGATCATACAGCAAGAAGGCCCTTGAGGTTTCATAACCCTTGACCGTGGACTTCCCAGCCCCCAGAATTGTCTCTATTACAAGCACAAGCCAGACTAATACAATGCAATACTAATACAATAGTACTGCATGTACACTATTGTACACTTTATTGAAATTGCCACGTGAAGTAATGTTTTCTCCAGCACAATTTAACGATTTCATGACATTTCATTAGACAAATGGGTCAAAAATTAACCTCCTTTATATTTGTACACATGTATTCCTTCTATATTTTTCACCAAATAACATTTTAAAGGGAAAAATGTTTCCTTCTAGTTACATAATTGCCAGTAAAAGCATGAATGCACACACACACACACAAATGCACTTTAAGAATTTTGTAAATCTTCCCATTCTAAGCAGCTAATAGGGCTTGTCTCATAATCACTAGCCATCATTTCATCTACAGTCATGTGTTGTATTCTTAATAGGTCTTTACTGGTATTATCTGTTTATACTCTTATAGGGTACTTTTAAATGTGAAATCACATCTTTTGTTGTTGTTTCTCAAATAAATTTTTTATTGTGAAAATACTGCGCAGAAAGGTAATGAGTAAATTTCTTATCAAACATTGTTGCCTCTTGCTTTGTTTTTCCCCTACCATCCCTTCCTTCCCATCTCCACAACACCCCCGCTCCCTCCCACCTAAATTGTAAAATTCGCTTTTAACATAGCATTTTGTACATCTCATTGTTGCAATGGGTCAACCTGCATCCCTATTTAAACAATTAATTTTTTTCCTTCCACTCCCCAAATTATACCAACATCAAATATTTGATAACCCCTGAAACTAGGGTTTATACCGTGGGGGAGGGATGTACAAAGCAACAACACAAAACATCACGTGGAAATATATATGTGTGTGTGTGTGTGTGTGTGTGTGTGTTAGAAACAATAGCAAGAAAGAAAAAACCACTCATGTCCTTATCTTGGAGTTCATTTCATTTAACATCATTTTATCTGACCTTTTCTGCTTGTCTTAGACATATACTAGTTATTGCAAATAAGGGAAATCATGGGACCTATGTTTCTTTGGGCCTGACTTACATTAAATTTATTGCCTATCTTCTTTGCAAGTTTCTGCCAACACTAGAAAAAAACAAATATCAAGATAATTAATCTTCTGAAGTAAATTTTTAATATATATTTTTATTGTAAAGATACTGTACAGAGAGGTTACAGTTATATGAGCAAGGTAATGAGTTCCTATTGTTTCCCCCTCCTTTGTTTTCCCCCTACCATCCCTTTCCTCCCTACCTCCCCAACTCCTCCCTCCTATGATCCCCACCCATGCAAAGTTGTAAAGTTTGTTTTCAGCATAGTGTCTCATTGTTACAATGGGACATCCTGTATCTGTATTTCAGCATGAAGTAAATTTTGATGAAATGTTATATAAAAGCTAAAAACCTGAGGTAGGAGAATACTAGTGTGTGTTTGTGTGTGTGTGTGTGTGTGTGTGTGTGTGTGTGTGTGTAGATGTGATACCTTATTCTGACCATCTGTTGAGGACATATCTAGTTCCAAATATTGTCAATTAAAACAGATGACAAATCTTAATAACAATTTTTACTTGTGAATACTAGCAAGATCAGCATTGTGCAATCTTGTAGTTCTCTAATGGCAATTGCATTACCTTGGGGCTTTACACGGATGTACAGATTTTTTTGTTTTGTTTTCTTGGTTGTTTTTTTTCCATTTGCTTGCTTTCTTCTTTTTTTTGCCTTTAATCTGTCAGCACTCATAATCTAGTACACAGAGTGATAAGAAAGTATGCAAAATGCATTGCTACTTAGCAGTGGGGAATTCCAAATATGGTACCGAAAGATTGAAAATGTAAGAGTGGACTCTTCTGTATCAAAGGGAGCATTGTTGAATGTAGCAAATAGGAATAATCTTTGGGATGCTTTGCAGGTAGACTTGTATCTGTGTGGTAGAATGGGAATTTCCATGATCTGACTGGCATTGGAACATCACCTCCTGAAAAGGCAATCAGCTAAAGAGAGGTTTTCCACATATGGACCTGAAGCCACTAACATGAAAAACACAAGGACAGGAGCAAGGGATGTGGGGATTTGGTGGCAGATGGTTAGGTCTGCACAAAGTGTCCACCCAGCTTTGTTCAGCCCATATTCTGAAACAACTAGAATAAACACTTAGTGTCATAATTTATAAGCAAGCATATCAGTACTAATAAATCAGAATCCTGCAAACAGTCATGTTTATTATATTCTTGTTGCTTAATATTCATGACAATAATTTATTTTTATAGTACAGTTTCACTGTTCTTTCCACTACGGCTCTGCATTTAAGTCTGGCAAGTTGAATTAGCAGATCAGGTAACCCTTTGAAGACAGCAAAAGTTCACTAGTCAGGTTAAAACGTCTCATTTTCTCACTTAATATCCTCTTCCTTTTCTCATAAATTTGGAAACAGTAAAGATGAAGTCTCTGTGAATTATGTTGTAATTCCAGTTTTACATATAAAAAATGATGGCCAGTGTCCACATAGTTCTTTGATAGTAGCTGTGTAACAGGAGACTTGTGGTAGATAAGAACATTTGGAGAGATGGAAGCGGTTAATTCTTAAACTTATTGTCAACAAAATGGATGAAATTAATTTCCACCTCTGTCATTCTTTATACCAATTCTTCTGACACCCCACTTTAGCAGTTCAGGATCAGTTCTGCTAATTAATATGGATTATTCAAGGAGGAATTACGTCAATTAAGAAAGCACATTGGTTTTGTATTTACCTAGTGCTGGAGTCACAAAGGTGAGTAAAACATGTCTCCTTATGCACCCCAGAGAGTCTCAAATCAGACTAACAGATGGAAAACTGGGGCTGGGGTACAGATCTGTGGTAAAGTACTTATCTAGCAAAGATTTGGGTTTGCTCCCCTAAACACTTCAGGGGAAGTGAGACAGCGAGCAAGTGAGCAAGTGAGCAAGTGAGAGAGAAAGGAGAGTGAGAGAGACAGAGACAGAGATAGAGAGAGACACAGAGAGAGACAGAGAGACAGAGACAGAGACACAGAGACACAGAGACAGAGACACACAGAGACACAGAGACAGAGACACAGAGACACAGAGACTCAGCGAGACAAAGACAGAGAATAGAGAATAGTATTATCTTTGTACTAATCCATAATATATATGCCAGCCTAGTAAAATTTTAAACATTATGTAAAATGTAAATATTATCTGATATGAATATACTATTAGTATTTAATTATATTTAAGATCTTATTATTATTCATGAAGGTTTAAAATAATAGATTTATTTTCTAGATCACGAACATGTTTTCCTAGTACATGTCATGAGGGACTAAGTGATGTTTTGCTGTAGTACAGCCTTTCATTTATGTGACACCATGAGGTAAGTTGTAAGAAATTCATTGTTATTTCCTTACTCACTTGCTAAGAATTATAATAATGATAAAGCACCTTATAAACATTTAAAATAGGAGCAGCTCTACTTTCAGCATTTTGGTGGTTAATTGGAGATAAGAGTTTCATGAACTTAACTTCCTGGGATGGTTTCAAACCTTGATCCCCAAATCCCAGCTTCTTGAGTAGCTAGGATTACAGGCATTGGTCACAGGTGCTTAGCAAATTAAATGTTCCTTACAAATACATTTAAAAACTCTCTAATCTTTTCCATCTGGTAGGTGCATTTGGATGTCACTAGTACTTATTTTAAAAATAATTTTAATAACTCCTGTGACCTAAGCACAGACATGAGAACCTGTAATGTTGCCTTGAATGCACAAAGCAATAAAAAAAATTGCTGTATTTATCTTAATTTGGATAGTCAAGACATAGTCTTTTTTAACTTAATTTTGTTTTGTTATAAAGGTGCTATACAGAAGGGTTACAGTTACATAAGTAAGGTAATGGGTACATTTCTTGTCGAACATTGTTACCTCCTTCATTTTTCTCCCACATCCTTCTCCCTCAGCTCCCACTCCAAGTTGTAGGCATTTCGAACTTAGTGTCTTGTGAGTATCACTGTGGCACTGGTGTACCCTCTGTCCTTGTTTCACCATTTTGTTATTCCCTTTCCCTTCTCTAAATCAGATAAAGGTATATACAAGAAGCAGGGTACCACAATCAAAACCAGTGAATGCTGGGGATAAGCCAAAATGAAAAAGAAAAAAATACCGACATCAAATACAGTGAAAGCAGGGGTTATACTGTGGGGGAGGGACATACAAACCAACAAAGAAATAATCTTATAAATGAGTTAGAAACAAATGCATGAAAGAAAAAAAAACATTTAAATATATATCTTAGGGTTCATTTTCCTAACATCACCTTATCTGACCTTTTCTGCTTGACTCATACATATACTAGATATTGCAAATAAGGGAAACCATGGGACCTAATTTTCTTTGGGCTTGGCTTACTTCACTTGTCAGTGTAATTTGTGGAGGGGAAGGGAAAAACAAGTCGTTTAAATAAGGATACAGGCGGACCCGTTGCAACAATGAGAAGTACAAGTTGTCATGTTGAAAACAAACTTTACAACTTTGGTGGGGGGGGGAGGATTGAGTGGGGGAGGCTGGGAAGGGATGGGAAGGGTAAACAAAGGAGGAGGCTACAATGCTTGATAAGAAATGTACTCATTATCTTGCCCATGTAATTGTAATCCCTCTGTACAGTATTTTCACAAAAAATATTTTAAAAAAAGAAATAAATAAGTAAAAAGAAAAAATTTGATAGAGTACAGTGATGGCAACAAGGTCAATAACAACAACAACAACAACAAAACTTCTTGTTTCCATATCCTTGAGTTTATTTCAATTTGCATCATTTTTATATGTTCATATTTACATAGCTATTGAGCTATTGTGATCTTCTTCTAGGACATATCCTAGACATATACTATTACAAATGAGGGAAACCAATGAGCCTATGTTTCTTTGGGTCTGGCTTACATCACTTAATATAATTTTTCCAAGTCTTTCCATTTCTTAACAAATGGAGTGATGTCATTCTTCCTGATGAAAGCATAGAAGTCCATTATGTATATATACCAGGTTTTCTTGACACTTTCATCTATTGAGGGGCACCTGGATTGGTTCCATATCTTAGCTATGGTATATAATGCAGCAATGAACATAGTTGGGTGGTAGCTTTAGTGTGGCCTTGCTTGTGATCATTTGGGAAAATGCCCAGGAATGGGATGGCTGGATCATAGGGAACTATGTTTAGTCCTTTGAGGAACCTCCATACTGCTTTCCAGAATGGTTAAATGAGTTTGTTTCCTTTTGGTCACATACCCGCCAGCATCTACTACTACTATTATATATATTGGCCATTCCAACTGTGGTGAAGTGGAATCTCAATGTGGTTTTGAATTGCATTTCTTTTATGGCCAGAGATGTTGTACATTTCTTCATGTGTCTATTGGCTATTCTTATTTCCTTTCCCGAGAAGTCTCTTTTTAATTCTTTAGGCCACTTATTAATGGAGTGGTATTTCTTTGAGGATTTTTTGTTGGGGGGACAGTTATTATTTTTTAGCTCTATGTATATTTTTGATATAAGGTCCTTGTCTATTGTATAGCTAGTGAAGATCTTCTCCCAGTTTGTGAGCTTTTTAGTTATCTTGCTAGCTAAAGACATAGTCTTTCTTAAAGAAATAGGTCAAGTATATGAACAAAGAAAATCATCCATGTTCTATGTGGATTCTTTTCTTTATTTTTCTTAATGGTACTAAGTTAAACCACTGAATGTACTAGCATATTTATAAGACAATTATTATATCAAGAACAAATTCATGGTTAGGAGTAACCTTTTTGAAATATTCAAGTTCTAAGTTCAAATCTCAGCAGAGCAGCTTCCCAATAAATGTGTAGTCCAATAATTTTGTCTCCATTTCCCAAATGGAAATAGTGGGAATAATGATATTTCCTGCATAGAGGTGTTAGTAAAATTAATGTAGCTGGGGAGTGCAGTGGCTAAAGCTTATATTTCTAATTGTTTCAGAGGGCCTGAGTTTTGAGGTTATCCCAGTAAGCAAAAAGACGTTCAAAGACTCAACTTAATTATGTTTGGTACCATGTTATGCTCTTATTATCCTTGAAGTGTCACATATACCTGTCATCCTGAAAAACTTTGGAAAGCACAAAATAAGTTGAGATTCTTCTTGAAAATAACCAACATATACGGGGGTTAGAAGTGTGACTCAGGTGGTAGAGTTCCCATTTAGCTTTGAGGCTCTTAATTCAATCCTCAGTACCATATGAAAATTAAATTTTTGTTGGCAAAATGTTTGTACAGCATTTAGCTATATGCAAGTAAAAATATAGTACATATACTATAAAGTACAGTTGCAACTATACACAGTAATAATATTTACTCATATTATCATACATTCATAAGTTTAAATTGTAGGCATACCATGGAGATACTGAAGTATAGCTCCAGAAACAAATAAAACCATCTTTGGGTTTTCTAGTACAAATAAAATCAAGTTTGTATAATAGATGTATTAAGTACAGTAGGAATATATCTGAATAAACAATGTATATACCTTAATTAAAAGTACCTATGGCTGGCTTCCATGGCTCATGCTTGGAATCCTATCTACTCAGGAGACAGGTCTGAGAATTGTGGTTGCAGCCAGGTGAGGCAGGAAAGTCATGAGACTCTTACCTTCAAGTAATCACTAAAAAGTGAAAAGTAGAGCTGCGGCTCAGTGGTAGAGTGCTACTAAGCCTTGAGCCAAAAAGCTCTGGGGCAGGTCTATGCGCTGCTGTTCAAGCCCCAGAACCAGCACAAAAATAGTGCCTATGGCTAAAAAATGCTAAGAAACATTAGAGCCTTCTGTCAGTCATGGTCGTTTTGCATCACTGTGGATAGCTACTGGCAGAGAAGTTTTATAAAATAAGGGGCCGGGCGCCGGTGATTCACGCCTAGCTGCTCAGGAGGCTGAGATCTGAAGATCGTGGTTCAAAGCCCGCATGGGCAGGAACATCCGTGAGACTTTTATCTCCAATAAACCACTAGAAAACCTGAAGTGGCACTGTGGCTCAAGCGGTAGAGCACTCACCTTGAGCTGAATTGCATAGGGACAGCGCCCAGACCCAGAGTTCAAGCCCCACGACCGACAAAAAAAAAAAAAATTGTAAAATAAGGGAACAAAAAAGTTTTCCAGTATGAATTGACACTCCTTTTATGAAAAAAAAAATCCTTTGTGACATATGATTCTGTTTGTTAGCATTTTACTCAAGGTAAAACAAACTTCTTTCAATATTAGATCTGCTTTCTCAATATCTGTCAGATAAGTTCATATACCATTTGAAATCCTTACTTGTCATCCCAACAATGTATCTTCACTGGAAGACTCCATCCCAAGAAACCACCTTCCTTATCCTTTAAAGTTAAGTCATGAACTTGAAGCGATTCAGTCACATACATCCTCTTGGGCTGCATGGCCAATCCCAGTTCCCTTGCTGTTTTCATTGCTTCTAAGCTTACTTCCACTGATGTTTTGAACTCCTCACAGCCTTCCATAAAGTCTGGAGTTCTTCTCTTCTAAACTCGTTAATTCTAACATTTTGACTATCTCTCATGAATCACAAATATTCTTCATGGAATTTAGAATCACAGATTCTGTCCAGATGCTTTTCAATTTACGTCACCCAGGTCCATCATAGTAATCAGTAACTATGCCAGCTATTGCCTTTCAAATTATATTTTTTAAATAATTCAAAATTATTTCTTCATCTCATGGGCTGCAGAATGGATGTTGTGTTATTAGGTAGGAAAACAGTACAAATCTCCTTGTACATCTCCATTAGAGTTCTTGGAGCATTATCATTGGGCAGTAATGTTTTAAAAGGAATATTTTTTTTGAGGAGTCAGTCTCAATAGTGAACTGAAAATATTCTGTAGACTGTTAGAATCCATGACTTTTTATTTATTTATAGAACACCATCATACTACACGCCTAAAGCTTAAGAGTCCCAAAATGTTCCAAAAGATAAATGAGCATTGGCGTCAATTGAAAAATCACCAGCTGCATTAATCCCTAGTGAGAGAGTTAGCCTGATCATTGAAGCTGGGCATTGACATCCCTTCTTTAGCTATAAAAGTCTTCGATGGAATCTTCTTCCAATATTATTCTGTTTCATCTATGTTGAAAATCTAATCTGTTCTTTAGATAGGCATATCGATTCCTAGATCTGGGTAACTTGCTACAACGTTGACATCAGTACTCAACTGCTTCACCTTGAACTTTCATGTTAAAGAGATGGCATTACTGTTAAACAAATGAGTCAATGGCACCCAATTTTAAACTTTTCTTCTAAAGTTTCCTCATCTTTCTTAGTCCTCACAGAAGTGAAGAGGCGTGGGGTCTTACAGTAGATTTGGCTTAAGAGAATGTTGTGGCTGATTTATCTTTTATACCGACCAATAAAACTTTCTCCACATTAGTGAAAAGGTTGTTTTACATTGTTAGCTTTTCTGTATTCAATGGAGTAGCCTTTTTAATTTCCTTCAGGAACTTTTCCTTCACATTCACAACTTTTCTCACTGGCACAAGGGGCCTAGTTTTCAGCCTGGTGACTCTGCAACATGTCCTCCTCAACAGGCTTAATCATATCTAGTTGTTGTTCAAATGTGAGACTTCAGAGTCTTATGTGAATGCTTAAATAGTTATTAATTGACCTAATTTCAGTATTGGTGGACTTCAAGAAATGGAAAGATTTGGGATGAGGGAGCAAGATAGGGAAGGGTTTCTCACTGTAGTAGCCATAACACAGGTACTTTGATTAAGTTTGCCATCTTATATAGGGGCAGTTCACGCTATCCCCAAATGATCAGAATAATAGCATCAGAGATCACTGATCACAGGTCACCATAACTGATACAGTAATTACCAACTTAACAAAAAATTACCAAAATACGATGCAGAGACACAAACTGAGTCAGTAGATTTTCATCTCACTGAGTTGCCACAAACTTCCATTTGCAGAAAACATAATATCTACAAGATACCATAAAATGAAGTACAATAAGGTGAAGTAGGTTTACACATATGATTCAGAGAGTTTCTAAAAGTAGCTCAGATGTGTAGAGGACTTTGATTTATAAAATTGGAGTGTCTGTTTTCTGCATTTTTTTTTACTGGCATTGTATTTGAAATTCCTCTCAATGTGTTATGAATTGATATCTATCACTGCTCCATTTTCCCATGCAAGCATGTTCTTGAAATGTACTTGAATAGAGCATGGAAGACATACTATTACAGCCTGTCATTGTCATAATGCTTGAATAATAAGACTAAAATAGTTATATTAAAAACTTTGGTTTTGGCTCTAGTTCTAGCTGTTCTGAGACTCCAGTGAGATCTTTTTTCTGAATATGCAAATCTTAAGGCAAAACTCTTCTGTTGGTGTCATGGTCTTGGCAGGCTGGGCTTTAAAGAAGAATGTTATAGCTTTGCTTGCACATTTCTGTATGCAAGTTTAAAAATGCATAAACAATAGGAGAGAGAAGTGAGTAAAAAGTGACACCTGGGATTGTAAATTCAATTTCAGACCCCAAGAATAGAATTAAACAGTATTAATAAAGAGCTAATTAAGTCTTGCATTTCAGTAATGAGATGAAATTGCCAGAATAAAAGAGAAGCCATCTTTTAGTGATAAAGTTTCACACCTAAAGCATACCACTGAAGAATGCTTTCTACCAAGAACTGAATGTTTGTGTTCTCCTAAATTCATATGTTGAAGCCTCAAATATAATAATGTTTAGAGGTGGGTCCTTTGAGAAGTAATTAAGTTAAAATTATTTCAAGAGCAAACCAGGATAAGGCCCTTACCAGAACTTGACAATGCTGGTGTTCTGATCTTGAAGTTCTAACTTACAGGACTGTGGGAAGAAATTTCTGTTGTTTAAGCCATAATCTAATGACATTTTCAACTAAGACAATTTCCAATGGTAGAAGGACACATTTGAGGAGTATGACTTGAAGAGTCTGAAAATCTTGATTCTTTAGAAATTATTGACCAATAGGGTCATTACACCCTAGTTGATGTATCTTTTCCCGTGGTGGACTTTTATGTTTGGCTCACATGCTTCATATTCATTCAGGGATCTATTTCTTAGAAGCTCTGAAAATCACAGACCTGAACAACACATACAATAGCTTCTGAGGAGGTTTTTCTTTTTCTTTTTTTTGAATTTAAATTTTTATTTTTTGTGAACATACTGTACAGAGGGGTTACAATTACATGGGCAAGATAAAGAGTACATTTCTTATCAAGCATTGCAGCCTCCTCCTTTGTTTACCCTCACGTCCCTTCCCAGCCTCCCCCTGTTCACCCTCCCAACCCCCCCACCAAAGTTGTAAAGTTCATTTTTGACATGACAACTTGTACTTCTCATAGTTGCATCGGGTCCACCTGTATCCTTAAACGACTTGTTTTTCCCCATCTTCTCCACAAATTATACCGACATCAAATATAGTGAAAGCAGGGGTTATACTATGGGGGAGGGACATACAAAGCAACAAAGAAATA
>NW_012267342.1:2664428-2726316 GCF_000151885.1 Dipodomys ordii
AAAGTTTGTTTTCCACATGACAACTTGTACTTCTCATAGTTGCATCGGTTCCACCTGTATCCTTAAACGACTTGTTTTTCCCCATCTCCTCCACAAATTACACCGACATAAAATATAGTGAAAGCAGGGGTTATATTGTGGGGGAGGGACATACAAAGCTACAAAGAAATAATCTTATAAATGAGTTAGAAACAAATACATGAAAGAAAAAAACATTTAAATACTTATCTAAGGGTTCATTTTCCTGACATCACATTATCTGATCTTTCCTGCTTGACTCATACATATACTAGATATTGCAAATAAGGGAAACCATGGGACCTTTGTTTCTTTGGGCTTGGCTTACTTCTCTTAATATAATTTTTTCCAAGCCTTTCCATTTCCTAACAAATGGGGAAATGTCATTCTTTCTGATGGAGGCATAGAATTCCATTGTGTATATATACCACATTTTCTTGATCCATTCATCTATTGAGGGTCATCTGGGTTGGTTCCATATCTTAGCTATGGTAAAGAATGCTGCAATAAACATAGTTGTGCTAGTAGCTTTAGTGTGGTCTTGTTTGTAAATATTTGGGTAAATGCCCAAAAGTGGGATTGCTGGGTCATAGGGGAGCTCTATGTGAAGTCTTTTCAGGAACCTTCTGAGGAGGTTTTTCATGATTCTCCCAACACCCTGATGTAATATTTGCTTAAGACTATCTAATTTAAAGCCAAGCACTGGTGGTTCATGCCTATAATACTCACTACTCAGGGGACTGAGGTCTGAGGATCCAGGTTGGAAGCCAACCTGGGCAGAAAAGTTCACGAGACTCTTATTTCTAACTAACCACCAAACAAAGCCTGAAGTGGAACTATAGCTCAAGTGGTAGAGCACTAGCCTTGAGCAAGAAAGCTCAGGGACAGTGCCCAATCCCTGAGGTTAAAGACCAGAATTCCACTGCCCCCATACTCACACCGTTTTACATATATATATATATATATATATATATATATATATATATATATATATTTGTGAGTGTGTGCATATATATATAGTTTTTCTCTGATTTTTCTGAAAGAAGTTTTATAACACAGCACAAAAGGAGAGAAATATCTCTAAGAATATTTCAGTAAGATAATGGTTCTTTTCCAAGTACCAATTAGAAATTCAGAGAATAATGTCTACACGGTATCTAGCAATCTTACTATTGTGTTTAGAGTCATGGGCATAGAAAGGAGTTGGAAAGATTATTGCTTTCATCTCTTAGTAAGACAGTATCCACCTGAAATATCAGGACAGATGGCACTAATTATGTCTTTCAATCTGTTACTTGGCAGAGGAATGGGCTGGAGATGTGCAAGGGTCAACCTTTCACTTACTGGACACTCAAGGTGAGAAGAACAAGAGGAAGGGCTTAAGAACTGACTGTCTGGTTAGAAGGTAATCATGGATTTAGGGCCTCAGGCATTTGACCTTTCAGAATTCTAGTTTCTGGAGAAAAAAAATGAATGTGTTGTATAAAATGAAATGTTAGGAAGGGGAGGAACTGCACATTTAAGTGGAATATATATACACATAAGCCAATGGAAGGAAAAAACTCATACTATCAAATATAACTTTAAAAATCCATGGATTGTGTGTGGGTGTGCATATGCCCATATGTGTGTGTGTGTGTTTGTGCCATCCTGGGGCTTCAGATCATGGCCTGGCCACTGTGTCTTGTCTGCGAGCAACGTTAGCACTCTAACACTTGGAGGCACAGCTCCATTTCTGGCCTTTCGGTGGTTAATTGAAATTAAGAATCTCACAGATTTTTCCTGCTCAATCTGGTTTTCAACTGCAATTCTCAGATCTCAGACTCCTGAGTAGCTAGGATTATATGCATGGATCACCAGCACCCAGCTACTTCATGGATTAGAAAACAAAAAACAAGGGGCTAGGAAGGTGGCTCAGTGGTAGAGTACTTGCCTTATATGCTTGAGGCCCTGGGTTCGATTCCTCAGCACCACATAAGAAAAAAGCCGGAAGTGGCACTGTGGCTCAAGTGGTAGAGTGCTAGCCTTGAGCTGAAGAGCTGAGGGACAGCGCCCAGGCCCAGAGTTCAGACCCCACGACCGGACCCCCCCAAAAAATAAAAACAAATACCAAAAAAAACCACCAAACATTAAAAAAGATGTTTACCTCCATCTTTCCAATCATATTACTTTTTTCCAAGTCTATTACCATATTTTCCTCCATACCAGCCCTGTTACTTGTTTTCTATGATACATGTGGGAAATGTAGCTACTTTCCATATTTCTTTCACAAAAAATTGTCCAGTTTTTTTTCCTTGAAGTATAAATAGAAAATGTCTGAGTCAATAATTCAGAAAAAAAATCACATTCTCTAAACCATGTAGCAATTTCAACATGGATATTCCACTGAGACAACCTGAACCAATTTCCCCTTGGAAACTGATTGCACCTCAGTAGTTATTGCATCTAGAGTTTAACTCTGCAGAGCAATAAGGGGTGAGCCAAATGAAGAGATGCCACTCTTCAGGGAGCTCATGAGAGTCCTGGAAGCTATTCAAAGAAAAAAAATTATTGACAGTCAGAGAACTAGTGCAAAGCAGAGCTCTTGAGAAAATTTGAGAGTGTGTTCTTAGTTACTTGTGTTGTTGTGACAAACATTGGAAGGAAACAGCTTGAAGAAACAGTTTAAGCCATGGTTGCTTTCTGCTCTTGGCTGCTGGTTTCTCTTCTTCCAATCAAGGCTAACCACCCTATCATGTGACTGAGTGTAAGTAAGCAAGAGAAATAGGGGTAAAGGGTCCATTCTCATTTCATGGCAGTTTGAAAATAGCTCATGGCTGGGTTATATTAGAAATCTCTTGACAGAATTCATTCATTAAAAGAAAACTGACCATATTGAAAATAGAGTGTACATATGATAAATAAAACATTTTGAGTTTAGTGAATGAGTATATGCATACATGTGTATTTTTCTGTTCCTGTGTCTTTTGACTATAAGTAGAGTCTATTGATTAGGTTTTGGTCGATAACTCTTTGAACTTTTGTTTCTGTGAGACATGTCTACAATGGTACAAGCATTTTCACAGGCTAGTCCACAGCCTTTCCTTCCACACTCCCAGCCTCTCACCTATCACCTTACCAGTCAACTTGTATCTCCACAAGCCAAGCCAGCTAACTTCTCAACTTGGAGAAGGCATTACTTTGGAATTGTCTCTTCATTATTGTGAATGTTACAATAATGTTTAACAGGACCAAGGCAGCATCACACTGGATAGCCTCCAGGTTATGATTAAGATGTATACCCTTTGGAGTGGGGTTGTTCTCTTGCAGAACATAGAAATATCATGAGATGAAGAAAGAAAATGGGATTCACTGGGTTGTGAAACAAGAGAATATCTTATAATATTCTCTTAAACATGTTTGATGCTGTTTGGAAATCTAGAAGCAAAATATTGAAATAGAAAGAAGACAGCTACATGCATCACTTGAAATAGCTTTACTGGAGGATAGGGAAGATGACTGAGAATGGGCAAAAATGTCCTTTGAAACCATACTCTTTAGACAATAGTCTGACTGCACTCTGTCATAAGAATTCTAGCTAATATCCTATGTGCCTGAAACTCTGTACATAGTACTGTAACAAGATTAGCACTTGAAAAATCTCCATGGGAAAGATACTATTTCCCCTCCAATTTGAGAAGAATTGGTGTGTAATGCAGGTAGAAACTACAGCTTAGCTGATAATAGTAAAGACCTTGGTGAACAATTGGCAGGTGAATGGAAGTCAGAAGAAGTGTTTTTCAGCAGAGGAATGAGGCAGACAAAGCCCCTCATCAGGCCTGGAATTTTGGGAAAATATCAAGGAGCTGAGTGGGTTGGGATGTGATGGGCAATGCAGAGAAGTTATGATGAAGGTAGAAAACTTAAGGGTGATCAGATCCTGTAGTGCTATGAAGAACTTGAGAGTAGTTTAGATTTTCCTCTAAATGAAATAAAGGTAGTTACATTCATCTGCCTCAATTTGTAGTTAGAAAATTACTGTATTGAAGTAGGAGAGACAGTTTTCCTGGAGCTGTGGGCAAAGTCAAAAGTTTAGGACAAGTTGCATGAGAGATGCTTTGGAAGGTCCATCAGTGATGATTGCAATTTGTGTGAACATAAGTACATGAAAACCAGTGGCTTAAATCCAGCATCCCAGGACTGGGTCAAGATAACTGTTTGCTACTGAAGCACTGAAAAGACACTGCATTTTGCTATTATATTTTTCAAAAGAATGCCCATACTAGGGATAGGGATTCTCAGGAATCTGACTCATGAGTGCTTCCTGGTTAATCTCTCAGCTCAAAACATTTATTGCTTTGAAAAGTTTGAAAACTGGCTTCTCACTGATATGGAAAGAAGGAGTACAAGTTTAAAAAAATGTCTAAGAAAAAGCGAAAAAGACAAGCACCACATTTTCTAATCGACCCGCTGACTCACACTCAATTAATTTCAGAGTCAAAGCCCAACTTTATTCTGCATCACCTTCTAGTTTTACTTATTAAGGACTTTTCATTAAGACAAGTTAAGTAGGAGGCCCAGTTGTTTATTATCTAGCACTAAACCATTACTTCAAAAAGACACCTGTGCAAGCCATTTGGCTCTTGTCTACTCTTCTTTTTACAATTTAATTGTGAATATAATTAGAGTGAATTAAGAGACAAGCTAGGCATCCACTATAAAATTTTCTGTTTTAGTACACACACACACACACACACACACACACGGAAATAATCACAACAAAAAGTCCAAGTCTGTGGGAATATTAGCTTGAAGTAGCAACTTTAGAAAGCCTCTGTAAAATTTACATACATATATAGATGATAGATAGATAGATAGATAGATAGATAGATAGATAGATAGATAGATAGATAGATGGATAGATGGATGGATGTACTTTTTTTGGAACTGGCATTTACACTCAGGATCTAAGCAAGCACTCTATCAATTGAGCCATATCTTTTGGTGTTGGTATTTATGCTTGGGATGGCCAGAATTATCATCCCTATAATCCCCCTCCTATAACTCGGAAGACAAACATATACTACCATGTCCAGATATTGGTTGAGATAGCATCTAGGGAATTTTTTGCCCAAACTAGCTTCAAACTATAATCCTCTAGTTTTCTCCTCCCCAAAGCTAGGTTTATAGACTTGAACCACTGTGTCCAGTGAGGATACTTATATTGCTTTTACATAATTGGTTTCTTTATGGTGACCCTTTAAACCCTGCCTTTTCATTTTCTGGTTTTAAGGTAATTTATCACTATCATGCTTTTATGTTTAGCAACTGTTTTAAGTTAAGTGCCCTTACAAGCTGTTTCTTTTCTCAAAGAATGTCATCATGGAGTTGATGATGCATCAGAAATAGTTTGACCAAAGGGCACGATAAAGTTAAGAAAATATTTTCAAATATACTTGACTGTTTTTTCACCTCAATTGCCCATTGAAATTTTACTTTAAGGATAAAACATTATGATAACCAAAGAGAAAAAGTATAGGAATGTGGAAAAGGTAGTTTGGTAAAAGACTTAGGCTGTATTCTAACTTTGGTTCTAATAGCCTAATTCTTAATAGGGCTCAGTCAACAACTCAGATGTATTTTTTGTTGTTGGTTTGTTTTACTGATTAACTCCTTAGCATTCACAAAAACTAGGCTCTAAAATATATTGTCTTCAATGCATATATGCTCCAGCCGTCAAATGGAAGATTGATATAAAACATCATTGGTATATCACTTTGTCAGTCCTACCGAGTCTCTAAATTTATATATACACACACATGCTCATACATAAAGAGATATATACACATTTATATGTATAATAAATAGAGTACAAATAACAAACATGCACAGTAATAGACATTATACATGTATATATGTTTATTTTACATAGGAAACTATAAATATATGAAAAAGGGTGAAATTGGAACCATAGTGTGTTTTTGTTTGTTGTTGTTATTTGTTTGTTTTAAGACAAAGTCTTACCCTACAGTTCAAGCGGGCCTCAAACTGGTGATCCTCCACTTATACAAATCCCAGCTTCTCCAATGTTGGGATTACTGGCTTGTAGCTCCATGTCCAGTGCCATAATGTTGTTTTGATCAGAGTCAGCACTGATACCATTTCCATAGAGGAAAATATATGACATCTTGTTGAGAGGTGGGGAAAATATCCCATTATATTTGCACATGAAAGGCAAATGTAGAAATGTACAATTCTTCACACTCTAGTGTGATTACAAAAGAGTTGAGATGAAGGTCAGGTGAATAAAATGATCAGAGCTTTTCTGGAAGTGAGGTTTCATCCAGGTTTAAGGAAGATCACTGTGCTGTCCCTCACAGGTAATAGATACTACAATCTGTAGCTAAATACTTGAGGTCATCCTTCTCATTTACTGATCAGTACATAGTTTTATATTAACATGTGAACTCTAATAATGATATTTTTGAGTGAAAGAAGATGAAAATGGGTGAATTATTGTCAGCATTTGTGACTTGCACAGGTGCTCCCCAATCATGGTGTGGCAGGTGGAAAAATGACTCTCAAAAGCAGAGGATGAGATCTAAGAATGATGGTCTGAAGCCAGGTCTGTGAGACTATTCTCTCCAATTAACCACCTAAAAAGCTAGAAGTGGAGTTGTGGCTGAAGTGGTAGAGTATTGCCCTTGAGCAGAAAGCTCATAGGGAGAGTCCAGGCCTTAAGTTCAAGTCCCAGGCACAAAAACAAAACAAAACACATCTATCATCTTATTACCGGAGCCTGTGAACATGTTACTTGTATGAATAAAGGGACACTCTGGTTGTGACTGAGTTAAGGATCCAGGCATGGAGAAATCTTCCTGGATTATCCAGGCAAGTCCAGTCTAATGACAAGAATTCTATAAAGTGGAAGATGAGCCTGGTGTTTGTGGCTTATGCCTGAAATCTTATCTACTCAGGAGTCTGAGATCTAAAGGGTCATGGTCTGAAGCCAATCCATACAGAAAACGCTGTAAAAACCATCTCCAAAATAACTAGTAAAACTCTAGTCTGGGGATGTGGTTTAAATGTTGGCATGCCAGCTGAGCAAGCTAGCCAAATAAGTTTGAGGCTGAGTTGAAATCCCAGTACTGGGTGAAGAAAGAATGTAAGATGAGATGGAAGAATGGCAGTGGGAGACCTGAATATCAAAGGGGTTGGAGTGATATAAAGTGAGAATCTGATCCAGCATGGGTATCTGGGAAGGTGGAGGAAGAGAAATGTTCTGAAGACTCTGGAAAGGGCATATGGTGGGTTTTCCCCTAGAACTTCCAGAAATGAATTCAACTGTGCCAACTAATTTTAGTTCAGAGATTGAAAGACCATGATGAGAAATGCCAACGAGCTTTTCTCCTCTCTTTTTCTTTCCCAGGAACTCACAGAAGATGCAGATATTAAGACAGAAAATACACACTACTTGTTGTCTCCTTTTGATCTGTAAAGTTATCAGAATAAAAGCGATGAGAATAGAGATAAGCTGAGCACATTTCCCAGGATTTAGCTCTACTGGAAATGCTTTGACCCCATGCAGGCCTCTAGTTATAAGATGGCACAATGTATCATAAATGTCTCTAGCTGTGTTTTTCTACCAAGTTCACATTTACAGTACAAATAAGGCCTTCAGTACAAGTCATTTCCAGAGAATTAAGTCCTTGTTCTCAGTGGGTTAAGTTCCTATGAAATAACCTACAGGTGACCCAATTGCATTGACCCCAAATATAGAATTTCAGATCAATAACCTCATTCCTTTGATAATGAAATATAAAACAAAATTGAGTGATTTTTTTCTTTTACTTCCAAGAGTCTTATCAGACAGGGGATCACTATGGCAATTGCAGGTTTTTATGATATTAATGTTTGTATTTGATCCAAAAAACTATTTTAAAAAGTAAATGCCTTCTGTTCAATTTTCTTGGAGTGTACAATAACTTTCTAACATATAATGAGAATTAAAAGCAATGTAAATAGCACATTGGTCATTAATTACTTGTACTTGAAACAACATATCTTTCTCAGATACAAGGAATTCTAGTTGGATATATAACACCATTTCATCAATTTACCTTTTGACTTTGCTATGAAAATGTAACTCATCTCTCAACTAGTTACTAAATAAAAAGTGTTAAGACTTCGCAACTGGCTCATAGGTAGTGAGAGGGAAAAGGGAAATCATGTCATGATACAATGAATGTGGCATTGTTAGGCATGAGGTTTTGTTTACAATGCACCAAACAACAGAAACCTAAGTGTTTACACAGATAAATAATTTAATGTACAGGACTTATTATCCAGATGAAGAAGCTCAGGGTGAACAGACTAAGAACTCAGCCACTTGAGATAGACTCTGGCTCCTCCAAGATGGAAGGGTGAAGAAAGGAGGAAATGTAGCAATAGATGGAACCAGAGTGGACTGACCTATCCAAAATGAAGCCATGAAAGATGTGGAGTTTCTCTTAGAACAGCCATCCAAGGCAGACAGAGTGGCAAGGATAAGAAAGATAAACTAAGAAACGGACTGGACTTTTTCTGTAGGGATGTGAACATCTCTACCTGACATTCTTTACTGTGCCATAGGCTGATGAGAGCACTTGTGAAATCCAGTTGGTTAGGGCAAGCCCTCCAATAGTGCACAACATTGAGGGCAAAAAGTTATCTATCCAGAAAACATGTTCTTGTCCTTGTGAATTTACTTAACTATTGTATCCCTTATCCTATAAAGCCAAAACCTCATGAGTGGATTTGATTAACTTCTTCCTGCATAGATTCTATAAGATTTATTATGATATACAAAGCAGTCCAGGCTTCCTTTGGGCCTGGTTATACATGTACTTACAATTTTGAGAGAGGTATTTTGTTTTTAGCTTAACTTGTTTCTAGTGCTCTAGTATGATTTCTACCTTTGATACTGATGACTTTTAGCTGTGTCCTCACATGGAGAGAAGATTTCTCTTAGGCCTCATTCATTAAGTCACTAATTTCATTAAGAATGCTCTGGCTCATGTACCAAATGCCTACCAAAGACACCATTCTTCTCAGTACTATCACCTTGGATATTAGATCTCAACACATGAATTTCAGTAAGACACAATCAGAAAATACCCCTGATATTCCTTGTCTTGAACAGAGAATTAAATCTTTGTCATCAGTGGTTAAGATCCTGTGGAATAATCTGCATCTGATCAAGTTGTATTGACCCTCAAATATAGAATTTCAGATCAATAACTTTAGTACTTTGATTATGAAATATATAACAAAATTGAGTGATTTTGTTACTTCATTGAGTCTTATCAGATGAGATTACTATGGCAATCACAGATTCTTATGATATTAATGTTTGTTTTTGGTCCAAAAAACTATTTTTAAAACAAAATACCTTCTGTTCATTCTTTTTGGAATGTGCAATGATAACATTAACACAAGAATGAAGGGAAAACTCTCATTTCTTCTGTTTCATATTACTTTCCTAATACAACTCACCTGGAGAAAAACTGTTATCATCTGTACCTCTTATTTTCTCACAGACTTTTTCCTACCAGAATTCTTTTTGCTTCCAATGTATCTGTATTTTCTCACTTCACTTTAGCAGGATGGATAAGTATTCTCATATAAAATATGAAATAGCTGCAGTTTCAGCAAGAGCAAAATGATGAGAAATCTCAATGGAAAACTCTCCCCTTGCTAATTGTAGCAGTAGCAGACACTATTAGTGTTCAATGCTCCATCCAAGTATCTCACCTGTATTTCTCTGATATTTCTAAGAATCCACAATCTTAATGCTAAGGCCCAAACTTCTTCAAGATAATATCATATGATCCCTAGAAATATATGAATCTATGGGTGAAATTATACTTGCTTTTTATTGCCTTGGGGAGGATGGCTGCAAGGGACCATACAGAGAATCCCAAAGGAGACTGAATTTCAGTTACCATTATTTTTAATGAAGTTAAGAGATCCTGGAAAGTAAAAACTTTTGCTTCCTTGTGAATGAAAAATATAATCAAAGAGCATATTGAGGGCTGCTCTTCAAATTGGGCTCCCCCAAATTCCCGACATACTAATGAGTACCCTACACACAGCCATGGAAGATCCAACGCCTATATAGAGATTATGTTCATGGAGATTTTTCTCCTTAGGACTTTAATTGAGCTCCAGGCCAATAGGCTTTTTAGTTTTACCTTTTGTTTTTTTTTTCTACTTTCTTTGTCGTTCCTCCTTTTATCACCTTGCTTGCCAGGAAACTTTTTTTCCAAGCTGTCACAATTATAATAAATGTACCCTAAAATGTTAAGATTAGAGGCAGCCTTGTAGTTGCTTTTCCAGGGATCCTTCCTAGTAGAAGGATACTAAGCAAGCAAGAAAATTAACTTCTTCTTACTACCTCAAAAATATCAATTATTTTTCCTGTACATGGAAAAAGTTTTTACTCATTCATTCATCCACTGATTCCTTTCCTTGTACCTAACTATGTATCTATTTTATCATTAGGAAAATGAAAGGAAAAGAAAGAGAAAGGAAGCTTCATAGAGTTGGATAGTTGAGTAGTTAGTGACATAACTTACTTACCCTTCATTAAGTCACCCATTAGAAGAAATTTGCCATCACTTAATCTGATATTTATAGTCATCCTCAGTAAATGATATTTTCTAGGTTGATGAGTGAAGAATGAATGAGCCAACAGAACACAATGCTTCACTTGATGATTTATCACATACTTCCTAAATCACACTATTTAAGATTCTTACATTTCCTTCTTAAGATCTCTTTGTCCTCATTCTGAAAGAATGGAGTCAGGGACTAAGTGGTTCAAAAGGTAACCCTTTAAAGATTCCATGAGAAGCTACTTTCCCTTGAGAATTTGGTAACTTTTAATAGGGCTTTATCTCCATTCTTTCTAAATAATTCCTCCAAACAAAACCAAAAAAAAAAAACCCTCAGATATTACAGGGCCAGATACAAAACAGGCCATTTAAAAAAAGACAGATAATGAAACATTCGGAACATTGTTCTCTGTGATTATTATTATCATTCTTATTATCTACTTAATAATTCCAGAGTGCCAGCCTTAATGCGCCAGCAGCTCCTTTTGTGAGGTACTTACTGATCGCCTCCACAAACAGCTCAAAGAAACTGTAAGGGAAGAGTGGCTCAGGCAGCTCCCGGAAAAACATCTTCAGTGCTCCAGTGACAACGTGGATGTCCTCCCACTGGCTGTCGTCCAAATTCAGCTTCTCTTCTGGGAAAACACGAGGAGAAATGGAACAACTGGTTTTAATGAAACAATTACAAGACACTAATTATTATGTTAATGTTTGCCTACTATCATCAGCAACCGTTAACAGCCTTCTGTACCTAGAGGTTTGGTGCTGTGCATGGCTTTTTTTTTTTTTTTTTCCTTTTTCCTTAGGAAGGGAACATTTTCAATGGAATACCATCTGTAGGAATGCAGCTAACACAAAACAAGAGACACAAAGAGACAGTGCCATTGACACAGTATGTCAGATACGTTTATTCCCATAATGCATCAGTATGAAAATTAGCATCACGGCTCAACATGATTCAAAGCTATTTGGTTTTGAGGCCGAGGGGCTAAGATTTGCCAATGATGGTCGGCTCAAGGGACCGGCCTAAAGGCCTTGCTGAGCCAACAGGAGACATATGCTAAACATGGTAATAGAAAATGAGTTATTGCTTTACATGAGTTAGCCTTGCTATGTACAAGGGAATAAGGGGTAACACTTTTTTTCCTTTCCTTTTTTTTTTCCTGAATATAGAGTCAGCAAGGAATAGAATACCGAGTAAGAAAGGATATTAATTCCTTCTTACTGCCTCAAAAATCTTTTTTTTTTGTTTTTGTTTTTTAGTTTCATCTCAGTGAGGAAAATGTGCCGAGAAACAATATTAGACAGACCCCTGTTGGTCTACAATAGGCTATGCAAAGCTGTCAAAAAATGATAGCTCACTGAGGACAAACCCACAAGTGCTAACCAACTCTTTACAAACCAGAAATGTTAGCTTGGGAATTCTGACTGAACTGAAACGTAGAAATACTAAAGACAGTATTTGCCAAAAAAGAAAATCTTAATAGAAATAAGGGCTGCTAGACAATTATCATTTACCTTTTCACCCTTAATATGAAAGTCTGGAATCTTTCTCACACAAGAAATGGAGGTATTTGTATCTGAAAGTGACATCTTTCCAGGCAATTAGCAGGAAACATGACAAAAAGGCATTGCTATTGATCCTAAGGATCCTAAGGATTTGTGTTTTTCAACGGGCAACTTGGAAAAGATTTTGGATTCTGGGCTTAAGGAAAATTAAAGCTAATCATTTGAGATGGTCTGTGAGTGAATCAAAAAGCAGAGAAGTCTGACAAGTATTTAACAGGTTATTTGGTCAAGTGGAATTTTGTTTTGTTACTGGTGTCTTAAGATAACAACCACATGCCCTCTTAGTGTTAGTTTTATGAATGCCTAGGATCATTTTGCACCAAAAATGTAAGAAAAGCTGAGAACTATCACTGTAGGGATTCTCTGCATGAGCTGTTTTGCTAATCGTATTCATATCCTTTAAAAAATATTAGCCCAAGTCACTACCAAACCTTTTTATTCCTAATGGACTATTATTTCCGAGGCTGATAAGTGATGTTCCTTCTCAGTAGCATGTTTTGAAAAAACAAAAAAGGTGGGGGAGGAAATGAAGTGGATTTGTTTATTTCAGATGGGCTATTTTCTTCTTTCAATCCTCATTCCTATCTCAATCATAACACAATAATATGATCCACAACAAAATCAGCAGAGGAGACCTTCTTTCTGCCCTGCAATCATTTTTGATTGATTGTATTTCAACAATTAGTCTTTTATTTGGCTACCCACTATTGAAATAGGCCGACAGCATCTTAGCAGGCCAGCTTTAAACAGTCAACTGTTAACAATAGCATCAAAAAGGGAGACCTGATGGGGTTTACTGTCACTTTAAAGAACAGGGTTTTCACATTGTTGAAATCTGTCAGATATTTTGAAATGTCCCTCTCACTATGGTGCCACACCCCCTGCGTGCCCTTATAATAAAATTGGTTTTACTCCTGATTAAATCATTTTCTCCCTACCCACTACCATACTTCTCATAATGGACCTGTGCGCTCTACAGCTGGTGTTCTTCCCATGGTACCAATTCTTACTTTATCTTTTAAGCACTTTGCTGCTAAGATCTCATGCAGAGTGCTTATGTTTTGTTAAGAGCTTCATTCTTAGAGAAATAGCTTAACACATGTTCTAAAAATGTTGTACAACTTATTGCTTAAAACACATTTAGAAAATGTATAAGTACTGTAGCTTTGGCACTGAACTTTAAGTGGAAACCTAAACACACATATACATTCAATTGCACACATATAACACACACATACACACACACACACACACACACACGTATTACTACCAAAAAAATTGATCAGAAAAGTCCAACATGAATCCTATTTTGATACATAGGTTAGAAATAGCTGAAGGAAAATGATCATGGGTGGAAAAAGAGAAGAGAATTCAACAACACAATTGTTAACTGCTTAGTCAGAGGAAAATGTCATTAATATTAGTCATTTCCACTTATATCACTAGTTAATTCCAGTGTGTGAAAATGGAATATTTCAATGTATACAAAAGAAAGTTTACCAATTAGTAAATACCATTTCATCATATCCACTTAATGTGTTATATATTGAATTACCAATATGTACTCATATCACTTAAGCCAGCATTCCCTCCATAGATACATATGAAGTCAACATTTAAAGAAAAAGTAACCAGGCACTGGTGGCTCATGTCTGCAATCACAGCTAGTCAGGAGGCTGAGATCTGAGGATCGTGGTTCAAAGCCAAACCTGTCAGGAAAGTTGGTGAAACTCCTATCTCCTATTAACCAGTAGAAAACCGGAAGTGGCACTGTTGTTCAAAGTGGTAGAGCACTAACTAGTCTTGGGCTATAGAGCTCAGGGACAGTGTCCAGGCCCAGAGTTTAAGCCCCAAGACTGAAAAAAAAAAAGAAAAAAATAGTTTTAACCTATAAGACGTACCTCAAATAAACAATAGCATAGGGGTTGGAATTATTATTATTTTGAATAGGATAGTTTATTTTTGTATTAACATTTAAATAACTAGAGTTAATATCCCTGGTGACCTAGAAGATACAAAGGCATTTTTAAGACCAATGAGGTTTATTTAAACACATAATTATATTTAAATAATATGTAATTATATTTAAATTACATATGTAATGTTTAAATTACATATGTAATATGTAATTAAATAATGTGTAATTATATTTAAATAATATGTACACACCTTTGTGTAAAGCTAGTCATTCCTAAAGAGGAATTAATCACAATGCTGTCCCAACATTAATGGGCATCATTACAAATACTTTTGCATTATTTAATAAACATTATTTTTTTTCAGCATTGGTGTTTGAACTCAAGGCTTTACACTTACTAGATAGACACCATACAACTAAACCATGCTGCTAGCCCTTAGTTTGCTTTAGGGCTTTTGTTGTTTTGTTTGTTTGTTATTTTTCTGGATACTCTTGCAGGTTTTGTTTTCCCCAATGTCAAGCTCAGATTGTTCTGAATGGCTGGAATTATTGGCTCATACCACCATACCTGGCCAACAAGCATTGAAGAACAAGATTATTAGCAGTGATGATATCTTATACTTTTCCCTTTCTAAGATAACACTAATGACACATTATTGACATTTTATGATGGATAGTTATTAATGGGGGATGTCTTGTACATTCAAGGACACTATAGTAGCACAATGGGTCCAACCCACTAGATGCCAGTGGCATTTCCCATTGATGCTGATACAAAATAACTCAATATTTCCAAATATCTTCTGGAACTGTAAAATTGCTCCTGTCTGAGAACCACTGAAATAGGATCTGTTGGGCTCTGTACAATTGCTCAATAAATATTGGTTTATAAAGATCACCTTAACTGGGCAAGGATCCAAAATATTATACATATACATACTGTTTACTTTTTTTCCCTGTTAGATGAAAATGTGACCTATTTTAACTTAAAAGTTTTCTCTGATTTCTTTTTTTTTGTGTTTCATCTTTTATTTCCAAGGAAAGTCTGTATATTATAAAAACAAACAATGTTATCCCATCGAGTACAGAGATCATTTTGCAAACTTAACCATTTTCAGCACACATCTGAAAATCTAAAATCAAAATCACCTTGACAGGCTTCAGTCTTTTACTGTTTCACAAAAATCATGTTATCACATTGTAGTGACAAAAAATTGCTTTAAAGGTTCAAGTAGAAATGAGACCCAATATTTATAACCACAAGTACATTATATCCTATTGGTTGTTTTTAGCAGCAATTAGTATTATACTGAGACTTCCCATTTCTACATGACCTGAATACTAGTAATAAGACACTTAGATTGCTTTAATATCTCCAGTTTTTAACAACTGAAGACATCCAAAATATTTCTTAAACTTGCTGGAAATATTATTTTCCCCAATATTACATGAATAATCCCTAAAATCAATTCTTGAATGAAGCTCATAAGCAAAAAGATTATCTTAATATGTACTTTTGATTTAGTTATTATTAATTATTGACAGAATTAAAACCGTTTACAGAAGAAAATTCACATAACTATATTTGGGTAGTTTGCAACAGAAACATTAGTTTGCAATTATAATGCTTAACTGTACTGAGGACTATGCTATGCATTTCACATTTTTTATCTAATCTAATTTTTTTCAGTAAGATTATAAGATAGATTCTATTACTATTATAAATATCTACTTCACAGATATCCAAAATAAGATAATGTCAGATTAAGTAACTTTTCCATGGTCGATAATTGATGAAATCAGAATAAGGAGCCATTACATCCCCACTGTATCTGAAACCAATTTACACACATTTTCTTGGATGGCAGAAGAAAAGGAAAATGAAAATAAACAATAATTCCAAGTACTAGATTGATTCTGACATCAAAAGTAGGGACTTTTGTATTTTATTCCTAAGTATTATACTTGAAGCTCTGTATGTTACCTATAAATTGACACCAATTTTAGTAATTACTCATTGATAATAAGACTGAGATTTATATATAAATAGATATTTAAAAATTGATAGTAAAAAAGAGCTTGCATTAGGGGAAGAGCAGAGATGGAGAAAATTGTTATGTTGTGATACAGTGCAGAGAAAATATGATAGAGTGAAAAAGAGTTATGAGTGAAACATCCCTTCTAGGCCTGGATTTGCCACTAATTCATTGTTTATCTAGTGATATTTTGTGAAGTCATGATATAGAGAATAGTTGTTGGTTTCAGAAGGAAAAACATACCTGGAAACATCTGAGGGCATAATGAAACAAATACCTCAAGATGCCACTTTGATGGGGATGGGAAATGAAAACAAAAAAAAAAGGCAAAATACAGTAGAGATGAAGAGATGAAGGCCACAGAAATACAAAGCAAACATTGTAAACCATCTTAGTGGTTTTAGAGAATTTGTATCAGTGTGAGGCAATCTACTATATGAAATCAAATAAACTTTCACAGGTTGAGGTTCAATGCTGGAAGAAAGTCTGGTTGAATTAAAATATTCATAGTCCTTATAGTCATAATCTGTCTTAAACTCTCCTTGCCCGCTCTTTAAGCTATTTTAAATTGACTTTGGTCATGGCTCTTGGCACATAGCAGAATTGAAGACAGGATAAACTAAAGCATTCAAATACTAATACGACCTTGAGTTCATTTGTACGTGCATGTGCATACACATGTACATAGACACACTAAAAATATAAAAACTTCATGTTTACTTTAAACAAAGCTGTCTTGAAATGATCTTTTTTTTTTGTAGGTCATAGAGCTTGAACTCTGGGTCTGGGCACCACTGTCCCTTAGCTCTTCAGCTTAAGGTAAGTGCTCTATCACTTGAGCTTATTGGACATCAGAGTCTCATGGACTTTCCTGCCTGGCTTGGCTTTGAACCTCTATCCCCAGATCTCAGCCTCCCAAGTAGCTAGGATTTCAGGCTTGAGTCACCAGTGCCCAGCGAAATGCTCATTCTTAAAGATCCTTAATGCATTTTTAATTTAAAGGTAAAATTTTACCAATATAATCAAAAATTATATTTCCAAGAAAAAATTGACTATTGCTCCTAAGAAAATTTAGGAACAAAAATTTCTTGAAAATGAAAATTGAAAGCTGGATTTTTGTGAATAATAGATCAATGGGCAGTTTCTAAAGAAAATGAGCATTTTCATATAACGAAAAGATTAATCACTTTTCAGTTATATATTTATATAATTTATAATTTCTGCCCATACAGATGGGTATGTCCAGAATTTGCAATGTGAGGTGTGATCTTAACTAGCTCACCCTGCTTTAACTGGATGTTAGTTGAAATGTGGCTGTGCATAACTCAAAGTATCTAGAACAAAATACTAACTGACACAAGAGAAAAAAAATCCTTGTGTGTTGAAAAATGAATGCTCCCTAAACTTGAAATCATTTTATGTCATTTTTTAAATCTCATTCCAATTATTATTTTATTGTATTTTAAAAGAAAGAGGAAAGTACATACCAACTTTCCCAGGATATGTAGAGAATAAAATAGTTCTACTTTCATTAACACAGTAACAAGAATCTACTACATTTCAAACCTCTCAAAAAGGATGTAGTATCTGCTCCCGGTACAGATGACCATTTGGGACCCTTATCTAAAAGGCCTGCTGGTACATGAAAGTCACTTCATGAAGGAAAGAGATAGCAGAGGGGCTATCAGTCTAAAAATAATAATATGTTTGGCTATAAAATCAAACTGGAAGATTAGATAGTAAAGTGGATAAAATGATACTCTTTATCTAGAGGGATATAGCTGGTGTTCAGTGCTTACAGGAGTGAATCAAGAGGAAGTTGGTAGAATCATACAATGCACGCATACTTTCCTATGGTGCTGGTTTCGTGACAGTTCAATCTGATTTCTGATAGATTCTTAAACTGGTGCTTGTGTCAAAGCAACACTGTTCTATGTGATCCTGGCTAAAGCTTCTATCTATCTGTGGCACTTAGGCTGTAACTAGTAGGCTTCATTGGGAGTGGGACCTTGCAAAAGGCAGCCAGTTGGCTAGTTAATTTGTTTACTTACTTTTTTTATAAAATAAAAATGGAATAAACAGAAACTGGATAGCATTCATTGTGACATACATTTTTGTTTATATTTTTACAATAAAATGTACAGAGGGGTTATAGTTACATGAACAGGGTAATGAGTACATTTCCTATTGAGCATTGTTATCTCCTCATTTGTTTTTCCCCTACCATCTGTTCTTTCCCCAACTTTTCCCTCCCCACCCCCGAAATTGTAAAGTTCATTTTCAACATAGTGTCTTGTACATCTTATTGTTACAATGGGTCATCCTGTAACCTTACTTCAGAATTTTGTGATTTCCCTTCAGACCCCAAATTAGAAAAATGTATATATAACATTCAGGGCACCAGAATCAAATACAGTGAAAACAGAGGTTATACCATGGGGGAAGAACATACCAAAGAAATTTTTAAAAGTCACATGTTACATTATAAGTACATTAAAAACAACAACAAGAAAGATAAAACCAGTTGTGTCTCTATCTTGGGTTTCATTTCACTTAGCATCATCTTATATGGTCAAATGTACATAGCTTTTGAGCTTTTCTGCTTATCCTAGACATTTACTAATTATTGCAAATAAGGGAAAGCATGGGACCTATGTTTCTTTGGGCCTGGCTTACTTCACTGAATATAATTTTTTCCAAATCTTTCCATGTCTTAACAAATGGGCAGTGTCATTCTTTCTGATGGAGGCATAGAATTCCATTTTCTTGATCTATTCATCTACTGAGGGGCATCTGGGTTGGTTCCATATCTTAGCTATGGCAAATAATGCTGCGATAAACATAGTTATGCTGGTAGCTTTAGTATATAGCCTTGTTTGTGATTGTTTGGGTAAGTGCCCAAAAGTGGGATTGCTGGGTCATAGGGGAGCTCCATGTGAAGTCTTTTGAGGAACTCCATACTACTTTCCAAAGTGATTGAACAAGTTAATACTCCCAATAATGCAGTAGGCTTCCCTTTTAGCCACATTCCCCAGCATCAGTTGTTATTAGATAGATGGGGTAAGGTGGAATCTCAAAATTGTCTTGATTTGCATTTCTTTTATGGGTAGAGAAGTTGAGCATTTCTTCATGTGGCTATTGGCCATTTTTATTTCCTCTTTAGAGAAGTCTCTCTTCAAGTCTTTAGCCCACTTATTAATCAGGAAGTTGTTTCTTTTCATTGTGACATACACTTTTTAAGGCTAGTGTTATTACAGCTGCTTTTATTCTTCAAAGGAAGCATCACTAGGTACACAAAATAAATTAGTAAAGTGAGTATTGATCAGCTGGGCACTCATGCCTGTAATCCTAACTGCTAAGATCTGAGGATGGTGGTTCGAAGCCAACTTTGGCAGCAAAGTCCATGAGATTCTTATATTCAAGAAATTACCAATAAAACAAGAAGTGGAGCTCTGGCTCATGTGGTAGAGTGCTAGAGAATAAAGCTCAGGGTCAGCACCCAGGTCCTGAGTTCAAGCCCCAGGACTAGCATGCACACATGTGCATGTGCACACACACACACACACACACACACACACACACACACACACAGTGAGTATTGATAACGTTCTTTACATTTTACACATTATTTCTTTCCTCAGAAATTAATTATGGTCTGCTAATCCAAGGATAAAGAGAGCCAAAAAAAGAACAATAATTTCATTCAAATTATGCATATAATGCCTGATATGGGCTGTATTTTGTTCCTCCAACTCAATCCACAAATTCTTATATTGTTTTACCCCCAGAAATTTAAATGTGATTATTCGGCAATAAGGCCTTTGAAGAGTTAATTAAGTTAAAACAACCTCAGGTGGGTCCCAGTCCAGGACTAGTTTCCTTACAGCTAGCAATTAGGACACACTCTAGGTAGAGGAGAAGAAGACAGAAGAACTAGTTCTCTAAAAGCAAAGGAGAAAAGATTTAGATGTCAACCAGATGCTTTTCTCAAATCAGACTTTGAGGTTCAGAGCTGTGAGGAAATGCATTTCTGTTGCTTAAACCACATAGTTTGTGGTACTTTGGCAGCCCAAGCTATCACAAACTCCAAAGCTTTGGAGTAGAGAAAGACAATGACATTTTTCTGTAATATATCTAAGAATTTCCTCAACATAAAGGCAATGTTATGCCTCTGAAATATGAGAAGCAACACATGAGTGTGTTTAGAACAAAACAATTACTTATATTGAGAAAAAGCATTTGAAGCTAGAATTCAAAATTGCTTGGTCAAAGGCTATAAGATTATGTTAAGTGAAATGAACCCCAAGATAGGGACACAAATATTTTTTTCTTTCTTTCTATTGTTTCTAACGTATTTATAATGTACAATGTGATTTTTTTGTTTCTTTGTATGTTCCTCCCCCATGGTATAACTCCTGTTTTCACTGTATTTGATTCTGGTCCCCTGCATCTTGTATATACACTTCTCTAATTTGGGGAGGGGAAGGGAAATAACAAAATGCTTAACAGGGATAGAGATTAACCCATTGTAACAATGAGCTGTATAAGACACTATGTTGAAAACAAACTTTACAACTTCCGGGTGGCGGGGGAGCAGATGGGAGGGAAGGGATGGAAGGAGAAAAACAAAGGAGGAGGCAACAATGCCTAATAGGAAATGTACTCATTACCTTGCTCATGTAACTGAATCCCTCTGTACAATTAAATATTTACAAAAAAAAAAAAAAGCTTGCCCATTTAGGCTCAATGTACTTTAAATATTTTTACTCTAAAAATATGGAAGATATACTTTTGAAGTGGACCCAAGCTGGTATGAGTCCATTTTGAACTTTGCCTTTGTTTTAGGGATTTTAGACTTGATGGGCCTAGTTCCCAGAATGAAAAAATGCATCCCCCTCCCTTTGATTGTTCAGTTAAAGACTGACCCATAAAACAGATAGGTTGTAATCTGGCTCAAACTGGTGACACCACATGCTTAAGAAACCCTGCCTTTTGCATATGCTTATGGTAAACTCTGCCTTTTGCCCACCAAAAGACAGACCCTGCCTTACCCATTTTAAACCAAGATGATAGGTTGGTTTAAACAGCCATTACAGACAAACTGTAACCTCATTGGCCACCTATGTGTGGTCTGGTATGACTGTACAATCCTTTGTGTGTGTTACAATCCCATTGGATCCTGTGTGACCAGGCTTGCCCTCATGGATTCTGCCTTTGAAAACCAAAATATGTGGGCCTCTGGGGTTGCAGTATCAGCTCCCAAGCTTGTGCTGCGGCCCTGACCCGTCCACATATTGTTTATTAACAACTTTGTTATGGTGGGCTCTGTCACTCTGGACACTAGGTGGGCTTGCTTGCCTGAGTAGGGGTCTTCCTACTACAGTGTGGCAAAGAATAAAATGATCATTGCCAGTTTCTTACGCATTATATTTTCAAAGTAAAACATCAGAAAGATTGTATTTTATTAGTCAAAGACTTAAAATACTGGAAGCAATCACCACCTTCACAGGAAAACATTTCAGGGCCAGCCAAGCCAGCCCTCTATGGGCATCGCATCTAGGTGGAGTGAGGAAAGTAGTTTCAAATAACCCCCAGGAAGTTGCTAGGAGCAGCTAATGTTTGAAAATGGGTACTTTATGCTGACATGGTTAGACATTCAACAAACAGGTGCTACTTGATTGAGAATACCCATTTGTGTGTGGCCTTTGCCAGCAGGAAAGAGGACAGACGCGAAGAAGTTTCAAAAATGTTCTAAGACATTAAAGCTTGAAAAAGATAAAGAATAGAAGGCTTTGTTTCTTAATAGCCAACAGAATTTTTTGACATGCCATACTGGCTTGTTTTATGTGCTTCATATTGCAGGTATCTATTTGAAAATCACTTGAAAAGCCCAGGCCAAACTATATCCCAGACTGATAGGAAATATCAGTTGAAGAAGGTGAAACCATTTTCCACTGCTCCCAGTATAGAAATTCAGTTGGGAAAGGAGAATGTCTTGTTTTAATTTCTCCTAAGATTTCATTTAGATGTAAAATGATAACTTAATAAATAGGTACCACTGAAACTTGCAAAGCAAGCACCACAGATGGAAAGTATAACAAATGTGTCATCACTCTGTGCATTTTTAATTTATAATGGTGTAACATAAAACATCCTCTCATCATCATAACTTCTTGCATAATGCTACCTTATAAACAATGTTATTGACATAATGCTTCCCTCTGGGTATCTAAGTATTTTCTTTAAGCACTGTTCAGTTTCTAACAAAACCAGAAATGTATTAAATCAGGATTTTTTAAAAATCTGATGTATTCCATGGTACCAATACATATTTCTTTAATTCCTTTCTTATTCAGAGCTTCCAACACTGCTCTTATTTCCATCCAGTCAAAAAGGCTTTTTGTACTCTCCAGACACTGTACACAATGGTTCATTTTACTTGACCATCTTCTCCAAATAGATTCTGATTTTGCTTGAATTCCATGGATGACTTCATGTATTACATACTCCAAAGGGCAGAGAATCCATAGGATTAAATTTCAACAGTCATTTTTGAATGCTTACTTCATATTGACTCTTAGTTACAGCATTTCTCTTTGTTCAGTCCAAGTCATATTACATTTTTTGAAGATCATACATAGGGTCAGGCCAAAACATATTTCATAATAATATGTAGAAGATAAATCCAAGTCCTAAAAATTCCATATACAGACAATACCTGGATTGTATGCATATACATAGAGGTAGATGTTATTTAATATTGTGGCTCACCTTCTTAATAATTTGTCAAATGAAAACTACTTGTATGTGAAAATGAAGTGAGGCACTATATGAAAAGGATCTAGGATAGGATTTTCCTTCAATTATTAGATGTTATTGCATATCACAGTAATGTGTGATTTGGCAAAAGTTCCAAAAATCTAAGGTAATATCTAGCTGCTACTATTCCATTTAGTATATTTAGGTTAGAAATGGAAACCTTGAACAGAGTAGGGACTTAACCTAAAAGTACTCTAGGAAAATAGAAAGAAAAGGTAAACAAAGGTAATAGATTAAGACATTGCTACTCTTTCTTATTCAAAGTATTGTATTAAGACCTATGCTAGTTTTTGTTGTCATTAAGGACAACCAAAAAAACAGATTTCCAGAAATTGTCAAGCATATAATTACTGTACCCAAATTAGTTTAATTTGTAAGGTTAAACAAATATTCTATTTCCTATCATAATAACTGCCAGGGGTCTACAAAGATACTCTCCCCAAATTTGGGAGATTTATAAGTTTTTGCAAGCTAGGTGTCTATGTATTTATTTCATTTTGAAACCATACAATTAGCCAATTACCTTAATTTTTATATCTATACACTGTTAAAGCTAAGAATAATACTGTACATCTGCTAACAGGAGGATGTAGTATCAGAAACAATTGGTTGGAATTTTGTAAGTTAAAAAAAAAGTTAGCAGAACATAACTTATAATGGGGAAGTCAAGGGACAAAAGCCCCTTTATCTTCCATTTTCCTGGAGAATTACATAAAAATTTTCTTACAGCAACTTTTCACTGATTACTGAAGTAACAAATAAAGGAGGCATGAATATTTTGTTTTGAAAAAAGAAAAGAAAAAAAATGTTAGAAACCTTTTTCCACCCTGAGAGTGTATTTGCCTTTCCATAATTCCAGCTTTCTAAGTAAGGTATAGCTATGGAGCATCTCCTCTCGCCCCCCCGCTTCCTCTATAACTTTAGAAAGTCATTATTCATATAAATAATCTGTCTTCTTCATTTTTAGTACTATGTGGTATGTAGATATGTGAGTAGAACCAATTCTTAGAACTGGAATATCTGCATTGAAATTGGTATATTTAAATTTTGATGTATACTGACAAGTCACCTATTATGACCACACTCATTTATACATAATATTTGAAAATCCATGGCTATTTGAGGATACATAATCATCTCTAAAACCATTCTTCTCAGATACCTTTAGATAATGTGAGCTTTCCGATGTATATCTGAAAAGTATATAATAAATAAAATGAGATGTAGATAGTCTTAGATGTAAAAACACATATCTTGGGCTGGAAAGGTGGCTCAGTGGTAGAGTGCATGCCTTGCATGCATGAAGCCCTGGGTTCAATTCCTCAGCACCACATAAACAAAAAGAAAAAAGACAGAAGTGGCACTGTGGCTCAAGTGGTAGAGTGCTAGCCTTGAGCTGGAGAGCTGAGGGACAGCGCCCAGGCCCAGAGTTCAGGCCCCACGACTGGACCACCCCCCAAAAAAACCCAAAACCCCCACATAGCTTTATTAAAACCAGAAGAAATTGGTATGAGAGACTCAATTACTAATAAAGTGAAAAGTTACTATAGCTGGTATACAATGGATGTTCAGTATCGATATAAAAATTATAAATAATAGATTAAGATCCACTAACAAGTATTGTTTATAGTCTTATGAAATAAGAAATAAGCAGAAACTAAGTTAAAAAAGAATTAATGTGCTGGAAATGAAATGAATAAATAGAATTATACCAATGTAAGCACTACAGTTAATAGTATAAAATCAAACGACACTATTAATCAAATTATTGTACTTCATTAAAGTAACAAGTAGTAACCTATGAACAACTATTAGGCTTTAGATAACATACAAAGTTCAAAAGGTGTGGATAGGAGGGTAATTATGAAGACAATATGGAGATTAAAAGAAGTCAAAAAGTAATATATAATTTCTGTAAGTCACAACAATTCTCAAGTTATCTTTAATGTGACTATAATGACTGAGCTATCTCTTGGTAAGAAACTACTTTTAATTTTATATTTGCTTCATTAATACAAAGGCATGCTCAATTCACTACTTAATAAGTACCTTCTAAATAAACATCATGATGGTGATAAAGATGGTGATGTCTGAGCAAACTCTCAAGTCTGAGAGTTGCCTTCAATTTCTCTGATGAAAAGGAAGACACTATTTGTTAGGGTATCAGGTTATCTGTTCTTACTGAAACAGCTTTCTAAATAGCCCAAATAGTGATGACAAAAATGAACTTCTCTTGCAGCAGACCAACATTCCGTTGTTAGAAAGCTCTGGAAAGTGAGTGGAGAAAATTGGAGTGACAAATGCAAGAAGATGTAGGCTTCAGCAGCCAGGTCTTTTGTTTTAGCCTAAACAACCAGGAGGCACTAACTCCTGGGTCATTACCTGTAGCTGTGAAACCACTCAAATATCTCTGTTGCTAATCCTGATTGATGCCTACCTTAGGTTTTATTTCAATTTTTGCTTCCTGTGTTTCTGATCCTCTCATAATAATACCATAATTCCTCATGCACAATTGATTAAATTAACTGTAGTGATTTAACCAAAATACCTCTCTTAAAATTTTTATTTGTACTGATTTTTGTCTGCCCAGAGCTTAGCTTAGAGCCAAGTACTTGATGTACTTCCTTTTACTAGTTAGGGTATATCTGCAGTTAATATCTTATTATATTTTACTCTCCTTAAATAATAGAGGTTATTTAATAAGCCAAGACCAATGATGCTAACAGATTAAGCACATGCACAGACTTTAAATTTTTGTGTTTTGTATTTCATATTTTCTTTTCTCCTCACTTACAGATACTGAAGAAATAAGTAGGCTGTTTATTAATTTATCAAATTAATTCATCAAATATTTAATGTTAACTTATTAATTTATCAAATATTTAAACTCAAATTTTATAATAGGCATATTGTCCATCAAATAAAAGTATGGCTTGTTCCTTTAAATATCTTTCAGTGTATAGGAAATTAATACTAGATAATGAAATTATAAATGATTAACATTGTAGCTTTCTGAAGATTACCTTGGTTACGTAGGAGATGAGTATCCAGCTGTGTCTACCTTGGGAACATAGGAGATGAGCATCCAGCTGTGTTTGAGTGATTGTCAGAGGAGACTTCTCAGACAAAGCAGGGCATTATAGCACTCTTAAATGATGATGAGCAGTCAGGTGGATGAAGGTAGGACAGTGGGTAGAGAGAAAAGGAAAAGCAATGTGTAGAGACAAATCCACATAGATGTATCAATTATGTTTAGGACGGAAGAACATAATATGCTTGAGAAGTCACAAGTTGTTAGAGGATACAGAAGTATAGGTTGAACATGCTAGGATGTGAGGATGGAAAGGGAAGTATAGGGAAGATCAGGAAGGCACATAAAAATGAAATCGAATAGATGATGCTTGTTAGAACCAGGTAAATTAAACAAATAGAGTATTCACTAGACCAAGGAACAATGAAATTTAATTGGAACAAACAAGTGTCAGGTAACCTGAAAAACATACAGACCCTGGGAATGGAACAAACTGAGGCCTGGCATTTACTGAAATTTGCAAAGTAAGTAAGAATAGGGCCAAACTTGAGAGCCAGGATCTCCCTGGAGAGAAAAACTCCAGGAGAGGAAAAGGAAAAATCCCAAAGATAAAGATTTTAAGAAAATGAGTGAGCTAACACCAGGTTACTGGAATTTGGTAGGTAATAGTGAAACTCAGAAAGAGCCAAAAAACCTGAAAGGTGGTTTGCTTTTGGGGTGTGATAAGTAAGAAATTTGGAATGTGGTTTTTGCTTTGAGGACTTATTACTTTGCTTATAGAGATTGTAATTACTATTTCACTAACTTGCTTCTTTGATGGGAAGATTTGGAATAAGGAATTTGCCTTGTGACTTATGGCCTTGGTTATTGGAATGACTGGAATTATAATCGCTATTTTGTAATCATTGTTAGCTCTGCTTCTGCAACTTGCTTCTTTGCCAATCAGGAAACTACCACTGGCCACCAGCAAGTGGTGCCTCTACTCCCTCACAGATCTTGCCTTTAAATACCCTGCTGTTTGACTTTATTGTTGGTCTTCACTGTCTTCGCAGACGCCAAGGGTATTACCTGGTTCCTAGCCTTATTGACTGAGTGTTGGTGACTCCTTTAGCTGATCGTGGGTTCAAGTCCCACTGGGAAGCTGGGATATTTCAATGATAAACAGGGCAGTGATATTCTAAGGAGGTGTTTTGGAAGAAATGTATAGACTAGATCACAGTGAGTGTGTGCAAGAGGAATAGTATGTTCAGAAAGACACAGTGAGTGAGAAGCTCAGTTGAAAGACTATGGTGTGCTAAATACTTCATATTCATTTCAGAAAAATTATTTTAAGCAAAGTCTGAAAGTAAAAGACAGGCACAAAGGTGTGTTGCTAAAATCATGGCATAACTGAGAAAGATGTCTAGAAAACTGATGGTTAATATGTACAAAGGATTAGAGTTCAGAGATTAATTATTGTATCACTTTTATAATAAGTTCAGGGAAATAAAAATACCCTATTTTCCAGAAGTTTATAAAGACCTGCTGGTAGTTTGAAATTGAGAATGCATTTGGATTATCTGACTAGAGATAAGACTTCAATAGTGTTTTAGTATCATGCTCTACTTTACGGACTCTACAAAAGGGAATTACAATTAATTGGATTATGTTAGACTCCACATGCTGATTGTGAGAAAGGAAAGTATGAAAGTATAACTACTGCTAACAGGTCATATCTACCATCAACCATGAGATTTGCTTTTTTAAAAATTATTTTTACTTACCAATAAGATTAATTTCTTTCTTACAATCTTCCAATTTGAAGTCATTTTAATTATAGAGTTTAGAAAATTCAAAGGAGAAGGCAAATCTTTTTTCAATGTAGTGTTAATAATTGACCTCATTTTTCTTCAGCTTTAGGATGAAGGAAAAGAACAGATGCCTTGTTTATTGCTTAGAAGATTTTTACTTAGGTTCCCTTTACAATCTTTCCTCAATCTCAATTAAATTGACATGTTTCTAGCTGGATTTCTATGAAATGCTAAAGTCACACCTATGTTTTTTGGGGATTCACAAACATGTGGTCCCTGCCCGTAAGGAATTTTACAAACTATCAAAAAAGTTAGGCCTGCAAACCCCATTCATACATCATTGTATGCTTGTTGGTATTATATTAAAGATATGAAATAGAAAATAAACAACAGTTGAACATTTCTCAGGTTCTGTTCCAAGTGCCCAGACAATATGGTTCCACTTATGCTATGGTTTCAATGTTAGTCCCCTCCAAAATTCATATTCAAACTTAACTATTATGTAATAAGGTTAAGACATAAGTTACTGGAGAAAAGATTCAGACACAAATGCTCCAACCTTATGGTGGGACTAAGGCCACTATTAAAAGATACACTTGGTCCCTTCTTGACTTCTGTTTGCACTTTTGGATTCTGTCATGTGATGACAGAGACAGAAACCCTTGCAAGGTATTACTGGTATCTTGATTTTGGACTTTCCAGCCTTTAGGCTTGTGAATCTGTCCATTTCTATTCATGTAAGATTTCCTAGGCCAGTCACTCATGGCTCAAACCTATAATTATAGCTACTCAGGAGGCTGAGATCTGAGGATCATTGCTCAAAGCCCATCTAGGCAGGAAAATTCCTGAGACTGTTATCTCCAATTAAGCACCAGAAAACCAGAAGTGGCCCTTTGACTTAGAATGGTAAAGAACTAGCCTTGAGCAAAAGAGCTCAGGGACGGTGCCCCGGCCCTGAGTTCAAGCCCAGGACTGACAACAGGCTGTAACTAAGTTTGTAGAGATGCAAAGAGTTTGAAAAGGTGGTCAAAATTGAAAGTAGGAGTAGCAAAATGAAGAGTGGGTAAGGTAAAAATATGATTTAACCAGAAAGATTATGTACTGATGCATTTATCTTACAGAGAATACCTTGAAAACTTGACTAGAATTTTTACCTTTACAATTTGTTTATGGCATGAAGATGTCAGAGACAGTGACTTTGGTTAGGGGATGCGAATAATGCGTTGATGTACATAATGGAAATCTGAATATGGAGCTTAGTACAGGGAGAAGGATCAGAGAGATATATGTGAGAATTAGCATAGAAACAAGTTTAATAATAACTAACAATAATAATGACTGGAGCAAAAATAATAACAAAAAGCATTAACACAAATCTTATTCAAGTCACTGTGGATAGACTTTACATACCCAACGATTTTTGCTTTCATTGAAACTAAGCCAGTTCCTTGTTAAGTTTTTAAGAGAAAGTATCAGGAGCAGAGCGATTAAGTCAATTGCTCACATTCATAAAGGCAGCTAGTGTCATCACTAAGTTAAGGACACTAATTTCTAAACTATTTTGCAAAGCTACCCAATCAAATTATAGAAACAGTCATCTGGAAACATCAAAAGCAAAAAGAGAAAAGTCGTCATTCAAATTCTCATACAAATCAAAGCAGAACTATTCTTTACATGAGGTAGATAAGGAAATTGCTCAAGGTCATGATAAAAAGTATCTAACAAACAACATGGATTTCTACACACATATTTCCAATGGTTAATAAGTAGACAAATCAGTTTATTTGGCCAGGTAATGGAATGGCATTAGTCTTCTGTACTCAGAAGAATTACACATTGTCCATGATTCAGGTTACGTGTGCTGATGAACGTAACTCACTCTTAACTCAAGGTTGATATATTACAATGGATACCATGTAATGAATAATTAGTATGATTGTGGAACAAAACATACATAAAGATAGTAAGAATAAAACACATGGATTAGTGCTTCCCATGTCCAGTAGCTATGTCTAAATGATTAACTTTATATAGTACATTGTTATTAAATTGCAACTAGTTTGTCAAGTACATATAAACTATCAGATGTATAGCTCTCTTTCTTTGTCCAAAATGTTTAGGAAGGCAGCATTAAACTAAGAATCTTGATTAAAGCCATTAAAGAATCTCAAGAACAGTATGTTTTAATTTTCTGAAAATGTAGGTTACATTTCCTTTAATGAAAAGAGCTATTTTTAAGTGGTAGAACAGCCATACATTAATTTGAATGTGTGATAAGGCATTTGAATAAACCTCGCGTACATATATATAGATATATATATATATATATACATATATATACATATATATATATATAATACACCTTTGTCATATATCTTAAAGAACAAATTCTTCAATTTTATTACTCAAGGGCTTTAGTTTATATTCACAACCTGCCATTTATTCTTGAAATTTGACCTTACCTAGGTAGGGAGATTCTGCTTCCATTAAACTGGTGTACTTGGAATTCTGAAACTAGAACTGTGTATTTAGTTCTTGTTTATTCTTAGCCTACACAATTTTACCACTTCCGTTTTTCCTCCTTTGTTTAGTTTTCTTTTTGAATTACACATAATCATTTTATTAAGCAGTAGTACTTGGTTGAAGACTACCACTTCCTTAAATCTCAAGTGAAACTTTTACATCTCAGGAATCCTGCCTAGAACAATCTACTTTTCCTTGGCCTCACTTTCTAGTGAATGGGTGTGTTTATTGCCTAAGGTGGTAATTGCTAATTTGAGGATTAGGTATTAACAATCAAGGCCTTCTTGCAGCTTTGGCTGTTTGCTGTCCTGAAGCAGCTACTTCCCATTGGTCTGATCTAATTGGAAGCTTTTTTGCTCAGCAACCTTACTTACTCATAATGTGCATGTAATTCAGATCCTGGGTACTGACCGGGGCAATGGGGAGTAGAGAATGAATGGAGGAAAGAAAATGAAATTTATTTATCAAATCCTGTGTCCATTGAAACCTTTACGCCCGATTGTCCAGATAATATTCCAGACCCTCAAAAGAGAATAAATTAGTTTTGAATTTTGTAGAAACTTTCTGAGTAGGTATGAGAGAGACAAAAATCTTTTATGTGAGGCCATCCCTAACATCCTTAATCCCATAAAGAAACACATGTACATGCATTTATTTGAATGTGTAATTATTGACATAAACACAGCTGCTCTCTATGTTAAAGGAACATTAAACTCACAAAAGCATGGCAATTCCTACTTAGAGTGCCTACTCCATTCTTAACATGCCTTGTTGTGCCCAGATGCTGCATGTATTTTTTGTACCATTCAAAAGGTTGATGTACGAAAGCAAAAAGGTGGCAGAAAAATTAACTAGAGAGAGGATCTAGCCAATGGAGTTGTCTTCTTCTTAAATTGCATGATGCACTAATCTCCATAATGTCTAGGCACAACAAAACAAATTAAGAATTAAAGAAGAGATAATTTGACTGTGGATTTCTGAATTTAGGGGCAGGAAAGCTACACATGTAAAGATACACAAGACACATACAGCCAAAACAGAATACAGAAATTGTGTAGCTTATGTAAAACTTAAAATAAATAGCGATTTACACTTCCCTTTAGATCCAGAAATACATGAAAAGTTGCAAGCCAGCCCACAACAAAGCAATTGACAAGAAAGATAGCATCTGCTTTTCTGTCTATTCAAGCTGAAGTTTTTCATTGTAAATGCACGCAGTGCTTCCCAAGTTAACATAATTAACTCATGACAGTCCTGAAACATCATAATATAAGATACAGATGGAAATTCAAAGCTTTAAAAATGTCAGTTAACTGCATCAGGATTATCACTTTTTTTAAGTGAACAAACGATAATGCTAATTAAAACAGGTGTTTTTATTTCAAACCCTTGTGCATGTTATGAAATTACAACCGAGGTTATTTATTTATTAGTCTGCTGTGAAACATACATCTTAGAAAAAAAGAGGATCTGTGAAAACAACAAAGTAAAAAGATGAAAAGAATGACACCCAGCACTGCTTCCTGACACAATAGAGGACCAGTCCTTCAATTAGTTAGTAATTTCCCTGTGACTACTTGACAGGATCTACTAATTGTTAATCTTCCACTAACTATTGCTTTACATAATTAATTATATTGAAATAGAAACAACAAAGACATGTGGGCCAGTTGCCCTTTTGAGAATGTTTTTTTCACAAACTGGTTCTGCTTACTGACAATATTTCCAAGTATGAAAAGATATTAATCTCACAGGAGAAAACACATAAAAATGTTAGAATGCTGTCTTTTTACCTTGCTTATAGAGCACAAACCCTGGCTACCACCCTACCCCACAAAGGGCAGTAACAACAACGGGTAAACACACACACACACACACACACACACACAGACAGAAAAGCTACTGACTGCATTACACAAACCCATCCTTGAAGCAATTCATAACAGCTAAAGTCCTTTGAATTAGAATCTTTCATATTAATTTAGAATTGCATCAAATTCAAAGTAACCCATGCAGAGGTCAAGCATCATTCATCATTAGTTGAAGTGACATTTTCAACCCTTCATAGTGCAGCTGCTAAGAAGGGAGGGGGAAAGGTATTCTTTGGGAGGAAAAAAAAAACAAGACACAGAGCACAATCCTTGCTCTATCTACAGAAGAGAAAACAAGGTGCCTCTCTGTCAGCGTGATAATAAGCTTAGAGTCGGTGATGTCATTCTTCCCTAACCTCAGAGTCACTAAGCACATGGCAGCTGCATTCCTACACTTAGGAGTTCTGGTGGAGATCAGTATTAACCATTTTAGATGTAAATGAAGTCCTTCAGTGGGGTGGAGAACATAGCTTTGTGAGCTGAAATGATGATTTATATCCAAATCCTATCTTGTTTTTGAGAGGTTGAAACTTGTTAACAAGGCTGCCCTTGTTCTTGTGGCATCCTCCAGGCATAAAAGAAAAATTCTGGGAAGCTGAGTATGATCACATTGGAAACTGCAAAACAGCATTCCAAGGCCTTGCACAAATGTGCTGGCCAAAACAGTACCTCTGAAGCTTTGCAGCTCCCAAAAGAAAGATCTCTCTCTTTCTCTTTTGTGGGATGTCTTCTTTTCTCTGAAACATTAAGGTCAGGACAGGAAATGGGAGCAATTAAAACAAAAAAGCAAATGGCCAGCTGGTATTTAAATGCTAATAATTCACAAGGTTTTTGATAATGCATTGATGTTTGCAAAACATAAGAAATGTCTAAATTCTACATTACAATGTAATTTGTTCTGGGAAGGATAGTTTCTCTGGCAAATGTTCTAAGCTTAAAGATAAGTGCTTTGAGCTGTAACAGTGCAATGGGTTGAGAACTGAAGTGTTCAGACTGTCTAGTCTCGCCTTTAAGGTGTCTGTCCTCTAAGCTCCTTCCTCATCTGAAATGCTGTAAATTGTGCTAATTCTCCCCTTGTATTAGTGCAGTGTAACTGAAATGAATCTGTAGGTATTGCTTATGTTTGAGAAAAGCATTTTAAAATTTTGCAAAAATTGTAACTAAAAATTGTTAGGTCTGCCAGGGAGAACAACCCTTCGCCCCCTTCCTCTTCATGAAAGACATCAATAAGTCTTACCAGAAATCATCTGCCTGAAACCAGTAATCATCTGTCCATCACCTGACTGTGAGTCAGCCAAAGATTCCAGCCTCTGAGATGACTTACTGAGCTGCCCAGGTGGAGCCTCCTTCTGACAGTGAGAGATTCCGTAGGCTCTGAGATCACTTCCACATCCGTTGTGGTCACACCTCCTGCCTTTCCTTATAAAATCCCACTCACCCATAAATCCCCAACTCTTTCTCTTCTCACTCTACACCTCTATCTCCTAAGGGCAGGGAATTTGCTTTCTCCTCCTGCCCCCAGGTAAACTATTTTGTGCCAGAACAATGTGGTGGTCTCCTTTCAGTGAATCTTACAAAAATGAGTTGATTTCTGTAAGTCAGTATGAAGAATAGGTATATACAATTAGGTGTGTAGTGATAATTTTGTTGCATTGTGTCAAAACTAAGGTGAGCTTGCATTTTCATTTGTAATGACTTTCTATCTATGATATCAATCTTCCGGTTCATCTTCCTTGTTTGGCCAGGCCCATACCCTCTCAAAAGAAGCAAAGGGATAACTGAAAGGATCCATCACACGCCGAGGAAGATGGGCACAGGAGAAAGGTTTATTAGAGGAGCCATATTTCCCCAGGAGAGAGAGAGCACATAACGACCTCTGCTATCTAGGTAGCAGCCAGGGGAGAAGCCCCAGGTTTGGATGGAGCTGAGGACCAAAGGTGGGCATAATGTTTACAGTAACAGCTCACGGATGAGGCAGGTTCTTTGGCTTCCAACACATATGTTCACAGCCTTCTGTGTTTCAAATTTTAGAGTTCAGCCTGAAGAAAGTGTGCTTACATCAAAACTATGTAAGTTCTGGCACTTAAAATTTCTTTACAAAGTAGGCTTTAAGTTTGAATATGGATGTTTCATATACAGTTAAAAAAAAAAGAGGGTGCCCACATATTGGTTCAAATAAAGATTGTTATTGTAAGGTCCGCTCCTGGATGGCTAGCAGACTCCACCCTCCTCGCAGCAAAGTCTCCACCCAGTACCTGCGTTACCTAGGCAACTAGGACACCTGGAAGAGGTCACATCTGCATCCGCTGAAGTCGCATCTGAATTTGATGTGGCCACACCTTTCCCCCCCATACCCTAGATAAGGCCTAGCACAGGCCCTGGCGCTCTCTCTGCCTTTTTCTAGCTCTCTCTCACGCTCTCTCAGTTCTTTTCTGCTCTCTCTCTCTGCTCTCTTGCTCTTCTTTTCTAGCTCTCTCTGCTCTCTCTCTGCTCTAGCTCTTTCCTCTCTCTTTCCTCTCTTTCCCAGCCACGTGGAGTGCAAACCTTGCCTGGTCCCATCAGGTCTACTGAATAAACCTACCCCTTACCTGAATACCAATGTGAGTGCTACTGTTCTTACCCCTCTCTCTGCTCTTTTCTAGCTCTTTCCTCTCTTTCCCAGCTCTCTCTCATTCCCAGGGCCTTTCCCAGCCACGTGGAGTGCCAACCTTGCCTAGTCCCAGCAGGTCTACTGAATAAACCTACCCCTTACCTGAATACCACATGTGTGGTGCAGTTCTTACTCAGCTACCTCTTTTTAAAAACCTAACAGTTATAAATAGCCGATGATGCTGGGCACTGCAGGCTCATGCCTGAAATTCTAGCTACTTAAAACATCATAGTTCAAAGCCAGACTGGGCAGGAAAGTCTGTGAGATTCTGATAAACAACAAAAAACCGGAAGTGGAGCTATGACTCAAATGGCAGAGTGCCAACCATGTAAACAAAAGGTCAGGGACAGTGCCAAGGCTTTGACTGAGTTCAAACTCCAGGACCAGTACAACTAAACAAGCAAGTAAATGAACAAATAAAGAAATGACTGTCTATTGTATTTCACTTTACTCTGATATGGGCTGAGAGCACACAAAAATCAAGTTGGAGTGTGATAATTTAAGAAATGATCATTTAAGAAATGAGTTTTTACTGAGCTACTAGATAAATTGAACCAAATATAATAATGGATTATATTGAAGATGGCATATGGATTGCAAAACCCTTCTACATTCAGTATCTTATTTAATAATCATAATAAGCTGGGAGAAAGTTATTAGCATCCTCTATATTTTAGAGGACAATTAACTGGGGTCAATGAAATTGCTATACAAATACTGTTAATAGGAGAACCAAGATTTAAGCCAGGGCTTTTAGTCAAGGACTCTTTTTTATTGTATCATTAAAGCATTGTTGCTGCTATTTAAACCAGCTTTCCATTGTAATGGGTAACTTCTATGATAAGCTACAAAGAAAGATAGAAATAGTAGAAAGCCACTTGAAATTAAAAACACAGGTTGTTTGAAAGATACCGATGAATGGTTTCAAGATTAAGTTTCCATTGGTTCCTTGTAGTCCATAAGTTCCATCTTTTTCTTCTGGGAATCAAATGCTGTTTATGCTATGCATACTGAATCAGGCCCATGGTAGCATAGTTTGCTATAATCATTAGCTTGGAAATGGTATGTTCTTTTCCTTTCTTGTTGTCTTTGATTTTTGTTTTCTGATTGAATAATTGATTGATTGATTGATTCAGTACCTGTTCTGTTTCTGACCTTGGGTTCCTAGCAGCAACTGGTCAGGAGGCATTCTATCTCATGCTTCTAGGAATGCCTTGTGTCTGTGCTGGATTACTTCTGGATTTGAGTATCAAATTTAAAAAGCTAATTATGTGCTAGGCTAAGTGGAAGAAAATGTCAAAAGAAACATGTTTTTTTTCTGATAGAATGCAGTCATGGAGCTAAGACAGACAGAGAAAGAGTTGCTGAAAATATACAGGATCATATATAAATATGCTCAAATTGATGGAAGTTTAGAATATGAAAGGGAGAAGTCTTGTTTTACACAGGGGGAAGATTTCTGCTATAAACAATGAACTTACAATTTAAAGAAATGAATACAGGGAATCTGGAACATGTGTTTGGGAAGCAGACAAATGGAGAGAGGAAGGGTGGTTTAAAACAGTCATGACATTCAATCTACATATGTGAAAATGGAGTCAGAAAACCTGAGGGGATGGGTGGGATTAGAAGAGATAGGGGAGAATGATGTAAGCTTTTAAGATACATGCCCCAAATTGGAGTAAAAAAAATTGTTTGAATGTCACTATGCTGTGGTAGCAAACTCAATTTTAATTCTGTGGAATTTATTAGGGCATATAGAATTTAGAATTCAGTCCTGGTCATCAGGACTACAATGGTAAAATATCAATAACAAGAAGAATTTATTAGGGAACGTTTCAGTAGATGTCTAGATGTAATAATTTTTCCAAAGGATGTGTGTAAGTTTATAATGGCAAAACTCTGGTAAGCAAAAGATTGAATTTTATAATTGCATGAAGTTTTACGGACATAATTCAGAAGCTTGGGAAATTTTGGATAGCTGAGGTACAGAGAAGCCTTAAGCAGATTGAGTAACTGGGATTTTCTGCTTTGCCTTTCTCTGCAGGTGGCCTGAAAGTGTATGCAGACAGGTTACTTCATTACCATAGACAGATGCAATTCTAAATAGAACAGAAATGTCCAGATAGGAACATACAATTTGGTCACAGCTATTTCAGCTTGTGTGGATCCATGATGGAGGACATTAGCAAATTCTAATTTTATTTTCAATGAAAGGAACAAAAATAAGTGTACAAGTAGGCTCACAAGGATTGGTCCCTCCAAGTCCTGAATAATCCTGTGCATCTGAGCCTGGTATCTGTGGCTGTCTTCACGCTAACTTTAAATGCTAAATCTTATAAGCAAAGCAACAACTACTTGGGAAATTTATTTTGTAGTCTAATGGATCTCATTGTCAGGAAATGGTTTTGATGTGCAGCCAAAATCAAGATTTCCAGAAACAAGTTTTATTTGTACATTTCCCTCCTTTAATATTTATGGCTAATGTTGATATTTCACTTACACACATCTTTTTTAAAGTTTTAGGTCGGTAGATGAGAAAATGAAGATAAGTTGTTTTTTTCTTACACTCTATTTTTTCCCTTCTTTATGTCTAGTAACCTTAACTACTAATATGGATGGTACTTTTCCACTGAGAATACGATAAATCTCTATAAAGAGAGGCAGCACAGATAGGTGGGAAGATTTGAACAGTACCTTGTAAGAGCTGCTGCTGGAAGTTCACCAAACAAACTAAAGCTGTCAGAAGATGACTTCAGCTTCTACAGCTTTAAGATTCTTTGTATTGCCATCATTCACTGGTAACTGGGGAGTTTTTACAGCCTTTCAAATCTTAGAGTCTTTTCAATCACTAGATGCCTTAAAGGGACAGAAGGTCTTAAAATGTGCTCCCAATCTCCCTCCTTGAAAAAGATACATAGACAGAGGGGGGAAAGTCAAACAACAATACAAAAAGCATTAATGCAAAGAACAGTGGGGTCTCTCCCTAATTTGACTTTCTCTACAGGTGGCCTGCAGCTGCGTCCAAACAGGTTACTCCATTGCCTTCCCATGAGCACAACAAAGTGCTATCTGTATTCACAAGAACACATTTAGTGGCATAGATGAATTCAGGTCTAAAAATAAGAATAAAGCACTTTTCCTAAATAGCCTGAGGTAACTCTGTGCACCAGCAGAAGACAGTAGCACTCTTGTCTCTCTAGCTGTGTCTGAACATAAAGGAATCAGAAACCTACTTCACATGACTCAAGGAGGCCCAAGGCTAGCAAGGAGTTGATTCATTCTATTTACATCCATGTGAGCCCCATTGACAGCATACAGTAGACAAGCAGGCAAAATCAGTAAGGAATATTCTGTTTCCAATTGACTTCAAGGTAAACTATACATATAGATCTCTGAGATTGATATACCTGTTTAAACAAGTGTTCTATCATGCTGGGCAACATGATGCTGAAATAGGCAAAATTAGCATGCCTATTTTGATAGGCTTAGAAATAATTGATTGGTTCACGTTCCCCTGTCTAAGGGAAGATACATATATTGTCCCGTTATATAGTGTTGATACAACAAAAGTAAAATAAAACAGAAAAAATTATTTCTGTTATTTGGATGACACTTCTAAAATTTTTTTTCAATTACATTCTAATTTATATATTATTGCTTAATACTTTTTGAAGTGAGTTTCCAATAATGCTGCTTCAAGTAGGTCACACTCATATGCAACCAAGTTTGGTGTGTTTCTGGAAAGCACTTCCTTCCTTCTTTCCTTTTTTCCTTCCTTCCTTCCTTCCTTTTTTCCTATCTTCCCTCCATTTCCATTTTTATCTCTAATGTGGAAATTCATAGTCATCATTTCATAGACTCTCTACTTTTTCCAAGTCAACTAAGTCTGTGCAAATCAGTCAGTAAAAGGTGCTTCTCCACTTATCCTTGTCCAAACAGATTTTCCAGGGAATCATCCTCCCTGAAACATAGTGTATTTCCATTCCAGGGTCAAGCAGGTCATCTCTGAGGTATGTTTAATCCTTACTGACTCAAGAGGTGTGAAGCTACACTCTCCTTCTAAACTCAGTTCTGATGAACGATTTTATTTCTCCAATTACTTCACTCCAGAACAGTTTTTAAAACATTTGATGTCTCTTTTTCCATCCAGTCAGAAATTCATACAATGTTATTTTTATAACGTGGACATGACAACCATTAGCAAAGTTTTTCTGTACTTTGGATATCCAGATGGTTCCAATTTATTTTCCTATTTCCCTTTAAACCTCCACCTATATTGTTTTATGAAGATATATTATTGAAGAATACCTCATACTAGCATACATTGCTGATGCATGCCAAAAGGAGGAGGTAGGGATTGCATTTTTTATTTAGTAAAGAAGAAAAGAAGAATGGATTTAATAATGATTAATGAATACCTTACTGTTTTATGTAATATGATGGAAAAATTCCCCTTGAAATATATACCTTGTAGAAGGATAAGTGTTCAGTAGTCAGTGTTCTTTGTTAAGTGAAGGCACATGAGGGCTGGGGTAAGATTAACAAGTCATTGGCAAAGAAAGTATACATGATTACATAGCTACCCAATCAAAATACATCCAAGTTATAGTGCCTATTCGTTTTTCTTTTTTTAATTTTAAGAGAGACAAGCTTAAAAGAATGAAGGTTTTAAAATATAGCTTTGAAGAATTAGAAAGAAAAAAATCTTATACAAAATTTTAAGCAGCAGATAAATGCTGACTTTTTTTTCCCCTCACGACTGTAGTTTGAAGGGCAGATATTTACTTACAAGTCTCCTACCACTTCACCAGAATATCCATAGCGCTCCAGGTTTTAAGTGGTCAAGTTCCATAGGAAGGCAGAGTCTTCCCTCTTGTGTTTGAAACTGTGACGTTTACTTCATTAATAATGAGCGCTCATTTTTAAAGTTACTGACTGTTAGCTGAGAAACATTTACCATTTAAATTTATCTATTACCCTTTTCATGGTACAATTCTGAGTTTCAACTAGTAAGAAGATTATCATGCAGATGGAATATTTAATTGGGATATAAAACCCCTGAGTAACCTAGGATCTCAATATTCTACTGGCAAAACTAATTTTCTCCATGAAGAGACTCTTCATCATTAACATAGGATGACCCATTGCAGCAATGATACTGACAAGACTCACTATGTTAGAAATGAACCTTACAACTTTGTGGGGAGGGAATGGGGAAGGTAGAGGAAGGAAGGGATAGTAAGAGAAAAAAAAAGTAGGGAGTAACAATGCCTGACAAGAAATGTACTCATTACCCTACTGATGTAACTGGAACCTCTCTGTACAGCATCTTTACAAGAAAATAAAATTTAAAAAGAAGAAAATTGCAGCTAAGTGACACTGGCTCATGCCTGTGATCCTAGCTACTCAGGAAGTTGAGATCTTAGGATCATGGTTTGATGCCAGTCTTTGAAACTCTTATTCTTATTAACCAACAAAAAGAGTGTAAGTGAGGGTGTGGCTTAAGTGGTAGAGTGCTAGCTGAGAAAGAGAGAGAAAAAAATGCTGAGGGAGAAATGGGGACTTGAGTTCAAGTCCCATAACCTGAAAAAGAAAGGGAAGAAAGAAGGAAAGAAAGAAAGGGAGGGAGGGAGGAAGGAAGGGAGGGAGGGAGGGAGGGAGGAAGGAAGGAAGAAAGGAAGGAAGGAAGGAAGGAAGGTAGGAAGGAAGGAAGGAAATTGAAGATTTGGAAAACAGTATTACAGGATGTTGGAAAACAGTATTACAGGATGCCACAAAAAATTGTAAACTACAGAAATCAAAGAAAATATATAGAAACCATCCTACTGAAAATAAATGTGTTAAAGGTATAAAGAGAAAGAAAATATGCTTGGAAAGTCAGATAAATTGATGATGCTCATTCACAGCTCAACGATTCTATTATTGTAAGCAGTGAAGGCCAGTTTAGGAACTAATGTCCTCTAGTCAAACTTTGAGAACTACTGCATTAGTATAAATGAGGACAAATCCTAGACAAATGTGGACACATTTTACAAAGGTACATATTTTAGTTATTTACTATTTTATTTTATTGTTGGTGGTGGGGCTTGAACTCTGGGTTTGGTTGTTGACCCTCAGTTCTTCAGCTCAAGGTGGGTGCTCTACCACCTAAGCCACAGCACCACTTCTGGTTTTCTGGTGGTTAATTGGAGTTAAGCGTCTCATGGACTTTCCTGCCTGGGCTGGCTTTGAACCGTGATCCTGAGATCTCAACCTCCTGAGTAGCTAGGATTATAGGTATAAGCCACCGGCACTCGGCAAAGGTACATATTTTAAAAATAGATCACATTGTAAGGCTGAAATTTTGGCTCAAGTGGTCCAGCATTAACCATGAGTATAGGGGCTAGGGGCACAAGATACTGACTTTAAGCCAGTTAGACCACATTTTAAGTGACTTGCTTCAAGGTATGTCATTTATATATCTGATGACATACAGTTATTTAAAAAATATTTCCGTACTGGGTGCCGGTGGCTCAAGCCTGTAATCCTAGCTACTCAGGAAGCTGAGATCTGAGGATCACTGTTCAAAGCCAACCCAGGCAGGAAAGTCCATGAGACTCTTATCTCCAATAAACCACCAGAAAACCAGAAGTGGCACTGTGGCTCAAGTGGTAGAGTGCTAGCCTTGGGCTGAAGAGCTGAGGGACAGCATCCAGGCCCAGAGTTCAAGTCTCACGATTGACCAAAAATAAATAAATAAATAAATAAAATTCCTGAATTTCTTTAATTTAAAACAATTGCACTGTGATTTAAAGGATATAATATAATTAAAATGCACATTTCTGCAGATGAATCATTTACCCAAGGGCAGCTATCAATTAACTAAAAATCACCTACCATATCATTATAGAGTAAATTTTTAAATACCAGTAGTTCAGATAATCAGTTTATTTTATGAACTCCAAGCTCCTTGACTATGGACAGTTGCACTGTAGTAAGTAAAGAGATGAGGGTTATAAAACCAAAGTAAAGAATTATACAAAGTACTAGTCATGGTTATGATACTAGAAGTAGGTGTTCAATAAATATTTGTTGGGTGAATTAAATGTTGGCTGTATTCTGTATGAAGATTTTAGGAGTTTTAACTGCTAAGAAGAATATGTAGGGGAAGTATCTAACTTAGATCTGAAGGCCCTTGAAATTACATAGGATATGAATACTTCATTGCTTATGCAATGCTTGGAATTCCACGTGGGAGTTTTACTCCTGGGAGAAATACAGTATGTGGCCTGTGACTACAAGATAATAGGAACTATTGAAGACGGAGATTTTTCCACTTGGTCCTGGGCATGGAATCAAAATCTAAGTTTAACTTGGTGATATTTAAAAATGCATAACATGCAAAAGTCTGTAATCGTTCTGTTTCTCAGCTAGTGAAAATAGAAGTCTACAGCATAGTATGTGTCAATTTTGAAAATATAGCCAAATCAGGCCGACAAGAAAAATTTTAAGTAAATAACTTCATCCATGTGTTTAGAACCATCCGTGATTCTATGCCAAATTCACTTCAAGTTTCCTTCTTCAGCAACTTCTTTATAGCATGTGCCTGTGGCTATTAACTATCTGAAGTGTTGATGAGGGTAGGAAAGAATTACTTTCATGGTTATGTTTGGGGGAGGTGGTATTTGGAATTCAACAGTATGTGATAAAAACAGCATCAGCCAGAAATAATCTGCTAAGAAAAACACCTGAATTCTAAGCAAATAGTTTGGCCATTTAAAACACATTGAGGCAGATACACAAGATAAGAAACAACAAACCTGAAGAAGAAAAGAAAATGAGAAAGGAAAACAATCACTATCACAGCAGCAATGGGAAAGGGTTAGAGTAGGTAAGACTGGAAAAAAATGATAAATCCTAACTACAAAAAAATATATTAGATTTTTTGAATTTGGATGAAATGAGTTTTCTTGTCTCTGAGGCATATTTTCTTATTTTGGTAGTGTTTACATTCTTTATTATTTATTGTATGCTTCTGATGAAAAGTTTCTAGTGATAGTTTAGTTATCATGAAAATAATTTTTCTCTTTCCAACTAGGAGACATTCAAGACTCATGTTCACATTTATTTCTCTGATAAATGTACATTAATAGGAGCTTACAGGTGCACATATCTTTCTCAAAGTACATTATTCTGCTGGTAGAAAAATGACTTCAGTTATTTATTATCTGTGTATAACATCAACACTATTTAAATATCCATGTTTAGTAAAATTTCTTTTTCTTCTATGTGAAAGCATCTAAATAGTTGGTGTTTTGTAAGAAGACAAATAAGTAATCTTCTCCATAGCTTATGTTTTATTTCAGAAGACAGTGCGTTTCTCATAGGTGTTGATGGTTTTTTAAAAAAGTACATAGGTCTCCATCTTTAAGTCTATAGTGGTCTCTTTTCAACTTTAAGCAATGTACCTTTTCTCTTCTCCCCCTGACTTTCTACTATTCAACATATTTGCTAGGATTCCTATGGCCTACAGAGAAGTTGACATTCATTCTTTCCCCTCTTTTCCTCCTTCCTTTTTTTTTTTGGGTCCAGTTGTGGGGCCTGAACTCTGGGCCTGGGCACTGTCCCTCAGCTCTTCAGCTCAAGGCTAGCGCTCTACCACTTGAGCCACAGCACCACTTCCGCCGTTTTTTTCTTTTTGCTTATGTGGTGCTGAGGAATCGAACCAAGGGCCTCATGCATGCAAGGCAAGCGCTCTACTACTGGGCCACCTTCCCAGCCCCTCTCCCCTTCCTTCTTGACTCAGCTTTTGAGTGCTAGAATTAAAAGTGTACTCCACCATAGCTAGCAAGTTATATACTTTTTATGCTGAAAAAAAAAACATGGCATTTACTCATATAATTAGATCTTATTTTTCAAATCTGTCTGCGCTTTGCATATAATTTTTAAGGTTTTGGGTGCAGTGTTCACTGCTTCGGTAGATAAAGCAGGGCATGCTTTGGTCTGGCTGACTCTAATAGTTGATTGTTCTAAGCTAGCTCCTAATCACTTTCCTTAAGTCACCTTCCTGAGAGTAGTGACCATTTATGTAACTTGAGAACTTGCCAGCTTAGTCTATGCTTTTACTTAATGCAAGCTCTACTGTCTGCACAGCTCTTTAAAAATAATGAAATTTTAACAGTGATCACTCCATTAGACTCTCTACTGTTATTTTGGCAATATTAAGGTTTGAAGTCAGATCCTTGTGCTTGCTAGGCAGGTACTCTACTGCTGAGCTATGCCATCTGTCCTGATTTTTTTGCGTCATTTTTGATATAGGGCCCCATTTCCTCCTGGGCATCATGATCTGCCTATTTTTAGGCTTCATATGTATGATAAAAGTATGCCACCATATCCAATTTCACTTCACTGAGATGAAATTTCATGGATTTTTCTTCCTGGGCTTGCTTGTAACCAGTCTTCCCTATGTTGCCCATACCAAGTAACCAGTGCCCAGCAAACATTTTAATATTATTCTTGGCCAAGATTTGCCTTGCATCTAGACATATGCAGCACAAAATACACTTTCTTGTTGTATTAGACAATATTTGGCTCTACTCGCTAATTTGTAGTCTTCAGTAGTCTTTTTTTCTTATACTCCAGATATTCCTTCTAGAAAAATGCAGCTGATTCCACAAGTATGCTTGTCTTTAAATTTCTACTACGGTCTGGATGTGTCCTCAACATTTGTATGTTAAAGCTAGACATGATAGTGCACGCTGGTAATCCCACCGCTAGGGAGATTGAGGTAGGAGACAGAAGTTGGAAGATAGCTTGGTATCAGAGCAAGTTCAAGTCACCTTTGGTTACATAGTGAGAGTCTGACTCAAAGTCAAGAACAAATAAACCAATTATATATTAAAAAGAGAAAGAGAATTCTGCCCCCCAAGATGGGTCAATGTTACAGGAGAATGGGCTAGTGGGAATGATGGCCTAATCTTTCTTGTCCTTCTTCCTTCTGCCATGTAAAGATAAAGCAAAACAATCCCTCACCAAATGCCAATGTCTTAACCTTGGACTTCTCAGATTGCAGAATTGAGAGGAAATAATTTTCTATTCCTCATAAATCATCTAATTTTAGGTATTCTTATATGGGAACACCAATGGATTGAGGTAATAACAGTATCAAAGAATCATGATATTAAACTTCCAGATTCTTTGCTTGAGAATGCTTCAGATATATGAAAATGGACTAGTTTGAATAGCATTTGTTCATGTAATTAGGTACTATTTTTCAAATTTGTCTATACTTTCCACATAATTTTTAAGTTAAATATTTCCATTTCAGGTTAAGCTTCCCTCCCCTCCCCCCAACCCTCTCTGTCCTTCTCAGATGTATAAAGGAAACAATACCAGTGAATTGTTAGGCTAATATAATGCTCATTCCTAGCAAGCTAGTAGCTGACTAACATTGTAAAGGCTCTCTGACCTACCTGTTTTTCATGACTAGTTTCTTGTTTTCTTCCAGAAAAAATCATATGATGACTTTTTCTTATAAAATGGATTGAAAATAAACTTCTAACCTTCATTTCTGTCTTCATTAAGATTTGTAGGCTTAGATATATATGATATGTACCATAAATCATAATATTCTAGCATAGTTTTTACAAAATTATATCAGCTATATATCTTTATCTCATTACTATCATAATCAATTAGAGTGATTGTAAGAGAATTTCTGAATTCTGCCATATCTTCTGTATTATAAAGTAGTTCTCAGAACTCTGTATTATGTCATTTCTACCTTCAATATCATTAGTAGACATTTATTACTATACAAAAAAGATGATGCTTGAAGAGTGGGAGTGGAAGAGGAAAAGAAAAAATCCATTTAAATTAGAGACAAATAGCATTCTGGTACACTTAAAATATTTAAAATAGAATTCAACATATTATTGGGTTAGCAAATGGTTCTTAGTGGAATTCTTAAGAAGGTTTGTGGTAATGATTATTTATGAAGGTTTTATGATTATAGTGCCACATTTATTAAGATAAAGAAATGCCTCTAAAATAATTAAGAATTCTTAAAACTTGAAAATTTTGGAAATATTTTTCCTGAAGACTTTTTTTGCATAATAAACATGTAAACATCAAGCATTTTGTTCTCATTCTATCTCAAACATATAGGAACTATTAATTCATATACCCTCAATTATTTGGAAGCTAAAACAGAATATTCTAAAACATTGATTTGGTGAATTTTAAAAGAAATGAGAATTTTGAGTAAGGGTTAAGGCAACTGTTAGCTCACAAATAAGTCTATTCAATTAGCTTGCTTTCAAAAAAGATAATTTTATTTTAAGCAATTCAGATGGCTTTAGAAATGCTAAGTTTTATTCAAATAATTGTTTTGAATTTTAAAACAATTTAAGAAATACTTTTATAAGATGACACCATACTCCTCCATACTGCCATTATGTTTGACTGATAGTCTATGAGGTACATCTGTTAATAAGCATTCATTTTTAAATTTAAGGTGCTCTTTTCCCAGATTGTCCAATTCTACCAACTTGGTTTCTCTGGGATTGTTGTGACATTTGTTGAAAGTTTTAGGATCTTTTGAACAGTGAAAATTAAAACCTCTTGCTTGATTCTAATTTCAGTAGCAATTTTTTTTCCACACAGCCAATGAGAATATGGGCTGAAAAGATTTTATTCTCATGAAGCAAACTAGATAATTTTCTTCATTTTGACACAATCCAAAAGGGTTTCCTACTAACGTGAATTAAAGCCTTCCTTAACAAGGTTATATTTCCATTTTAGGGACTTCATTTAATTCTTTAGAGACACACCAATAAAGTCTCCTGCATTGGCACAAAGCAAGGCTGTTTTGGGGGAAATCAAGTGGGTATTTCTATCAATTTGAACCAAAATGGTACTTGGACTTTAAAAGTACATCTTTTAATAAGAAAGTAATGCCTGAAATCCTCAGGTTATTTTTATTTTACAATGTTAGGTGTATAGTTGTAGGCTTGAAAGTAAATTACTCTGGAAAAGACAATAAAATTCTTTGTATCTAAATATTTTTGAATTTTATATACTGTTCACATGTGGGTTTTAGAAGGGAATAAGAAAGAAAAGTACAGGTGAAAATGCTCTCAGAGGACTGAGGAGAAGCTATATACAGAAAATTATGAATGGGAAAGGACCTGATGCAAATTTCTTCTTCATCACAATGTCATATAACTACACTAATAGTCGCACAGCCTCCCTCCTTCTTTCCCTCCCTTCCTCCCTTCCTCATTCCCTCCCTCCCTTCCACCCTTCCTCTCTCCCTTCCTTCCTTTCTTCCTTCTTGTAACTTTAATTTAGAATTTACTATGTTCCAGGCAGTGCTAGGCACTGAGGGTGTCAAATGAATGCATTATGTTTTTTTTGTTTCAGGAATCTTATTCTGTGAAAGAGGTAGAGGCCATGAATTACGATACATGATGATAAAGAAGACTAATTCCACAGGAACCTTAACTAAATTAGGAATACTCCATTTATCAGTAACCAAATTTTGGAGTTAGAATCTTTGTTCATAAAGCATGACAATGACACTTAACTTAGTATAACGCATTTTGGAAACAGTCAGACATTGCTTTCCCGACTTTATCATCTCTGGGAATGGCTGAAGATCTGGTGCCAGCAAAGTCGGGCATATTTTAATATCTGGTCAACTCAGCTGCTCTGACAGCAATTGATTTGTTGAATGTCAAATCTGTTCACTCTGGAATTTAATCGGTTTTGATAAGGTAGAAGATGGGATAAATCTAACTAATGTTTGAATAAGTATTTACCAATTTGTGTTTTATACTTTAGTTGAATAGAAAGCATTCATATCTGTAAACACAGATTTACATTATGAACAAAAAGGCAGTACCACTATTCATTTTATAGATTATAATATGTTTTGACACAATCCCAGGGTTTTGAAGATAGAGTTGACACTCCATCATTTGCTTGCATGGCTGTCTTTTCCTAAAACTGAACAGCTTAAGCAGGGGGTGATTATAGATGTTAACTTCGACACTGCTGACATTTGTCACCTCATATCATAACCTTAACATGATTTAAACATATTTGTGGAAGGGCTTCCTGATTGTTCAAAATACAACCTAGAATTCTGAAATGTGCAGGCTTCTGTAACATTTGCTCCATCAGCAATCAACATATCAGATTTTCTTTGAGAGGTAAATATTATGTGTCATGTTCCATAGGGGAAAACATTAAGACCTGCTATGACATGGTCTTTGATAATTCCCTTCCACACACACTTTTCCCCTTTGTTTTAGAGGTTATTTACATCAGAAACAAAATAGGCTGTGAATTTCTCTTCGTCCTTCATCAATCAAAGCTGATCAATTATAACACCAGCAAAACTGTATCACAACTCCAAGCTACATGGTCATATTACACTCATATTATTACTAAAAACCACATCTATATTCCAAACTAGGATACTATAACCCCTTTGTCATTTTCCAATAAAAAGACCATACCAAATAGGCCGAGCACACCGTAATTAGCAGCTGGCAGAGAAAGCTGTAAATCTGTATGAGTTCTGAACGATTTGCTTACATTGTTGCTTTGTTGACAAATGATGCTGTACATGTTAATGTTCCTGAAATGTCCCCATTGCACCTGACGTGCCAATAAATGCCAGCCAGCTGTATGAATTATGGAAATAAGATTTTTGTTTATGAAGGTATCCCAGACATTTATTTTACAGCATTCCTCTCGACAGATTTAATGTCTAGAGTTACATTGAGAAGATATTTGCTACCTGACATAATGGATAATAGAAACTTTAAAGGCTCTCTTTTTCCTCCTTTTAATGATGAGATTAATACATCCATACACGCACACACATGTGCGTGCACACACACATATATGTATGTATTTTAAAAGTTATCTTCTGTCATTATTTTCTCTTAATTTGTTAATATTCCTGCTTAAGTAATGAATCAGCTTCTAATTAAGACTATCAGGGGTTGACTATGGAGAATTATATATCCATAATTTCCTCTACAATTCTAATCATTCCTTTAGTGTATATTTGATTAGCACATGAATACTTTATAGGGCTTGTATTATTTTGCATTTGTTGAGCCATCCATTCAATTGTTGATCTGAAAGAGCTTTACTTGTGGATATTTCTTTTATATATTCCAAGAAGTCTTAAGATAAGGCTCGTGCAAGTTACTACTCAGTAAATAGTTTTATCTCAATATACTTTAAAATAATACATGACTGGAGATCCTACAGACTGTATCTTATTGCTCTCTGCTCCATTTAAATCCCTTATTCAGACAGATTTAATTAATACATATTATTACCAGAGCTCTCACAGGAGATAAAAATTACCTGCTCTTATAATCATAAAATAACCACTGGTTGTGAATCCTATAAAACATAACAATAAAATAAATTAGATTATACTCATGTAGAAGCCTTTTCCTCAATATCCAAATGAAATTTATAATTCCTACATATAAATGTTGATCTCAAATGTAGTCTTCAAAACATTGTGTGATAGAAGTTCAATATCATCTTTTACATTTTTCTAATTTTCCCCAAGTAAATGAGGATTAGAAATTAAGATTTTTTAGGACTTTTGCCATCTTTTTGTTTTTAAGTTCAGTGCTGAGGCATGGACTAAAATTAGGACCCAAACCAGCTGATAAAGTTGCTGGCCAATAATCATTTGAATTGCAAATTGAACCACAAATGATTTATCATGTTAAGTGGCTTATATGTTAAGAAAGAGGCCAATGATTCCCTTCTACATGGCACTTTGTGACTGACTAGTTATATGATTTTTTAATCTGGGCTAAGTTGTTTTTGTTTTTATTTTAATATTTAGTTCATTGTACTTTGTCTCCAGAAATATTACTGTCTCTCTCTTCAGGTCCTTTTTGAGATCTTATCCATGCTATCTAAAGTCTGGCACTTCAGTTTAAAAAAAAAAATCTTATGGGATGATTAGCATATAAATAAGAGGAGAGTCAAATCACCTTTGTGACCAAAGGCAATTCCCTTCAAATGTTTCTTTCCCACAAAAGAATCCAGATGGCAAAAATGATGCTTGCCTAAATGTTGGCTACAGCTCAGTTCTTCTGGTTCACATTGGCTACAAGAGAAATGACACTCAGCATTTATATATTAACCATTTCACAGGTTTTGTGTAAAGAATAAGCTGTGTGTTCCCAGATCTATTGTGTTTAAAGAGTTAAGTCTCTAGTTCTTAGCATAGCTGCTCCAGTCTGTATTTGCTCAGAGGAGGATTAAGGGTAATGTGCAGCAGAGGAACAACTTAAGGAGACCTGGACTATATCTCTCTTCTCAATATACCTGCACAACGGGAAACATAGGACTCCAGACTCCACTCTCCAAGTTTTCTTTCACGTGCATGGAATTCATTGAAACTAATGGGAAGGAAATTATAGTCGTCCACAGGTCTCCTAACTATAGGTTTCTGTGTGGATAAATTTAACTTGTCAAGGTTTCTTATAGAACGACACAACCAAAGTCAAATAGTCAACTAAGAATAGCAGAAAAACATAAAAGTATTCAATTCCCCATTTTGGTTAAATAAAACCAGATACAACATAGGCAAAGATCAGAGTTGGACTGGAGATTTTCCAAAATGATACCATAATTTCTTGCTGAATGGTGAAGTTAAACACACATAGAATAATAAATATCGGGGAAAAGAGAAGGTATATTACTTATATGAGAGTATGACTTAAAACCAGAGTTTTTCATAAATAAAATCTCTCTATATTATACTAGGATATTATAGGTGTGACACATGTTATAATAATAAAAATAGAATTGTTACTAGAAAGCCCTCCATATCAGTCCTTGCATCTAGGGAGAGAATTTACGCTTGAATAATTGCGCAAGTGATAAGAAAGTTTATTAGTGAAACAATACACTGAAAATCAACCATCTCATTTTGCACTAGGGTAAATGGTAATTGTGTTACCCTGGCACAAGTGTACATGATGTGTAAGGAGCTTGAACCACTAGGTCACTCCCCAGGACCAGGCCTTCATCACTTTCCCAAGGTCTGGAAAGGACTTTAAGACATAGTTTATTAACTAACTGGGTAGATGAATTAAAGATGTGGATTTTTCTTATTTTCATTTTTATACATTTATTTATTTTTGTTGGTCTTGGGGCTTGAAGTCAGGGCCTGGGCATTGTCCCTGAGCTTATTTTGCTTAAGGCTAGCGCACCACCACTTTGAGCCACAGCACCACTTCCGGCTTTCTGGTGGTTAATTGGAGATAAGAATCAAGGGTGTTTCACGCCTGTAATCCTAGCTATTCTGGAAGCTGAGATATGAGGATGGCGGTTCAAAGCCAGCCCGGGGCAGGAAAGTCTGTGAAACTCTTATCTCCAATAAACCACTCGAAAATCAGACGTGGCGCTCAAGCAGTAGAGCGCTAGCCTTGAGTTGAAGAGCACAGGGACAGCGCCCAAGCTCAGAGTTCAAGCTCCATGACCGACCAAAAAAAAAAAAAAGAATCTCACGGGTTTTCCTGCCCAGGCTAGCATCCAACATAGATCCTCAGATCTCTGCCTCCTGAATAGCTAGGATTATAGGTATGAGCCTCCAAGTGCCAGCTGGACTGTGTGTGTGTGTGTGTGTGTGTGTGTGTGTGTGTGTGTCCTTCCCCTGCCCCCTTTCTTTCATTAGTGTTTAGGTAGATGGGGGTACTTAAAAAAATCCACCTTGTGAAATTATATGACCTAGGACGGCCAGAAAGACTAGTCACTTTTAAGTTGAAAAATTTAATTATGTTTCCTGTCAGAGACCTTGTGATCTCACCCAGAAAAGAAGCTTCTTTGCACTGTTCCATCACTTAGGGCTAACTGCTTACCTATCATCAATACTTCAAAAACTTGAAATGGAAAATCCCCATCAGTTTCTGACTTTGGGATAGTCATTATCCCAAAGGCTGAACCTGGGGAGGGCCTTCAATACAATTTACCAGGATCACCACAGAGATGACAGAGATGGGTGAGTTGGGAGAGAGGACAACCACAGAAGCGGTGGCATTGATCAAGATGCATTGTACTCATGAACTGAAGCTGAACTGAAATTCCTTTGCACAACTACTTAAAGATAATAATAAAGAAAATAAAGGAGCATATTCTCTTGCTAATTAACATTTGAATCACTTTCACTGTGCTTTCTTTGTGACTTGTCTAAATTCTTCTACTATCAAATGAAAGCACCCAGGTTCCTAGATACTTTGACTTTCCAGTAAAAGGCATTACTGAATGACATCTGCCCCATTTACATGATCATGAAGAAAATATTAAATCTGATAATATTGGAAATAGAAACATTGATTAAACTCCTTAGTTTAGACAAAGTAGTAAAAAAAATTTAAGACAACAATCCTTTTCAAAAGAGAATTTAAGGAATTTTATGTCAGAACACTTGCAGATATTACTACTTGCCTTATAGAGCAGAAATGATAAAACACAATGTTTATATTATAACAAGCCCATCATCTGTAGTAGAACTGAATCATGGAAAGGTATGTGGACTGATTTCTAAGAGATAATTATTTGAAATAACCATCATATTTGCAAAATGCACATAGCACATACCATGTATATACCTGGCTTACATACAAACGTTAAAGCGTTCGCAATTAGTAAAAAACACTCAAAGATAAACATTCATTCAAACAACATTTGGTGAGAGTTGAACTAATGTGCTAGATACACAAATTGCTGACGAGAGATGAGATATATGTATCTTGCAATCTGTTGACAAAGAATAAACCAGAAAAGAAACCAGAAAAAATTATACAAGTTGATTCTGTAAGGATCTCAGATTAGGAGTAGGATTTTTTAAAGTGAATCAAGATAGACACCCAAGAGAAGCGTGGATATTCCTGCGGGGAGGGGAAATAGGAAAAAGCAAGGCCAGGTAAGTGAAGCCCTTGTCCTTCACGAAGAGGTTAAGGTAAATAGTAGAATGGTCTCATGAAGAGGAGTGAAGAGCTGAATCATTTTTTTATGCCTTATGAAATTTGAACAGTGATTAGGAAATTCATATGAGAGTTCCATTCATTATGGACATAACAGTAAGGCCACAAAGTTTTCTTACTTCATTGGTAATAGATAAATGGCAACAATAGTTTCTTGTGGTAAGAGAAAAGTAGGGGTTAAGTAATTCTGCAGCTCTTTTCACTGGATATTGAATAAACAGGAGAATTTTGTTACCGCTGATGATCCATTTAGAAGAAGGGATTTTGAAAATATTTCAAAATACCAGCTGAGCACCAGTGGATTGTGACTGTAATCTGAGCTACTGAGGAGGCTGAGATCTAAGGATCACACGATTTGAAGCCTGCCTGGGCAGAAAAGTCCTGCTGAGACTCTTTAATTAACCACTCAAAAACTGGAAGTGGTGCTATGACTTAAGTGGTGCTAGCCTTGAGCACAAGGAGGTTCAGGGACAGTTCTCAGGCTCTGTGTTCAAGCCTCACAACTAACCAAAAAAAGAAAAAAAGAAAAAATATATTTAAAAAGCAGAATATAGTGCTTTCTCTGAACAAGAGATGGGGGCATGCAGGCTGGAGGAGTCAGAAACTTAGGCCCAGATATTCAGTTGAATTAAGGTTATGATGAAGAAGTGACTGCTCCATGATTGAATTCAAATGTGTTTTTAATTTTTTAATGTAAATTTTATTGTAAAGTTGGTATACAGAGGGGTATACAGTGATGACCTATGTCAAGTAATGAGTACATTTCTTTTTGCACAGTGTTACCCACTCTCTCATTTTCTCCCACTTTCTCCCTGACTTCCTTCTTCCTCAGTTGTATAGTTCATTTACAACATAGTGTCTAATGAATATCACTGCTGAATTAGTTTACTCTTTGTCCCTCTGTTTCTGTAATTCCTCTCCCCCTCCTCAAATCAGATAAGCTTATATACAAGACACAGGGCACAGAAATCTAAAACAGTGACAAGTGGGAATAAACCAAAGGGGAAAAAGAAATAACTGCAAACAGTAATTGCATTTTAACATGCAACATCTCTAGTGCTTGCTGCAAGTACCATGTCAATATATTTCATCCTCTTAACATAAGTCAAAATAAGCCACATCTTTTTCTCTCTCTCTTTTTATAAACCGCAAATCAGTCTAGTCATACTACTAATGCTGCTTAATTTTTATTGTTCATTTTTGTGCTGGTACTGAGGCTTGAAATCAGAGCCTCATTCTCTTGTTCATCTTTTTCACTCAAAGCTGGCACTCTACCACTTGAGCCACACCTCAACTTAAGCTTTTTGCTGTTTACCTGGAGATAAAATTCTCTCAGATTTGTCCGCTTCATATGATTTCAAGCCAAGATCCTTAGATCTTAAATTGTTGAGTAGCCAAGATTGCAGGCCTGAACCTCTCTCAAGGGGTGTTACCTTATTTCTAATGGATAAAATTATTTAGTGTTTTGTTTCCCTGATCCCTCTCCTCTGTCCTCTGGACAGGAGTGGACACAGAATGACTATACATTTAAACAGCCTACTCTGGACCAAAAATTACATAATTACATAGAATATAAGAAAATGATATGCATAGTGATAAAGAGCACATGGATCTCCATTTCAAACAATCCTAAGTTATATAAGTTTATACCTCTGTGTTCCAGCTTCAGTTTCCTCAGCCCACTGAGATGGCCACTTTTTTTGTTCTGTGATGATTAAATTAAAAATGTATGCATAACATATATATATATATATATATGTTGACACAATGCTACAAAATACCTGGAATATAATAAATATTTAAGAATTATTGTCAGACCTATAGTCCTTAGAATAATCTACATGCAAGGATTAGAAATGACTCAAAGTTAAGCTTTGTTGGGTGGAACAAAGCTCTTAGAAGGCTTAGGCAAGAGACCAGCATGGCTACATAGTAAGATGTCCTAAAAATGTTAAAAAAAAAAAGAACAAAAAGGAAGAAAGAGAAAAGAATGAAGAGAAAGAAACTTGAGTAGTCAGCTTCTTTAGGCAATAGAGTGAATGCAAAGGAAGTGACTCCTAGCAGTAGACATCAAATTTCTCCATCAGTGACTAGTAACGACTTAAGTGAGATAGTGTTTTCAGACAATGAAATCAGATGTCTAATGATATGATGAAATGTAGAAATTAAGGATCATAAATGTGAGTTTAAGAATAAATTAATTAGGGCTGATTGAATGCTACAAAGTTTTGAGAGGACTGAACAGAGAAAAAGACACAAAGGTAAGTTTTGTGAAGTAATGCACTATTAATAGAAGTAAGGAAGAAGAGCTACAGAGAAATATTGAAGTCCATTTTGCAATTATACTTCAGGGTCTTGAGCCCAGAATAATGTAGAAAAGACTGGAGAAGAGGTCAGTTGGTTGAGGAAACAAATATCAATGTAAATGTAATAAAGAGTCAAGAAAACATGCCCAAACCGAAATGCAGTGGATTATACTGGGCGGAAAAGAAGGGTTTCCTTAACAACTTATTGTTTAATGCAGTGTAGATGATATATCTTTGTGGGAGAATTTTTAGTGGACTTGCTCAGGGTGTATGCAATCTAATCTAACTGGAAAGCCACAGCTTTTCTTCTACAAACAGGAAAAAATTGGGATGTGAAAGAGTGTGCCATTTTTAAAATGGAAACACTGACTTCCCTCCAATATTAAAAAAAATAAATATCTTGAAAACAGAAGAATTTAAAATCATTGACTCAGCTTCTACAGACTGTGATGAAGGGAAACAAGCCTGAAAGACAGATGTATATCAGGGCCACTTGTACCCAGAGCTCCTGCCCCAATGGTACACTGAAAAAACCATGTAAAACATAACACAAGGCAGAAATTCAGGGGGGTGGGGAGGGAAAGGATTGAGATTGGGATTGGGATTGGGAGAGGGGAGGCTGGGAAGGGATGTGAAGGGTAAACAAAGGAGGAGGCTGCAATGCTTGGTAAGAAATGTATGCATTATCCTGCCCATGTAATTGTAACCCCTCTGTACAGTATGTTCACAAATAAAATAAAATAAAATTAAAAAAAAGTAATGTATACATAGTTTTGTCTTGTGTGTGAGTGTGTGTGTGTGTGTGTGTATGTGTGTGTGTGTGTGTGCCAGAACTGGGGCTTGAACTCGGCTTTTTGCTCTTCTTTAGCTTTTTTTTTTTTTCTTAAGGATGGTACTCTACCACTTGAGCCATATCTCACTTCTAGATTTTTGCTGGTTGCTTGGAGCCAGGACTTTGTTGGATTTGTCTGCCTGGGCTGGCTTTGAACCAGGGCATTCAGGTTTCCCCTCTTGAATAACTAGAATTAGTGGTCTGAGCCATGGGCACTGGCCTATGCATAGTTCTTTGATTAATCTTTCTGAAAAGAGGACGGTAGCTACAAGTCTAGGTGGCTATTTTTGTGAAGAAACCAAGCATTACTAGATTGTCTTTTGAGGAGGATGAATCCAGTAAACAAAAGGCATTTGATTATTTTTGGGTTGGGTCATTTAATTGAAGAGATGACAACAGTAGCTTTCATTTTTATTCTTCTATTGCTAAATATTTGGGAATACTTTAATTCTTAAAAAAATCTTTTAATACATATTTATATTAGTTTAATAAAATGAAAAGTATTGTTTACTCTCATAGCCAAATGCTAAATTTGACCACTGTGTAAACTTTTCATATCTCTAACAGAGAAGGGTGACATTCTGGTTCTTTCTATGAAAGGAAAATGTGCATACTTCATTTTAGAAAGGTAAAATCAATTAAGCAAAGAGAATTGGGAAGGGTAATTATTTAATTTGTTTAAATTAATTCGTTAGAGAAAAACATTCTAGCAGTGTGAAATAACATTCTACTAGTTTTGAAGTAATATCAAAATCAAATGACAAAAATACCCAAAAAGCCCATTAGGTCTCATTGAATCTTAGATTAATCCCATTCAAAAGCACCAGGAGTCACTGAGTTTCTTGAGAACACACTGAAACCACAAAGATTAAATAATAAGGAACCACAGCAACATTAACAATAAACAATCAATCTTTAGTAAAATAAAAGTAGCCACAATCTCAAACCACAGTCATATATACCAAGATGAGGGAAGAATCTGGAAAGCTGTATATATGTTAGATGGAAGAAGAAAGTGATCTCCATAACTATGTACTACTTTTGAAATTGATAACTGATTATCTAATTAAAAAATCAAGACTTGGTAATGGGTGGATCTTTTGAGTTGGAAAATACATTTGATGGTGCAGAAAGACAAGGGGGATATTGGAGGAAAACCTTAAAGGGGTAGTAATTACAGAATCAGCATGGAATCATTGATTTAAACTCAAGGGGAATGATTCAAGAAACCTGGAAAGCTCAGAAAAATAGGGGCTCTTGAACATATATATATATCAAAGTGAAGTTAAAACACAATGCACATAATTGAAAAGACAATGGTATGCAAAATAGAAAAAAATAACAAGTTAAAATAATAAAATTAGAAGCATATTAAATTAAAATTTCTAGGTCCATCTACGAATAGTTATATGTGCATGAATAAAAGTGATTATAATACCGAAGACTTGTAGAGTGAATGCCCTTGAAGAAGAGAGTAGTTTGCATAGAAAACATGAAAAACATAATAGAAAAAACATTTTTAGAAATAGAGAATGTAAATCTGCTTATTGAAAGGACATCCATACTCTCATGAAATGCTGGCATAAAACAAGCAATATGCCTTATCTTAGTGCAGCTATTGATGTGTTAAGATAAAGAGAAAACATAGGTTTATAGGCAATATGTGTAAATCATATTAAAAATGGGAGAAAAGATTGTCATCCAAGTACTTTTACAGTAATAGCCTGTGCCAAATGAAAAAGTGGTAAAAATTAAAAAAATGTCTCTTTTTATCATGTGTATGTATGCATACATGCATGTATGTATGTATGCATGCATATATATTTTTTGTCTTTTGGTTTTTTTGTCAGTTGAGGGGCTTGAACTCTGGGCTTGGACACTGTCCCTAAGCTTTTCAGCTCAGAGCAAGTGCTCTACCACTTGAACCACAGCGCTACTTCTGGCGTTTTCTTCTTATGTGGTGCTAAGGAATAGAACTCAGGGCCTCATGCATGCAAGGCAAGCACTCTACCACTGAGCCACCTTCCCAGTCCTACAATTTTAAATTTTTTTAAGATTAGATAACATTTTAGAGCTAAAATTTCTTGGATCAAAAAAATATTGAAGTTAAGTCAATTTTTTTCTTCCTAAAACCCCAGTGAACATCAACATAAAACATATTTTAATCTTTCCATCGTCTGTCCACAACAATATGTAAAAAGCACAGACTATTTCTAAATAAATATTAAGGTATCCACTTTTATGTGTTATGCAAATATTTATTTTAAAAATGACTGATGATATAATTTTTTCTGTGCATCTATTTCTAGTATTTAAAATTTTATATAAATCTTCAATATTCTAATGCAAAATGTTTCAAAGTATTGTTTTAAGACACAGCAACATACCTGAACAGATTCAGAGCTGAGGTGTTTATCATTTTCTATTTAATACACATACAGTTACAAAGAAAAGTCACTTGCTAAGAAAATCTTGGCATTCTTTTGATTTTTGTTGTTTATGGCACAGGAAGTTCCTGTGAAATTTTTCTTATATTTATTTAGATTTAGATATGTTTCTGATCTATGTCTGAATATATTTCCTAGCATGATAAGAATGATAAGTGTTTTAATAGCAAACAGTAAAATATGCAACCAAAGATATTTCAAAGATATTACAAGGGCAAATATATATGAATTTTCCCTATTTAGAATCAGAGACTTCATCTTCCAATTGCTCTAATAAGGCCACACTTTATTGCCAGAATTATTCAGGAATGTAGATTTAGAATTTACAACTGAGAATAAAAGATATATGAACTGAGTTATTTATATTCTTAATGCTTGTTTTGCAGAATTACAGTTTGACTTCAATTGGCTTCTGGAGATTTGTGGTATGTGCCTATACTGTCAGAGTTTTAAATGCCCTAAATATACAGATTACATTGAAGAAACATTGTTATTGTTTTCTGGTGTTTTAAGCTAGTCAGAATGCCACAAATGAGCAGATTATGCATGTTTAGAAGCCCCAATATTAATAAACATTTGTTCTTCGCAAAATCTCTATTCTGTCCTGTATTTGACAAGACAGCTTAATTCAGGTTCTTTGGACATGTTCTCTCAGGATACTCAGCTTTACAAATATCTAACTGCAACAAGATTCAAGTTTAGCAGTTCAGAAAACCCAAAAAGTTTTCCAAGGTGGTGTTTTCTCATAGAAAATTAAATAAAAATCCACCAGTAAGGCAGAATATAAGTTAAAATGTTTCAATGAAAAGTTCTATAATTTCAAATTTACCTAGAATTTTTTAAAATTTAATTTAGAGTAACAGTAAGATTTAGTTAAACATTTTAGAAATGATGGAAAACTAATTGTCTTAGCTTAGGAAGTGCCTAAGAATTAGTAGTAGACATACATTTGGATAGAATAGTTTCTTTGTTTTGGCTTGAACTTGGGGCCTGGGAACTGTCCCTGAGCTCTTTTGCTCAAGGCTAACACTCTACCACTTTGAGCCACCCATTGCTTCCAGGTTTCTGGTAGTTAATTGGAGATGAGTTTCATGGACTTTCCTGCCTGGGCTGGCTTTAAATTGTGATCCTTAGATCTCAGTCTCTTGAGTAGTTGGGCTTATACACACGAGCCACAAGCGCCCAGCTAATATCAGTATTTTATTGAAATCTTTTCAAATATTAAAAAAATAAAAACGTTTCACAAGAAACTTTACAAAGCTTAGTGTTAGGTTGAACTCCATATTTAAAGAAACTGAGATTAAAAACTCAGAAATGTTCTCATAGAAACTGCATTAACTTTCAGTGGTTCAGAGAATTTTTAGTTTAAATAAAGTTAAATGAAGTAAATTTATGCCATCTACTTTTCTCTACCATCAACTTTATTCTACCATTAATTTGACTTTCTATATAAGTAATCATTCATAATAATGTATAAAACTACTAATGGGGACAAACTAAACAAAGGACAATAGAATACACAAAACTGCTGTTTTCTTCTTCTAGTGGAGAATTACTTCTTCTGTCGGACTAATACATCTTGCTGAAACAATTTTAAATAATATACAAAATATGGATTCAGCTTTTATTATTTTTCTAGCAGATGACAATTATATTTATGTGATAAATGTTCAGTGTTGGTAACCACTTAAACAATCCCTGACATGTTTCTACATGGACCAGCAGCCTGCTTCTCTTGAAGCCCCATTCTTTACAGTTGGCATCCATGGACAACTTCATCAAAGGCCTCAGGGTCTCTGGACTCTACCTGATAACTGCTAAGAAATTGATTTCCTGCAGTTGATGCAGCCACTGCACAACCACCTCTCCATTCCAGCATACCTCCTTCTACACATCTACCATCTATACATTTTCCATGTGAGTGTCACCCCTTCCTAAAGGGAGAGGTTAGATGCAACTCCAGGCAATTCTCCATACAGTAATAGAACAATAAGAGATTTCAAGATTTACTTTTAAAGCCATCACTGGTGGGCTCATGCCTATACTACTAGCTATTTGGAAGGCTGAGATATTAAAATCTCAGTCTGAGGTCAATCTGAGCAGGAAAGACTGTGAGACTCCTATCTTTAATTAACTAGTAAAAAGCTGGAAGTAGAGTTATGGCTTAAATGGCAGAGCACTAGTTTTAAGCAAAATGCTAAGGACTGAACCCAGGCCCTGAGTTCAAGCCTCAGGACTGGTACACACACACACACACACACACACACACACACACACACACACACACACACACACACACTAGCATTTACTATAAGAACTTCAAAACTGATGTTAACTGTGAAAAGCTTCTTCACCCCCTTGAAAGTTAGTATGAGGTGTAGTTCATATGACTTTAAAAGAAGTTTGGGTAAAGAGAAAAAAGTTTAGATAATTTGTTGAATCCTCTCCACAGGTTATCTAAAAATGTTTATTTAATAACAGGATAGAAATGTTTATCTCCAGATCTATTTGACTTCCCCCAACCCACACAGACATTTCTGAAGAAAAGAAATACGCTTCCAAATTGTCACTTTACCTTGTTCAAGGGTTGCCACTGTGCATTTAGGTAACACTTGCTAAAAAGGGATGGAGTTTGCTTTGGTGCCTCATGCCTCTGTAACAAACGTCTTGCAGAATAGCAGTTGGGGTAGTATTTACCAATGCCCCTCCTTATTGCTCTACTCAGTGAAATGAATAATTCTAATAATCAAAGGCACAGAGTCTGCATCTAGTTTGGAAATGAAACCATGGGTAATTTTCAAAAGTGGTACCCTCAATTTTTGATGAACTGTCACAAAACAGGAATTACCACAATTCAAAAATCATATCCACTAACAGACAGAGATCAGCATCTGTGGATGATTTCTTCTAACCCACTACCCTCAAATTTTTTTTCCTGTTCCCCCTCTACTAAAATCACACTCCTTTGCCTCATGCTTCCAATTTAGTGCAATCATGCCTCTTACTGGTCATTGCCTTACAGGACACCATCTATCAAATATATAGACACAAGGTATAAGGATCTGAAACATGAAGCCTTATGTTAGAAAAGACATGCACATCTTATATCACTTCAAATATTAAACTCAAATGGGTCTGCTCAGTCTGCAGACACAAAAGTGCTGCTGCCTCATAAACACTTGAAATAAAGAAAGCTAAATGGCTTTTTACCATTTTTCAGTCTTTAGATGCAATGCTTTTCAGGGAAATTAACTACTTTGTTACTTCCTCTCAAATCCCTTCCCACCAAAGAAATGACTGTGAGAAAGAAGCTCCAATCCTGGGGAGGCATTAATCTATCTATCTATCTATCTATCTATCTATCTATCTATCTATCTATCTATCTATCTATCTATCTATCTATCTATCTATCTATCTATCTATC